>NC_066579.1:356641382-356951865 GCF_024323335.1 Lathyrus oleraceus
TTACCAAACAAACATCCCTATGCATCTGCACCAAGGATCTTTGGATAAAACGCACATCAAAAACCTTAAACTCGCCAGGGCAACCATCCACCATATTCACAGAAGAGTTCCCATGAGCAGGCAACGGATTTGCTTTCACATTCAGCGGACAGTCCTCGAAGGACACCATTCCACTCTTCATCAGCTTCTGAACCTCATACTTGAGCGGATAACAATTCTCGATATCATGTCCGGGTGCTCCTTGATGAAAAGCACAACGGAGCTCAGGCTTGTACCACCAATGGAGTGGTTCTGGAATCTGCGGCGGGTTTCTTGGTTGGATTAGGTTCTTGAGAACCAAAGACGGGTATAATTTTGCATAAGACATAGGAATCGGGTCGAAAGAGACCTTCTTCCTCTCAAAGTTTTATTGATGCTGATTGTGGTTGGTATTGTTGTTGTAGGTGTTTGTTCATTATTGCGGTTGTTGTTGTTGACGTTGTGGTTATTGAACTGGTGTTGATTGTTGATTAGAAAACACAACGATAACTGAAGATACTTGATGTTGATGTTGACAGGATGGTGGATTCCTTCTGATCTGAGGCCTCCTCTTCCTCCCACTACTTATTGCATTCGCTTCATTATCCTTTTTCTTCCCAAAATTTCTACCATACCCCTTACTCGAAGATGCTTCATCTTTCGACAAACGTCCCTCTCGGACTCCTTCCTCAAGCCTCATCCCCATGTTTACCATTTCGGTAAAGTCACTAGGGGCACTAGCAATCATCTGTTCATAATAAAATAAACTCATAGTTTTCAGAAAGATCTTTGTCATCTCCTTTTCCTTCAAAGGAGGAGTGATCTGGGCAGCCAATTCCCTCCATCTCTGCGCATACTCTTTAAACGTCTCCTTATCCTTCTAAGACATAGACCTCAGTTGGTCTCTATCAGGCGCCATATCCATATTGTATTTATATTTCTTGACAAAAGCCTCTCCCAAGTCATTGAAGGTACGAACGCTTGCACTGTCTAATCCCATATACCAACGGAGCACAACATCGGTCAAACTGTCCTAGAAATAATGAATCAACAGTTGATCATTGTCGGTCTGAGTAGACATCTTGCGGGCATACATCACTAGATGACCGAGCGGACAAGTGTTCCCTTTATACTTTTCAAAGTCAGGAACTTTGAACTTCACCGGGATCTTGATGTTGGGCCCTAAACACAACTCAGCAGCACTCTTTCCAAACAAGTCCTTACCTCTTAGCGTCTTCAATTCCTTGTGCAACTCAAGAAACTGATCTTTCATTTCATCCATTTTCTCATAGGCATCCGGACCCTCAGATGGCTCAGAGTGATAAATGGTGTCCTCTACACGAGGTAAGGTGTGCATAACGGGAGGTGGCACAGACATGACCGGGCTAGATGCCGACATGGAAGCAAAAGTAGGTGCAAAGCCTTCAGGCATAAAGTTGGACGGTATTCTGCACGGGAATCCGGCAGGCATAGTGGGTGCAAAATGAGCGGTAGCAACAGGCATGGTAGAGGTAGCCACCTTTGAAATAACCTTCCTTTGAGGAGGAGGAGTTGCGGGTGTTGGAGAAGATTGACTCTGAGCAGCAAGAACTGACTCCATCATGGCAGTCAGGCGGGCGATCTCGTCCTTCAACTCTCTGTTCTCTTGCTCTAGATGCTCCATAATTTTGAAGCGATTGGCGTGGGTGTTGTACCGATGAGTCGGCTTGGCTAAAACATAGAAGAAACACCAATGAGACATCTGGCAAAAGAGAAACCTGCATATGCAAATGATGCATGAAATGCAATGCTTGTTTATTTATTTTTATTTTCAAGGAACTTACTCTATCATTTACAAATATATATATACTTAACAACAATTGCAACAATTTGATATGACCAAAAATCTCTTTTTATTTATATAATTGGAAGGATTACACTAAGTACAATTTTCAGAAACCAAATGAAAAATACAAGAGAAAAGGATACTAGCCATCTTAAGGATCCCTAACAACAATGTCAGAAGCCCTAGCTGAAGGTGCGTACTTCCTTTGAATGCGATGGGTCTCAGTCTCAAAAGAAGCCTTCATCTAAGTCTTCTCGAGGACAAGCTGATCAATAATCTTCTTCCAAGCAATGGAAGGTTGAGGCATGCTAGAAGATGAAACCTCTGGCTCTCTCTGTCTCTTTGTCACTCGGTCTTCAAGTAACTCAATAAGTGCATCTTTGTCCTTAGACTCCAACTGCAACTCTTCATGCCTTTTGCTCAAAGCACGGGAACGCTCTTCCCACATGTCCTTCTCTTGCTGCATCTTGGCGAGTGCGTCTTCAAACTCCTCTATATCTTGGTTAGGGAGAGTTAATGGCTCAACCCCAACCATAGACATAGGTCTTTCATAAGGATAAGGCATCCTCAACTCCAAAGCTCTCTTCTTCACCCAAAGAGTGTAAGCTTCCAAAGCTACACAATTGCGCAGACCAAGCTCGGATCTTCCTTTCCTATGCACATTATTCCAAGCATGCACAATCTTCTGCTTCAGATGTTGGGGATCTTTACCCTCTTGATATAAAAGACCTTCTAACAAAGTGTTATTAGGTTTGTCTCTCAAGGGGAACTCAAGCTGATGACGAGCCAAAGCAGGGTTGTAGTTAATTCCTCCTTGTGTACAAATGAGAGGCACATTAGAGAATTCACCACAACTATAAATAATGCCCAAACTGCCCAAAGAAGGATCATACCAAACTATATCATCATTAGTGAGAGACATAAGTCTCTGAGACCACTGTAGACATTGTTTGTTCTCCATAAAAGCAGGTGTCTGAGGCAAGTGTGAAATAAACCACTTGTACAGAAGAGGAATACAACAGACAATCGTTCCACCACCCTTAGAATTCCTTAGATGCAAAGAGAAATACATATCACCCAACAAAGTAGGCACGGGATTCCCAATCAAGAAAAGTCTAATGGCGTTAACATCAACAAAACCGTCAATGTTAGGGAACAAAGCTAATCCATAAATGAGCAACACAAAGATAGCTTCAAAAGCGTCCTGTCGCATCCGCGAAAAACAACCGGCGGGCCAAAACAAAAACAGACAGAGCCGCCACCGTGCGTTATTTATCCCAAAGAGGGAAAGGAAACGCTCGAAGTAAACCTGGAAAGGAAATGGTCTCGCGACCAAAGAGAATGGGATCGGGAGTCGGTTATGCGAAGGGAAGGTATTAGCACCCCTACGCATCCGTCGTACTCGACGGGATCCACGCACAAAAGGAAGGAATATGGTTGCTAAAACAAACATCACACACACACACTGAAACAACACAGGTGGGAAAAGAGAGGAAAGGGCTCGCTAGGATATCGCATCCTATGCCTACGTATCTCATCTGGAATGAGAATCAGAGCTACCGTAGTTCGGCTCACGCACGCCGAAACAAAACACACACAAACAGGCAAACATGGAAACCGAATGCCAATCGCTGGACTTACATCAGACTCCGAACCAAACGAACCCACACTGGAAACCAAATGCCAATTGCTGGACTTATATCGGACTCCAAGCACACAATAATAGGATACGGAATGCCAATCGCTGGGCTTACATCCATCTCCTAACACACACAAGAAGATAACAAACAACAAGTTACTAAGGAGTCTGGCACTCGAGCCTAGCAACTGTCAAGCAAGCACACACAAAAAGAAAAAGGGTGCCCGGAGAGATCTCGTACGACCTCCTGCCTACGTACCTCATCTGGTATGAGGATCAGGGCAACGTAGTTCCCCTGAACAGGGGAGAAACTTTCTCCTGACCAGAGACTGGGAAATGACTAACTAGAAGGGAGCCTGACTCGAGCCTAATAGTTATCATGTATTCCACAATGGTCCTAGGTTGAGTTTTCTATCTAACTTGCACCGGCTGCAAGCTATCCTAAACAGGTAAAGCAAAGCATGCAAGCATAATCAAAACCAAGCAAACATACACACAATTAGCACACACTATATACAGACAAAGTGGGCTCACACAAGGGTTAGGCTGCAAAAGCAAGCCAACTGTATCAGGTGATGTTAGCTCTTAATCCTAACATTGAGAGTTAGGGTGAAGCAGATGAAATAGGAAGTGAGGGTAAGACCTCACAGCTCTCATCCCTGGCCAGGGAGAGCTTCAGACAGATGCAAGTGTGGGTTCAGAAAGTGGGAACCCTTCTACACTTATGACTGACTCAACATGGATCTTGGGTTAATATCCACAATGCATCAACACCAGTTGTGTGAGCAAAGGGATGACTCAACTGAATAGAAGGAGATGGATTGCACATCTTTTTTATCTGCCAATTGCCTTATCAAAGGTCTTTTCCTGCTTGGCACAAACATAAACAATCACAAGCATTGCCTCTTAAGGAGGACTTCAGACAGGTGCCTGACCAAATAACAGGCCAGGTCTTCCAGACTATATGGAGTCAGTGGGTTATACCTCAATTGGTTAAGCAACCAAGCAACAGCAAAAGCAAGTTCACAATGAACTATAGAAACTAATGTACCTGAAATCAATCTAACTCAGTCAGTACACAGCTTAAACAGTCAAACAGACAAACTAAAGGTCAACAGTTAACTGTACACAAGCAAACAGACAAGCAAGCTATGCATCAAGGCAAAGCTCAAGCTCAACTCAAAGGAGCTAAAGTAACCTACAAAACAAACTCAAGATTATTTCAACATTGACCAATTAGTCAACTCAAGCAAGTGAATCATTTCCCTCATAGCCATATGCTTCTTAACCTGCAAACCAAGCTCAAACATGAGAAGCAAACCCCTAGGACAAGGCCTAGGGTCAAAGAGGGAGAAATAATTCAAAACAGAACATGAAAATTGGCACAAATCAAGTTCAATCAATTAAGAACAATGTCCAAGTGGTCTCATGTCCATATCATACACCAATTTCATTTCACAAGGCATCTAAGGAAAAACATGCAATTTGAAAGCTCATTGGAGCAAACAGAATGAACCAATCCACATCCACTCAAAAATAATTCAATAAATCCCAAGAAACATGATGGCTAAACAGCATTCATCACATGATCATCATACCAAAATTCAAGGCATTTGGACAAGTGGAAGCAAGGCAATTAAATTCCATAAGGCAAGGCAAAACAAGCTCAATTAGGGCACAATTTCATGCATCAACTTCACACAAGCCTAAAACAGAATCCACACATGATAAATGTCTCAAACCAAAGCCAAGATAAACTTCAAGGTGTCTAGAGTCAATGTGAAAAATTTCAAGCTCATAGGATAAACATCCATCATTTCACAAATCATCTAAGTTCAACACTCATCAAAAGTCCAAATATGACCAATCAGCAAAGCAAATCTCAAACAAATTGGAAATGCATGCAAAAGTTCCACAAAACTTCACAAGCAATGCTAACATCCAGAAGTAGCATCATGCAAAAATTCACATCAATTGGCATTCATATGGCATGGTAAATAAAATCCACAAGTTAGGCAAGCCATGGTGTGACACACATTGTCACACCCATACTAAACAGATAATAACTCTACAACCAAGTATGAGAAAAATACAAACTCTATACCAAAATGTCCATTAGGATGTCTATTTTAAGCATGCAAAATTTCAAGAATGTTGGATAAAATCTCATCATTTCACAATCAAAATGGCAAGGCATGTCAAGGAAATACACACATGGACAATCCCTAAGCCAAAACAAATTACATCCAGGCACAAATCATGGAAAAATATTCATTAAATTCTAGGCATCATGAGGAGAATCATGGAAAAAACCTCACATTATTTGGACAATCCATCATGAAGTTATGAATTATTGAATGGAGAGAAAAAATAAAAAAAACATGTGAACAAGTACATGAACATGGTATGACATAAGATGAAAAATGCAAAGCAATTATGAATTGCACTCGCTCAGTATCGAACTGAGGAGGATTTCAAAAGTGGCGCCCTTAAGTGAAACGCTGCGTTTCACTTAAGGCTGGATGATGCGCCCACAACCAATCGTTTTGACACGCTGGAGACCAAACGAACCAATGCATGGCTTGCAAACACCAATTCACATGCACAACCTATACTGAAGGATCAAACACGCATCTGGAGAGAAAAAGCTAGGGTTCTTCATGTTCATCAACACATTCATCCCTCAAGAACATTCATGTCCAGAAATACAAAATGGATATACCACTAGACTCGTCTTTCCATGTACATCATCAATCTAAACTCCACTTAACCTAACTCTCACTAAAACTCTTGGATCGAGCCAAAGAAGGTTCATGGATCAAACTTAAATTCGACCTAACTTCCTTATTTCTTGATGAAATTCAAAGATACAAAGCTCAGCATGTTCATGGATCAAAGATCTATCAAATGCACATCATAATTTCATGAATTGTTAGATTCAAAAACTGACCTTCCAAGAGATGCAGAAGTGGAATCGTGTTTTTCAAGCTTGATAAGGTGCAAACAGAAGTTCCTCAAGGCTCAGGTAGATGAATGGATGAAGGATCAATGCTCAATCGTGCTTAATGCATCTCAAATCCTCACTTGCCATTGATGAAGCTTGCTTTGACAGTTCCAAAATGTGCTCGAGAATGATGAATTCTAGCTTCCAAAGTCTTCAATTACACTTGTGGATGATGGATCAATGAAGAACAATGCAAGGTTTGTGCAAAATTTGGATGAAAAGTTGAGAGAAAAAGTTTGTGAGATTTTGCAATTTTGATCTAGATCTGAACCAAATGGAATGTTAATCACATTTTCTGTTATGATTCGCAATATATATGACCTGTTAATGATTCTCACTAATCATGATTAAGCCAAACCAAAGTAATTAGTGGAAACAAGTGTTATGCACAATTTGTCAATTCACCTCATGCAAGCTAAAGCAATGTAACAGTGCATAATTTCTGTCTTAATTCACTTGGAAATGTTGTGTAGAGCCAAATTCATGTGATTGGAAGTGAATGTAATGCCTATTTTTTGAATTGGACTTTTCCCTCCAAATTTCAAATGGAAATTCCAAAAATTTTGTGATCAAAATTCATGGATTATGATGCTTGAATTGAATAGAGCATGTCAAAACAAGAATGTGGCAAAAAATCCCACTCCATTTGGCCTTTTGGTTCAAAAGTTATGCACTTTTGAAATTCAAATTATCTTGACCAAGATTGATCCATAACTTGCCAACCACACATGAGAAATTCATGTTCTTGGACTTTTTGGAAAGGTGAGAGCGAGATCTACAACTTTCATGTTGGACAAAATTTCATTTGAAGCATTTTTTGACATGTAATCTTAAGGAGAAGACCTTTCCATTTTTGGCAAATTTGAATTACAAGTCACTTTCTATTTTTGGAAAGTTTTCATCTGACTTTATTTTCTTCATCGTTGATGTTTGAAATGTCAAATGAAACTTGTTTGGACATGAATGAAGTGTTTCTAACCCTCTCCCACCTTCAAATCCAACAGTTGACTTGTGGTTGACTTTTGTTGACTGATAGATGACTTGGCTATGCACAGATGAATTTGAGCCTCAATCTTCTGATGAAATGGCTCCAAAATGAAACCCTAGCTTCCACAAGCTCATTAAAACCATAGGATGATCCCCCATCTCAATTAAGACCTCATTTCCTTAACAAGCCCTGATTGGCACAATGCAGATGATTAGGGTTGACCAGAGGTCAAAACCCTAATCCCAAGGAATTGATCAAGCACAATGAATCTCTTGGTGATGATAAAACCATGATGATGATGTACCATTTCAACCAAGATGATGATCAATCTCCTTGAGGAACCAAGAAACCCTAATTTGAAGCACAAACCCTCAGATGGCTAGTGATCAATTCAATAAACCCTCAAGCTTGCATATTTTAACCTCTTTATCTTCTGACCAAGACTTAGGAGGATGACTTGCTCAATGTCTCCACATGATATGCAAAAATGCAATGACTAATGACCTAAGAATGAAATGCAATATGCTAAGCTAGTCCCAAGAGAGGAGGGCAAATTTTGAGGTGTTACACGTCCACACTACCGGCTTGAGCAAAAGCAGTAGCTTACTTGATAAGGAAATCAGATGGAAACCCAAACAACCCTAATTTCTTCACCCAATGAGCCTCTATCTCAGACTTCTTCAAGTGAAGAGCTTCAGCAATAATACTAGATCGGGGAATCTCCTCCAATCCACTAAAAGGAACTCTACTAGAAACAGGTATCCCCAAAAGATGAGAATACTCCTCCAATGTAGGTACGAGCTAAAAATCTGGGAAAGTGAAACAACGGTAAAGAGGATCATAGAACTGCACTAACACACTCAAAAGTCCTTCAACTACATCAGCAGACAACCTGGATAGAAGCTTCCCATGACATTGTTTGAAGTCCAAGGTATCTAATACAAAAGATGCTAGCTTCCTTAACTCTTTCAAGTCGGGACATCTGGAACTGTACTTCTTAGTGTTCCTTTGTCCACAATCCATGGTCTGAAAATATTTGTAAATAATACCTCAGTTCCTTAAAATTTCTCATGTGATGAATGTTATGATGCGCATGAATGCATGAATGCAACAATCACAAATAAGAGATCACACACAAGGCAAACAAAGGTTAAGGGATGAATCAAGTCATTGTCAAGATCAATCATCCATTTTGGTGGATTATGGTTTACACCTTATTAACACCCAAGTTCCATTGATAATGATAAGACTTTATTGGATCAACCAAGAATCAAGGGCTTGTTGTAAGTCACGAGCATGGAGTCTGGGTAAGAACCATCCCAAAGGAGTGAACTAAGGATAAAAACCTGTAGATCATGTTCTAAAAAGTTCCCAGAGTCTTAATTCCATCTATCGGATATTACAGGTTAAGATGACTGAAACTCGTCTGAGTGTAGTATCGCGTAACAACTGTTATCAAGTCTACACTTGAATAGTCTCTGCACTACGTCCTAAATAGGCCAAGAGGGGGTAAATGTTCTACAGTCCTTAGCTTCTCAGACCCAAATTAGAGATAGTAATGCGTAACCATAAATACTTGTGTGACATTTCCAAATCCAAAAGAGCTCCACTAAGCAGATGGATCTCAATCAAACTTGTTAAGGACTACTCCAAACAAGTCGAACATGACTATACCATCCTCATACTTTAATTGCACTCAAGTTCGGGTTAGAACTTATCTCACCACTCAGAGATCACCAAACACAAGAAACAGATTATATCACATATACATATATACAAACATCACATATATACAAATATATACACACATAAAATAGGCTAAACCCACTGGAGACTACTCCCCAGCAGAGTCGCCACTTAATTTTTATAGTAGTAAATTCATGATCACCAAGCTATGGATAAGTTAGACATCAAATAACAAAAGTCGCGACCGCGCTTTTATTGTTTCCAAGGGAAAAGGGAAAAAGTATGAACAAACCTGTAAGACCCTAATTTTGACCCTAAGATCCCTCATGGCATCATGTTATTGTACTAGTGCATTGCCTCATGGATCATAGCATGTTTGGCTCCTTAACCCTAGGGTTGGGACTTGTGTGAGTGTTTTGAGACCACCAAGCATGCTTGTATTGTATATTATTACTTTTCTTATTTACTAACCAAAAGCAAAAAAATTGTCACTAACTCTTTTTGTTTTGAAGCTCAAGTGATCATGTGCTCCCATGCTCCTAGGAGGCTCCCAAGCCCAATGCAATGGCTAGATGAAGATGAGAAGAAGCATGACAATGGTCCATAAAGTTCCTAATCATCATATATGTCTCTCAAGTATCTCAATTTTCCAATTTGATCAAGATAACTCAAAGGGCTTGAGGATTGTTTCCCAAGGAAACCCTAATTCAACTGTGCTTTGACTGTGCCTTGCTCATGAAGCAACCTCAACCTATGATCAAATTTAATCAAGGTAAGTTCTTTCATTCATTATTTTATTCATATTTGAACCTATTTGAGGATCCGCAATCATTCATTCATCAATATTGGAAGTTTGGCCTTGAAAAGTTGACCAATCAAGTCATCTGACTAAACTGAGGATCACTGAGATACAATGTTTGATGTGTTTGTCAAATGAAGATGACACCAAGATAAAAAATAACATTACGAACCATATGAACAACTTGCATGTTCATCAAAAATCCATTTGAAACATGGAAGGTCATCATTCATTTCAAAACATTATAGGTCATTTTGATTGAAACCCTAATTTTGGGTCAACTTACCAATGGCATAACTTCCTTAATTTTTATTATTTTGATGTTATACCAAGTGCATTGGAAATCTTAAGATGTATACTTCAAATGTTATGTTGGACAAAATTTCATAATCATAAAAGAAATACATGTGATAATACAAAACATTATAGGTCATATTGGACCTAATCCATTGAATTTGAAAAAGTACCCAACTTCAAATGCCCATAACTTTGTCATGAAAAATCCAAATGATGCAAAATTTGAGTCTAAATTTATCATCTTGAAAATATATACAACTTTTATGTTGGAGGTGTTTTCATTTAAAACTTGAACCATGCAAAAAGAGGGGTTTGAATAGGCTTACTTCTAGTGAAAATTTTCAAAGGTGACTTAACATGTTTTGTACCTAAATTTTCACAGCCAGTTTTCATTAATTTCCAAATGCCAAATGAATTTTTGTCCAACATAACTTTTGTTCCTTATTTCAAGGGATTTCCAACCATTACTCACATTACTTTTTTGGACTTTCCATTGGTGAGTTTCGAAGAGCTCTTTCTTTATGTTCATTTTTGCATTTCATGATGAAACTTAAGGTGCAAGCTAAATCCACTTCATGTACACGTCCAATTCCATTCCAAATGAATTTAGCTTGGTTTTGCACCCATCATTGGGCCTCACATGCGCCTGTACAGGCCCATGCATATCCATGTTCAAATTCCATGCACACGAGGGAAGTATGAACTCAGCCACATCCGACTATAAATAAACACCTCATGAGCTTCATTTCATAACCCTTTGGAGACCTGAAATGCTACAGCACTGAAATCCTAACCAATACCAAAGGAATTTTCCAAATTTTTTCTTCACCTTCAAGATTGAAATTCAACATCATTAGTTGATTTTCAAAGCTCAATTCTTTAGCCTATCATCTCCATTGCATCCCTAGAGTGAAGAGGAATCAAGATCCTGAAGAATTTGTGGCCTTAAGAGATCCAATTCAGAGGTAGAACTTCAAATTTTTTGGATCTAGATCTTGCAATTCAATGTAGCATTCTCTTGTTTGTGGTTTTCTGAAGTCCTCACACTTGAGGCAAGCCAATGGTGGTTTCATTTTACCATTTCGTGCACTTACAATTGTTACACCATGATCTTCCATCTCACATTTCTCTCAATATAGGAAAAGTGAGGAAGATCCATGGATACAGTGGTGATGTACATCACACGAGCTTCAATTTGATGTCCTTGTTTTCCATTTTTGTTAAGAAATTTTTCTCTGCAAGTGGTGGCCGAATTTTGGTAGCTCACCGGAGAAGATGGTGGTTTCCACCACCATCACCATGTGTGCATCTTCCTAACCATTAGATTGCTTTGTCACGTTTTAATCCTGAGCATTCAATATAATTACTTGTTTTAATTCACATTGCCACGCGTTTGACTTGGTCACACCATGCGCCCTCACATTTGGACCGCTTCTCCTTGCCACGTCAATTAATGAGCCTGATCCAATGGCTGCGCAATTTTCAATTATTTTTATTTTCTTTTATTTTCAATTAATTCCTTTTATTTTCAAAAATTCATAGAAAATTTATTTGAAGTCACAAAAATATGAAACCAATTCCAATTTTTTTCTTGAAAAATCCAATTTCATATTTTTATTTTTAATTATTTTTGTGACTTCATTTATTATATTTTGTGAATTATTTGGTTTTTAATAGTTTTAATTCATTTTAAAATACTTTCTGATATTTGAAAAATCCAAAAATATTTTCTTAACACCTATGGATCATGATAAGTCAATGAAAAATAGTCTCATCAATTTCTTATTTGATTTGAGATTTATTTGAGATTTTAATTCATATTGTGTTATTTTTTAGTGTTTTTAATTGATTTAAATTACTTTCTGGTTTCAAAATTTGTTGAGAAAATTAGTCAAAGCTTGTTTGACCATGTTGAGCCTATGAGAGTTTAATTGGACTTTTTGAAGTTGATTTGAATTGAATTTGAGGTTTGACCTTATTTGTTTATTTTATATTTGCATTTAATTTTAATTCAAAAAATACCAAAAAAATATTGTTGACCTGTTGACTTGTTATCTTCATTTCTTTTCTGTTTGGCATTGATTGATGATGATTTGGTTTGTAGCAGGGTTTTCATTACCTTTAGGTTTATTGACTAAACCAAAAGTCAACGTACAACTCGAGTCGCCACCGCACTTTTATTTGTCCAAAGGAAAGGCTAAAAAGCGAACAAAAGTCAAGTAAGAAGTTTTATCAAATAAAAAACTAATAAAAATGTCAGAGATCTGGGTAAGGGGGTTGGTTATGAAATGGGAAGGTTTTACGCACCCAAAACATCCTTAGTACTCTAAGGGACCCCTTTTTGCAAATATGTGTTGTAGGTTGGTATTTGTGAAAAGATTTGTACAAAATATTGGAGGGATGGGAAGAGAATATATTATATTTACAAATTTTGTTGTTTGAATGAATGAACCCATTGCCTACGTACCATCACAAAGGTAGGATCACAACCTCGTAGTTCGTGGTAAAAATCACAAAGATTGGTGAATTGATTTGATCAAAAGCCTTAAGGTCTTTTGTTATCAAAGGGAGAAAACTCAACCTAAACCAACAATCCACCATGTGAGGAGAGCTTCAACATACTAGTGAGGAGTTAACCCTATAATAAGTATGGAAGACTTATAATCCAATCACTAAGGATGCGGTGAGATTTACATCAACCACTATGATAACTCAAACCTATGACTAATGTTTTTGAAAAGTTTTTAACAAAGGTGGCCATTGAAACCACAAAAACAACTTGAAGTGAGTTATATTTACAAGTTATATTTATTTACAAAATGAAGTCAATAGTTGGATTAAGATTTATTCATAATTAGTATTGAGGAAAAGATTTTGAAGAGTCAAAGGCATAAGGCCTAGGTTTCTAATTTGAAACAAATGTCAATAATTTGAGAGAAAAGATTTTGGCTTGGTTAGAGTGAGGAGAAGAAGAGAAGGGCTAGTCCTAAAGCATACAAAGATAAGAGGAGAAAGATAAAACCCTTGGAGTTCCTTTTCTTGAAGTCATAGAGATGACCCAAGATGCTCCTTTCCTTTGGACTTAGCAAACAAACAAGCAATCAAACAATTGAATTCAAGCTCCTAGGATCTCCATTTGGCATGTCTCTCTTAACTTGGCTACTCATGACAATGGTCATCTTTACTATCTCAAGATGGAATCCCTATCACACAAGAGCAAACATCAAAAAGTTCACAACACAATAAGAGGAATGGACAAAGAAAGAGTTTAGATGAGAAGTCCTTTAAAGTCAACTTTGAAATTTAGCATTCTAAAGGCATGAGGCCTAGTTGCTCTTCAACAAGTTTAGCATTCTAAAGGCATGAGGCCTAGTTGCTCTTGAACTCCTTTAAGCATAGATATATCCTAATTCTAAGTCCTTTCTCCTTTTTGTATTAGGCTCACATAAAACAAAGACAAAACAAACACAAGACAACAATATATTTATATAATAATGAGCTCAAATTAGCAAAAGGAAAATGACATTAAACATAAAATATGTGCTCAAGTGAGCAAAATAAAAAGAAATATGAATAAATGAGCAAAAAATAAATTGCATTAAAGTAAAGGGCATGCTCAAATTAAAGTTAGTAATTAGTATGGTTATGTTAGTTTGTCATAAGACAATGTAGCGCTATGTTAAGCAATCGTAAGTGGACTAATGTAGTAGTCACACCTATCTGAGGCAGGTCAATAAAACTATAGGCAAATAAACACAAGTTAGAGATCATGACTAGTAAGCCAATCTCCACAAACTTGCCATGCCAAAACAAAAGGGGAAGGGCCTTGTATGGACTTTAGGTTTTTTGCTTGACCAAGAAGCAACCTATCTTGGACACAAAACAACTCACTTGATCTTGGATCAAGTTGAGTTTGGTTTGGATCAAAGAAGGTTAAACCTCTCATTTGTCAAGACCAACCATAAGATATTAACTCATTGGCCAAAATAAAAAAAGAATGGGATGAAGATGAAATGGATGGAAAAAGAAAATCAAGTATCAAAATCAATTGATCAAATGTGAACCAAGTCATCATCAATCAATGCCAAACAGAAGAGAAATGAAGATTACAAGTCAACAAGTCAAACATATTTTTTTGGTATCTTTTGAATTAAAAATAAATGCAAAATAAAATAAACAAAATATGGTCAAACCTCAAATTTAATTCAAATCAACTTCAACAAGTCCAATTAAATTCTCATAGGTCTAACATGGTCAAACAAACTTTGACAAAAAATTTCAAAAAATTTTGAAATCAGAAACTATTTTAAAACAATTAAAACAATGAAAAATAATACAATATGAATTAAAATCTCAAATAAATCTCAAATCAAATAAGAAATTGATGAGACTATTTTTCATTGATTTATCATGATCCGTAGGTGTTAGGAAAATATTTTTGGATTTTTCAAATATTAGAAAGTAACTAAAAATGAATTAAAACTATTAAAACTCAAATAATTCACAAAAAATATTAAATGAAGTCACAAAAATAATTAAAAATCAAAATATGAAACTAGATTTTTCCAGGAATTTTTTGGCATTGGTCTCATATTTTTGTGACTTCAAATAAAATATTTATGAATTTTTGAAAATAAAAGGAATTAACTGAAATTAAAAGAAAATAAGAAAAATAGAAAAATCCAGCGCCATCAGATCATTTCATTAATTGACGTGACATGGATCATATGGCTCAGAGGCGCGGATGCATTGTACACTCGAGTCAAGCGTGCAACACATGGCATTAAAACAAGTCAACATATGGAATGGCCAAGATTATAAAGTGGAAGCATGATCCAATGGCTGGGACCAAACACGTGGGGATGGTGGTGGAAACCACCATCTTCTCCGGTGATCCAACAGTTTCCGGCCACCACACGCAGGAAAATAAATTGCGATGAAAATGAAATGTAAGGACATCAAAATAAAGCTAAGGTATGTACATCACCACTGTAACCATGGATCATCCTCACCATTCCTATTTAGAGAGAAAAGTGAGCTTGAAAATCATGGTGTGTCAACTGGAATGGCACGATTTGAACAATTAAGACCACCACTGGCCTGCCTCAAGTGAGAGGACTTCAGAAAACCACACAAATCAAAGAAAATCACATTGAATTGCAAGATCTAGATCAAAAAAGTTTGAGTCTTCCATGCTTATTATAGGGTTAACCCCTCACTCGCATGTTGAAGCTATCCTCACATGGTGGATTTGTGGTTTTAGGTTGAGTTTTCTCCCTTGGATAACAAAAGACCTTAAGGCTTTTGGACCAACCAATTCACCAAGTCATTTTGAGATTTTTACCCCGAACTACGAGGTTTTGATCCTAATATTTTAAGATGGTATGTAGGTAATGAGTTTATCCATCCAAACACAAAATTGTAAATAAATTGTATATTCTCTTCTCATCTCTTCAATCATGTTTGCTCAAACAAACTTTCACAAAATACCAACCTTACAACAAGTGTGAAAAGGGCTCCCTAGGAGTACCTAGGATGTTTTGGGTGCTTAAAACCTTCCCATTGCATAATCAACCCCCTTACCCAGATCTCTGACATTTTTACTAGTTTTTGATTCGATAAAACTTTTAGGTTTTTGTTTGCTTTCTAACCATTCATTTGGATAAATAGAAGGGCGGTGGCGACTCGACTTGTATGATTTACCTTGGATTTAGTCAATATCTCTAATGGTAACGAATACCCCGCTACAACTGGGTTAATGAAGGATAAATCAACCGAAAAGAAAGGACATCGGGATACCGGTTACTGGGTATAAAATGATGACCTATCAGAAGGAGAAACAACCATTACCAAACAAGGGTAAAATGAAAGATGACTCGCAGGGATAAATTGTATGGCAAAAGCAATTATCCAAGAGATATATCATCGGTTACTGGGTGATATACTCAAAATAAAGGAATATCAATACCGGTTACTGGGTAAAGACAACCAACCAAGAGGAGATTACATCTACCGGTTACTGGGTAGAAAACCACAGAAATAGGACTTACAACTACCAGTTACTGGGTAGAAGGCCACAAGATCCACTGGGGAAAAGGATGAACAATTACTGATTACTGAGCAATTGAACAACTAAACCACATGGAACTGCAGGGGATAATAAGAAAGGAATCAGTCTAGGAACAAACTAGAAAGACACAATTGAACAGGACTCAACCCAATGAGGATATAACTCAGGGGAGTAATTCCATTCCGATATACAACTAGGAAGGAAACTGAAACAATAATCATCCACGAGGACATAACTCAGTGGGGAATAAAGGAGGAAAGATAGACATTTTCTGCCTATGAGGCTGACTCTAAATGGAGAGATCATACACAAACATCTGCTTGGGGAAGAACATTTCGCTGATAGCAGGAGATAATAAGCAAGGATATATGGCAAAGAATGCAACATGAATATCTGAATGCTGTGATTATGAATGTATATGCATGTTTTGTGTATGATTAATGGTAACAGACAGACATATCTAATACAAACAGGTCCAAGAATCATGAACGGACATCCGGCGCAACATCTCAGCAAGAAAGGCAAAGCCTACAGGGGAATTCAGTTTTGGTGGGGATAGGCAAAGTCGCAACTACCAACTTCCAGGGACTTCTCATTAATCCTCGGGAACGGGTGACTGAATAACAATAAGATCCGTCGTAGAAGAAACTCTACTGAGGAACTCATCAAGGAATGATGTGAAATTCTGTGGGGAGCAAATGCCCAAACAGATACCATCAATCAAAACACTCCCTTCTAACTGCTGGAGAGACATCTCTGCTACGGGGAGAAAGAACAATTTGCTCTGCTGGGGAAGGAAATAAACACATCTTCCTTGGAATCTCTCAATACTTGGAAGAAATCTTCGAACACAGAGGGGATACAAATTATCAAACTCGGATCAAGCAACCCGCCGGGGATAAACTGTAGGCAATCCTCAAAGGAAACTGTCTTGGCTGAGGGAAACAGAAATGAATCCTTTGTCAACATGTGACATGCTGGGGATCAAAAGGGAAACAAGCCCTTCACCAATTGCCCTAGACAACTCCTTGCTGAGGAAACAACTGAAAGCTGATGGAGAGGGTATAAACATGCCAGAGTATGAACAAATGTCTTACCTTTTTGGAAATCGTACTATCCTTGAGAGATTACTGAAGACGTTCCGACTATCCTTTCAGTCATTGCGAATGTTCTTTTTTTTTAAAACAGCGTATAAAACTTTATTTATTTAAAACAATGATACTTATCAATTAAAACATGTAAACATTTGTTGAACAGAAACAAGTAAGAGTGCCAAGAATTGGATAAAGGCTCAAATTTATTTAATAGAATGGTAGTCCGCAAATGGCGAGACTCCATGTATCTTTACAAATTTGAAATTGGTGATATACATGGAAAAGGGGCTATATTGAACATAATAACCGTTTCTCCACCAACTCTGAGTTCGCTGTATTTGACGCTTCAGTTGATGATGACTGAAAGAGAATCTTTGACAGATGACTGTTGTAGAGCAAAGTCTTGTCAGGATGCAGTTACTTGCCAAATCCCTAATTTTTGCCTAGATTGCCCCAGGGTGAGGTACTCAATCTAGCGGGATATATATATTCATCATTTTTTCCATGTCTCTAACTTTTGCCTGGACCGCCCTTTCGGGTTTTCAATCCACCGAGACACTCATTTTTGCCTAAGTCGCCCTTTCGGGTTTTCAACTTAGCGAGCTATTCTATTTTTTTTATTATTTTAGGCGAAGTATTTCTTGACTGCATCTGAATTCACAGGACGAGTGAAATCCTCCCCATCCATAGTTGTGAGCAATAAAGCACCGCCTGAAAAGGCTCTCTTAACAACGTATGGACCTTCATAGTTTGGAGTCCACTTGCCCCTGGAATCGGGCGTGAAAGACAAGACTTTCTTGAGCACAAGGTCACCTTCTCGGAACACACGAGGCTTGAACTTCTTGTCAAAGGCTCTCTTCATCCTTTGTTGATATAACTGACCATGACACATGGCCGTTAATCTCTTCTCTTCAATCAAGTTTAACTGGTCATAACGACTCTGAACCCATTCAGCCTCAGTCAACTTGGCTTCCATCAAGACTCTCATTGATGGAATCTCAACTTCCACGGGGAGCACAACCTCCATGCCATATACAAGAGAGAAAGGGGTTACCCCTGTTGAAGTGCGGACAGATGTACGATAACCATGCAAAGCAAATGGCAACATCTCATGCCAATCTTTGTATGTAACAACCATCTTTTGGATAATCTTCTTGATGTTCTTGTTGGCAGCTTCAACAGCCCCATTCATCTTGGGTCTATAGGGAGAAGAATTATGATGCGCAATCTTGAACTCACTACATAGCTCTTTCATCATCTTATTGTTCAAGTTAGATCCATTATCAGTAATGATCTTGTCTGGCACACCATATCGGCATATGAGTTGGTTCTTGATAAACTTCACGACCACCTGCCTGGTCACATTTGCATATGATGCCGCTTCAACCCACTTGGTGAAGTAATCAATAGCTACAAGAATAAAATGGTGATCGTTCGACGCCTTTGGTTCAATCATGCCAATCATGTCAATTCCCCACATGGAGAAAGGCCATGGTGAGGAAATAACATTCAGAAGTGTCGGGGGAATATGACTCTTGTCTGCATAGATCTGACACTTGTGGCATTTCTTCACATATTTGCAGCAGTCAGATTCCATTGTCAGCCAATAGTAGCCTGCTCTCAACATCTTCTTTGCCATGGCATGTCCATTGGAATGAGTACCAAATGCACCCTCATGGACTTCAGTCATTAACAGGTCTGCTTCGTGTCTATCCACGCATCTAAGCAGAACCATGTCAAAATTCCTCTTATAAAGCACCTCTCCATTAAGGTAGAAACTGCCAGATAATCTCCTCAAATTTTCTTATCTTTAACAGATGCCCCAGGCGGGTAAGTCTGACTCTGAAGAAAACATTTGATATCATAATACCACGGCTTATCATCTTTTACTTCCTCAACTGCAAACACATGAGCTGATGTATCCAAGCGCATCATAGTAATATTGGGTACTTCATTCCAATATTTCACCGTAATCATTGAAGCAAGCGTAGCAAGAGCATCCGCCATCCGATTCTCATCTCGAGGAATATGATGGAAGTCAACCTTAGTAAAGAAAGTTGAAATCCTCCTCGCATAATCTCTGTATGGGATGAGGCCAGGCTGATTCGTTTCCCATTCACCTTTAATCTGATTAACAACAAGGGCCGAATCACCATAAACGTCAAGATGTTTGATCCTAAGATCAATACACTCTTCCAAACCCATAATACAAGCCTCATACTCCGCCATATTATTCGTGCATTTGAAAGTTAGCCTTGCTGTAAAAGGAAAATGTGTGCCTTGAGGAGTAATAATTACTGCCCCGATACCATTTCCATACTGATTGACAGCACCATCAAACACCATACTCCATCGGGAACCAGGCTCTGATCCTTCATTGAGCGTAGGCTCATCACAATCTTTCATCTTCAAATATAGAATTTCCTCATCAGGGAAGTCATACTGCACAGACTGATAATCTTCAATTGGTTGATGTGCCAAGTGGTCAGCCAGGATACTACCTTTAATAGCTTTTTGAGCCCGATACTCAATATCGTACTCAGACAGCAACATCTGCCAACGGGAAATCCTCCCAGTTAAAGCAGGCTTCTGAAAGATATACTTGATTGGATCCATTTTTGGATATCAACCAAGTTGTATGATTCAGCATATATTGGCGTAAGTTCTTAGCAGCCCAAGCCAAAGCACAACATGTCTTCTCAAGCATTGAGTACTGAGACTCACAATCAGTAAACTTCTTACTCAAGTAATATATTGCATATTCTTTCTTTCCTGATTCATCTTCCTGACTAAGGACACAACCCATAGAGTCATCAAGCACAGTCAAGTACATAATCAACGGTCTCCCTTTAACAGACGGAGACGGAATCGGAGGCTCATACAAATACTCTTTGATACTATCAAAGGCTTTTTGGCAGTCCTCGGTCCAATCATGACGCTGATCTTTCCGAAGGAGCTTGAATATAGGCGCACATGTGGCAGTCATGTGGGATATAAGTCTGGAAATGTAATTCAAGCGGCCAAGAAAACCTCGGACTTGCTTCTCAGTTTTGGGCGCAAGCATCTCTTGTATTGCCTTGACCTTGGCAGGATCAACTTCAATACCTATTCCGCTAACAATAAAGCCCAATAACTTGCCGGAACGGACTCCAAATGTACACTTGTTCGGATTCAGGCGGAATTTGTACTTCCTCAAACGCTGGAAAAGCTTCAACAAGTGTTCTACATGTTCAACTTCTGTTTTCGACTTCGCAATCATATCATCGACATACACCTCAATACCCTTGTGCATCATATCATGAAACAAGATAGTCATAGCTCGTTTATACGTGGCTCCGGCGTTCTTCAAACCGAAGGGCATCACTCGATAACAGAATGTTCCCCAAGGTGTGATGAATGTTGTCTTCTCCATATCCTCGGGTGCCATTTTAATCTGATTATAACCGGAAAATCCGTCCATAAATGAAAAGACGTTGAATTTAGCCGTATTGTCTACCAACATATCAATGTGTGGTAGAGGAAAATCATCTTTTGGACTAGCTTTATTCAAGTCACGGTAATCCACACACATTTAGACTTTTCCATCTTTCTTAGGCACAGGCACAATATTGGCCACCCATTGAGGATATGTAGAAGTCACCAAAAACCCCACATCAATTTGCTTCTGAACTTCTTCTTTAATTTTCACTACTATATTAGGATGAGTTCTTCTGAGCTTTTGCTTCATATGCATACACTTAGGCTTCAATGGTAAGAAATGTTGCACAATATCAGTATCTAGATCAGGCATGTCTTCATACGACCAGGCAAAGACGTCGACATATTCTCGTAGCAACTCAATCAACCCCTTCTTAACAGACTCTTCAAGGAGTGCCCCAATCTTCACTTCACGAATGCAGTCTTCAGACTCCAAGTTGAATGTTTCCAGATTCTCAAGATGTGGCTGAATGACCTTCTCCTCGTGCTCAAGTAGACGGGTAATCTCATCAGGAATGTCTTCAACATCATCTTCTTCTACCTCAAATACAGGGAACTCAAAGTTGGGAGATGGTGTTGGATCATTATGTTCAATGGGTTTGATTAACCTGCATAATGATTTTGAATACAAAGGCAAATCATTATGCAGATGAAAAGATTGATTTTATTATCTTTTTATGGTTTTATGGTGATCACCAATTTCATGCAAAAAGCAAAAAGGAAAAATAATTTGGGAAAACAAACATTTAACATGTGATTATTGAATGAACATCATTGTATTAATCAAATTATGCCAACAATGTCTTCACTTCTCCTTTTGGCATGGGAGAAGGGTTTTTGAACAAAATGAACACATTACGTTGACTTGTGGATAACTGTTGAAACATCAACAACGACTCAATTATTGCAGATTCCTCCGGGTATGACAATGTTGCCAAGGTCTTCCTCTTCATCTTCTTCAACAATGGCGGCAGCTTCCTGATCTTCAACGGTGTGGATGAAACCTCCACTCGGGAACAACCCACGATCATTGGAAACACCAGAAAAATACCCTATGCCAGCTCGGGACTTGTTATCTTCCATCTTTATCATTTTCCCCAAACCAGTAGTTGCACCATACTTAATGGCCAACTTTGCATCATTATAGGAGACAAATGAAGAAAGTCCTTTTCTTGAAGGCTCAACAATAGATAAGGCTTGGAACGAAGTCCCAACCTCATCCTCAGCGTCAATATAGGAGAAGGAAGATAAATGACTGGCCAAGAGAGCCTTCTCTCCCCCTATCACCACCAACTTCTTATTCTTTACGAACTTCAATTTTTTGTGTAGGGTGGATGTCACGGTGCCTGCCTCGTGAATCCATGGTCTGCCAAGCAAACAACTATAAGACGGATGGATGTCCATCACCTGGAAAGTGATCTGAAAATCACTAGGCCCAATCTTGATCGGGAGTTCTAATTTGCCGATCACACTTTTGCGCGATCTATCAAACACCTTCACAACCACTCCACTCTGCCTCATGGGAGGCCCCTGATACGAAAGTTTAGCAAGAGTGGATTTTGGCAACACATTGAGTGATGATCCTGTGTCCACCAACACGTTGGACAAGGCATCATCCTTACAGTTCATAGATATGTGAAAATCCAAATTGTGGTCTTTTCCCTCCTCGGGAAGATCAGCATCACAGAAGCTCAAATTGTTGCAAGTGGCTATATTTGCAACAATGCTATCAAACTACTCTATTGTGACATCGTGGTCTACGTATGCCACGTCCAACACCCTCTATAAAGCTTCACGGTGTGGCTCGGAATTCATCAACAAAGATAAGACAAATATCTTTGATGGAGTTTATAGCAGTTGATCAACGACATTATATTCACTCCTTTTGATGAGCCTCAACATCTCATCACCATCCTCTTTCAAAATGCCAGACTGGCCAACCAGGATAGGAGTGTTATTATTCTTGACGACAACAGGGTCAACAGAATTATTTTTAGAAGAAGTCCCCACGGGACCAGCAGGATTAACAGCAGTCTTCTTCATGACATCTTCGTGGGATTTCGGCTGCGCTGAGAAAACACGACCATTATGGGTCATACCACTAACATCTGAAATGCTCACCATATAAGTTCAGGGCAAAGGAACCTCCTTTCCATCTTCCAGCATAACAGCCTTATATCGGTAGGGAACAACTTTGTTTGATACATACGGGACAGGGCCGACTGGCTTGATCACAAGAGTTGGAGATACCTTCTTCTTGTTGACATCATACTTGATGACAACAAGCTCAGGAATTTTAAACACATGAGTAATTACGTCAACTTCATCCTCATTACGATTCTGAAGTATCTCAATCATCCCTTGATCTATCATCTCTTGGATGTCCTTTCTCACCTGACGGCATCCTCTCTCATTGATAGTGCACACCTGACACCTATCATGGTCATGCTCGTAGTGGCTGTGTTCACACAATAGCTTATGCATTTCGACCAAAGATTGCCTTATATCATTCATATACAGGACTTTGTACTTACCAGGGCATCCCTGGACCATGTTAACAGCTGCTTTCCCATGCTCGGGCAATGGGTTCTTCTTCACATTTGGACCTACGTCCTCAAAAAACAATATCCCACTTCTCACAAGGTCTTGCACCTTGGTCTTCAATGGGTAACAGTTCTCCATGTCATGTCCGGGAGCACCGGAATGATATACACAATGAAGCTCTGGCTTATACCACCACTGAGGATTGGTCGGTACAGCAGGAGGATCTTGTGGAGTTATCACCTTCCTATCTACCAAAGAAGGATAAAGCTCAGCATATGTCATCGGAATCGGTCAAAAGTTACCCTCTTCCTCTCGTAGTTGCTGGTGCTGGTGTTATTATTGTTGCGAGGCTGGTAGGCCTGTTGTTGTTGACGATGTTGTTGTTGTTGATGATGAACTTCTTGGAAAGCAGGTGCTATATGAGCCACCTGGTGTTGGTTGACGGCTGAACGCACGTCCTTCCTCCTTACAGAGGGCCTTCTTTTAATATGAGAGGACACAGCATGAGTCTCTCCCTCTTTCTTCCTAGCAAAGCCTCCATACTTCTTTGATGAGGAGCCATCATCTCTAGATAAACGTCCTTCGCGGACCCCTTCCTCTAGTCTCATCCCCATATTCATCATTTCGGTGAAGTCTGAGGGAGCACTAGCAATCATTCTTTCATAATAGAAAGAGCTCAAAGTCTTCAAGAAGATCTTTGTCATCTCCTTCTCTTCCAGGGGTGGCCCTATCTGAGTTGCCACTTCTCGCCATCTTTGGGCGTACTCCTTGAAGGTCTCCTTATCCTTCTGCGACATTGTCCTCAATTGGTCCCTGTCTTGAGCCATATCCATATTATATTTATACTTCTTAACGAAGGCCTCGCCTAGATCGTTGAAAGCGAGGATGCTTGCACTCTCCAACCCCATATACCACCGGAGCGCAACACCTGTCAGGCTATCCTGAAAGTAGTGAATTAGCAGTTGATCATTATCAGTCTGTGTTGACATCTTGCGAGCATACATCACAAGATGGCTGAGCGGGCATGTATTTCCCTTATACTTCTCAAAGTCAGGCACTTTGAATTTAATAGGGATCTTCACGTTGGGCACCAGGCACAACTCAGCAGCACTTTTCCCAAAGAGGTCCTTACCCCTCAAAGTCTTCAGTTCCTTGCGCAGCTCAAGGAATTGGTCTTTCATTTCATCCATTTTCTCATAAACGTTTGGGCCCTCAGATGGCTCGGAATGATAAATGGTGTCTTCAACACGGGGAAGGGTGTGCACAACGGGAGGTGGCACAAACATGACCGGGCTAGATGCCGGCAAAGAAGCGAGAGTAGGAGCGAAACCCTCTGGTGTGAAATTGGGGGCATTCCCCAAGGGAACCCAGCTGGCATAGACAGAGCAAAGTGGACTGTGGCAGCAGGCACATTTGAAGTAGCTATCTCGGATATGACAGTCCTCGTGGGAGGAGTTGCAGGAGTTGGTAAAGCTTGGCTCTGTGCGGCCAGAACTGACTCCATCATGGCAGTCAGCCTAGCAATCTCTTCCTTCAAGTCTATGTTTTCTTGCTCTAGGTGCTCCATTATCTTCGGATGATTGGCTCTAGTATTATACCGGTGCGTCAGCTTGTCTTCAAAATAAATGAAGAGCAAAGAGTTAGACCACTGATCAAGAGCTTGGAACAAAACCTGCTTATGCATATGATGCATGCAATGTTTATGCATATGATTTGTTTTTAATCAGAGGAACTTTTAGAGATCTATTTGCAAATATTTGAAAATATTCAACTTTTAAGACATATATGGAATACTCATAGCAATAATATTTGGAAACTTTTTACAACAATGAAGTAGTACAGTTTTGGTAACCAAATAAAATACAGAGAAAAGGAGAATGAACATCCTATGGAGCCCTAGAAACAATCGTCCAAAGCCTTCGAGATCGGAAGATAGGTTGCACGAAGCCTCTTCACCTCTCTCTCATAAGTTGCTTCCATATCGGCCTTCTCCTTGGCGAGGTGATCATACTTCCTCTTCAAGAACATGTGCATGCAGGATTGTTTCAGAATGCCACATACAATGACAAGGCTTCTGATATTGGATGTACCTGCTGGAGCTTAAATGAAAGACATGTTCATGCAGGATTGTTTCAGATGACATACACAATGTCATGACATCTGATATGGTTGTACCTGCTGGAAGTTATAAAAGGAATTATTGGATTATACAGGATTTTTCCAGGATGTCAGACCCGATGTCATGACATCCTGTACACAGAACATTCAGTGTGAATGTCTGGTGTTTTGTGATTGCACAATTAATGGCAATCTTTGGATGATTGAAGATATGGCTAGCTGGCGCATTCAATCATGGATTACAACCAGATTTACTTATTTTCCAAGGAGATCTATACAGCTGTTGTAAAAAGATTTGATTGGAAAATAGATTTAGGTTTTTCAAGATGTCCAAGCCCAGCTGATAGCTTCTATAAAAAGGGACTTAGAAAACCTGTTTGTACACACAACCAAGACTGAGCGAAATACAGAGAGAGAGAGCTAGGGTTTGTGTCTGTTTAGTTGTAAGACGTGTAGGTCATTCAAGTCATCCATTGATGATTGAATTGGACTGATTTATGGTTGTAATTTGTCACTCTACAGCTGTTAAGCAAGAGTGTGTGTCTTCTTGATCAAAGCTGTGAAGTAAGATCAAGAGTGTGTCTTCTTGATTGAAACTGTGAAGTAAAATCAAGAGTGTATAATTGAAAAGTATTTTCTTTTCTCAAGGGATTGTTGTTTAAAATCACTGGTGTGTGATTGGAGGGAAGTGAGTGGGTTCTCATATCTAAGAGTGCTTAGGTAGAAATTGCACGGGTAGAGATTAGGTGATAAAGACTGTAACTTGTTGAAGTGTACGGAGAGTCTTTGAACTAATTCTATTTTAGTGAATTTCCTTCCTGGCTTGGTAGCCCCCAGACGTAGGTGAGTTGCACCGAACTGGGTTAACAATTGCTTGTGTTATTCGCTTTACCATTCTGTTTTGTTTATCCATTGTTTATTACCAGATATTAGTGTCGTGACATTACCTTCGACATCTTATATCTGATACCAGAATTTCAATTGGTATCAGAGCAGGCATCCTGCTCTGGTTCTGGGTGAGATCTAGGGGCAATACTTTCTGGTACAATGGAGAGAGATGGAGGATCTGTTCATAGGCCACCAACTTTGGATGGTTCTAACTATTACTATTGGAAACCTAGAATGGTAGCGTTTCTGAAATCCCTTGATAACAAGGCTTGGAAAGCTGTGCTAACAGGATGGGTGCATCCTGTCATGTCTAAAGAAGGAGAAGCCACCACTGAGAAGAAGCCTGAAGAACAATGGTCCAAGGAGGAGGATGATCTTGCTCTTGGAAACTCTAAAACCTTGAATGTAATATTCAATGGGGTAGACAAGAACATTTTCAGGCTGGTAAATAACTGTGAAGTGGCCAAAGATGCTTGGGACATTCTCAAGACCACTCATGAAGGCACCTCTAGAGTAAAGATGTCTAGACTTCAGCTGCTCACCTCCAAGTTTGAAAACTTAAGGATGAAAGAAGATGAAAACATTCATGAATTTCACATGAGTATCCTTGAGATTGCTAATACTTCAGGAGCCCTGGGAGAGAAGATGGCAAATGAAAAGTTGGTAAGAAAAATACTCAGGTCACTTCCTAAGAGATTTGCAATGAAGGTGACTGCCATAGAAGAGTCTCAAGACATCTCCAACATGAGGGTAAATGAACTAATTGGTTCCCTCTAAATCTTTGAGATGGGATTGAATGATGGAACTGAAAAGAAAACCAAGAGCATTGCCTTCATATCCAACACAGAAGAGGAAAACAGTCAAGATATGGATAAAGAATGGGCCAATGAAGTTACAATGTTGGGGAGACAGTTTAACAGATTGTTAAAGAAAATGGATGTAAGATCCAAGGCAAATGTCAAGAACATCTCATCTGACATCAGCAATGGAAGAAGAGTAAGGTCAGAGGAGAAGCCCAAAGAAGGAAAAGAAGTAAAGTGCTATGAATGTGATGGGTATGGACACATTAGAACAGAATGTGGAACCTACCTCAGGAAGCAGAAGATGAGTCTTGCTGCCACCTGGTCAAATGAGAGTGATATAGAGGAGGCTGCAAATCTTGTGACTGCTTTGACAGGAAGATAGGGATCTGATGGAGACTTAAGTGATGGTGAAGTAACCTTTGAGGAATTGGCTTGTACCTACAGAGAGCTGTGTCATAAAAGTGTAGAGCTGAGCAAGCAGGTTTTAAACCAGAAGAAAGAAATAACTCAACTTGAAAATGAGAAGGTAGAATACTTGGAAACCATCTCCAAATTGAAAACAGGAGTTGTGGCTCTAAAGGTCAAGCTAGATGAAAGTCAACAAGTTGAGAGCCAGAAGATAGTACAACTGGAGAAGGAAAAGGGAGAACATGTGGAAACCATAGTCAAGCTAAAAACTGAAGTCATGCTCTTAAACTCAAAACTAGAAGAGACAACCAAGTATGTAAGGATGCTAAACAATGGATCTGACTCCTTAGATAAGATTCTCCAAGTTGGACTAATCACAGGAGCCAAATCTGGAATAGGGTACCATAAATCTAAGGCTGAAAGTAGTTACACTGGTTGAAACCCTCAAGCTAAACCTAAATGCATCAATAGTAAGAGCAGTTCTAAGATGTCACATGATATGTCACATCATCTGAAGAGAAAACAGCAGAAAGGCAAACACCAAAGATGGAGATGTCATTACTGTGGGAAATTTGGACACTCAAGGCCCTTCTGGTATAAGTTGTATGGTTACCCTACCCCTGTTCATCAACAGACTCACTATCAACCCAGACCCAAACAGCACAAACCTATCAACAAGAAGCAATAGGTTCCTAAGACTAATGTTACAAGTCTAATAGCTCACAAAGAAGAATGGTATTTTGATAGTGGATGTTCTAGACACATGACTGGAAACTCAGAATTGATAACTGATCTTCACCCTCATGACTTAAGCTATGTAACCTTTGGTGATGGAGCAAAAGGTGAAATAAAGGGGATATGCAAGCTTGAGTGTCCTGGAGCTCCTAAACTTGACAATATTCTACTGGTCAAGGGCTTGACTTCAAATCTGATAAGCATCAGTCAGCTAGGGGATCAAGGTTTGAATATCATCTTCACTAAAACTGAATGTCTGATTGTTAACAAAAACAGTAAAGTGATTATGAAAGGAATAAGGACCAAAAACAACTGCTACATGTGGAGCTCTCAAATGGATGACCCCTCTAAGATGAGTACAGTTGCGAGAAGAACCTTCAAGGGAAATGAAAAATGGCAGACAAGGATGTTACACCAGAAGCTAAGACCTAACCTCATGGAAGAGAAGGTCATGATGGCCCAAACACCTGAAAAAGGGGAACATATGACTGGTGGTATACAGTCTGAAGTTAGTAAGAGCTTTGTTGGAACTGAGACACAAGGGACTATGTGTGCAAGGAAAATTGAGATAGAAAAGATATCAGATGAAAGCAACAATTCTCAACCAGGTTGGATGAAACTACTGATAATTATATACAATGTCACACTCGATGCTTTGACATTATATTATGACAACCTGTATGGTACACCTACGGCCAAAGATCATATTCAGCACAGCTAGACCAAGTACATTATTTGCTTCCATCACTAATTTAAAAAATATGTGGAAAACAACCTGATAGTTCTACAGCATGAAATGCAACTAACCAACAAGACTGCAAGGGATTTGTATAATGTCCAACTGAAATATGAAAAGGGGAAATTAGGGGCTTGGTTTCTTGAGAAAATATGGAAATTAATGTGGAGTGGAAAAGGTAACAAAAATATTGTTTGCCCAATGAAAAGAAAAAGCCACATTAATAATGAATCATCTCCTAGTATTGGAAATAGTATCTATTTCATTAGCACGCTCTTCCTGAACACAATTCTTTCCATCTTCATCAATCTACTCAGAGAACCTCTGCTAGGGCAAAGAAACTCTTCTCAGAAGTTCAACAACATGTCTCAACATCCATCAACATCTAGCTCAAAACCCTTTCATACAAGAACTTCCTCCATGGAATTCTTAGATGAAGATTTGATGGACGTGACTCCTCTGCGTATAATACCAGGTGATGTCCCAGGCTCCCCTTCCATGGCTGGAGCTAAGCAAGGTAACACTCCTGAAAAATCTCCTGATAAAGAGGACATGCACTCTACTGATCGCACCATAAGAAACCTAGTTACTAGGATACTGAATGAAGAGCATGGAGTCAAGTATATTTTTACCCCTCTGTCCAGAAGGGACCCCTCTCCTGAGGTGGAAACCCGAGCTGAGAAAGATGATGACTCATCTAGAACAAAAAAGGAAGTAACTGCTGAGGGACTATGTTCTCTTGGAAAAAACTTACCTAGCATGTCCCCTGATACTGCTCAGGATATTAAGGAAGAAAGGTCTGAGGAAGAAGATGACACGTTGGTCAATCTTGTGAAAACAAGTGTAGCTAATAAACTGAGAAAGAGGAAGAGTATGGTTGAGATAAGGATAACTAGGAAAGAGAAAAAGGTTGCTGGTATAAGTCCCTCAAAGTCTTGGAGTAAAGTAGAGGTCAGGAAGAGGAAAGAAAGTGAGAGTTCTGAATCTGATGAGGATGTAGAATACGATGTCTCAGACATCCCCCCTGTTAAAAGGAAGTCTGTCAAGAAGTCTCCAAACAAAGTGGCTGCTGTTCATCTTGACAATCTCTCTTTTCACGTAGAAGATGGTGCTACCAAATGGAAGTTTGTGACTCAAAGAAGGGTAGCAGTTGAAAGAGAATTGGGAAAAGAGGCAAGTGAAGTAAAAGAAGTCATGGAGTTAATTAAGGCAGTTGGTCTTATGAAAACTGTGACTGCTCTGCCTCAGTGCTATGAGGGGTTGGTCAAAGAATTCATTGTGAACATCCCTGAGGAGATTTATGAAAGAAGCAGCAGGGAGGTCTGCAAAGTGTTTGTAAGGGGTAAGTGTGTGAAACTTTCACCTACCATCATCAACAAGTTCCTAGGGAGAGGAATTGATGGAGGAGTAGATCTTGAGACCACAGACAATGAGGTCTATAGAATTATTACAGCTGGCCAAGTTAAGGAATGGCCTAGTAGGAAACACCTATCAGCTAGTAAGCTCACTGTTAAATATGCCATTCTGCACAAGATTGGTTCAGCAAATTGGGTACCTACTAATCATGTCTCTACCATCTCTATTGTCCTTGGAAGAATCATTCATGCTATTGGAACCAAAAGTTGAAGTTCGTGAACAACAAGAAGTTGGTGGTAGTAGGGGGAGAGAAGGCTCTCTTGGTTAGCCATTTGTCTTCCTTCTCCTATATTGATGCTAAGGATGAGGTTGGGACTCCGTTCCAAGCTCTATCTATTGCTGAGCCTTCTAGGAAAGGACTTTCTTCATTTGTCTCCTATAATGATGCGAAGTTGGCCATTGAGCATGGTGCAACTACTGGTTTGGGAGAATGATCAAGTTGGAAGATAACAAATCCCGAGCTGGCATAGGGTACTCTTCCGGTGTTTCTAATGATCGTGGGTTGTTCCAGACCGGTGTTTCCAATGATCATGGGTTGTTCCATAGTGGAGGTTTCATCCACACCGCTGAAGATCAGGAAGCTTCTGCCATTGTTGAAGGTGACGAAGAGGAAGACCTTGGCAATTTCTTCATACCCGGAGGAATCTGCAATAATTGGATCGATGTTGATGTTCCAACAGTTATCCATAAGTCAACGTAATGTGTTCATTTTGTTCAAAAACCCTTCTCCCATGCCAAAAGGACGAGTGAAGATATTGTTGGCATGATTTCATTAATACAATTATATTCATTCAATAATCGCATGTTAAATATTTATTTTTCTCAAATTATTTTTTCTTTTTACTTTTTGCATGATATTGGTGATCATCATAAAACCCTAAAAAGAAAATAAAATTAATCTTTTCATCTGCATAATGATTTTCCTTGTTTGAATTCTAAAATCTCTTTTATACTCGATATCATTATGCAGGTTAATTAAACCCATTGAACATAATGATCCAACATCATCTCCCAACTTTGAGTTCCATGTATTTGAGGCAGAAGAAGATGATGTTGAAGAGATTCCTGATGAGATTACACGTCTTCTTGAGCACGAGGAGAAGATCATTCAGCCACATCTTGAGAATCTGGAAACTGTCAACTTAGGGTCTGAAGACTGCATTCATGAAGTGAAGATTGGGGCACTCCTTGAAGAGTCTGTTAAGAAGGGGTTGATTGAGTTGCTACGAGAATATGTCGACGTCTTTTCCTGGTCATATGAAGACATGCCTGGTCTAGATACTGATATTGTGCAACATTTTTTGCCGTTAAAGCCTGAGTGTGTGCCTGTGAAGCAAAAGCTCAGAAGAACTCATCCTGACATGGCAGTGAAGATTAAAGAAGAAGTTCAAAAGCAAATTGATGCGGGGTTTCTGGTGACTTCTACATATCCTCAATGGGTGGCCAATATTGTGCCTGTGCCTAAGAAAGATGGAAAAGTCTGAATGTGTGTGGATTACCGTGACTTGAACAAAGCTAGTCCAAAAGATGATTTTCCTCTACCACAAATTGATATGTTGGTAGACAATACAGCTAAATTCAATATCTTTTCGTTTATGGACGGATTTTCCGGTTATAATCAGATTAAAATGGCACCCGAGGGTATGGAGAAGATAACATTCATCACACCTTGGGGAACATTTTGTTATCGAGTGATGCCCTTCGGTTTGAAGAACACGGGAGCCACGTGTCAGTATGCTATGACTACCTTGTTTCATGATATGGTGCATAAGGAGATTGAGGTGTATGTTGATGATATGATTGCAAAGTCGAAAACGGAAGTTGAACATGTAGAACACTTGTTGAAGCTTTTCCAGCGTTTGAGAAAGTACAAACTCCGCTTGAATCCGAACAAGTGTACATTTGGACTTTGTTCCGGCAAGTTATTGGACTTTATTGTCAGCGAGAGAGGTATTGAAGTTGATCCTACCAAGGTCAAAGCAATACAAGAGATGCCTGCGCCAAAAACTGAGAAGCAAGTCCGAGGTTTTCTTGGCCGCTTGAATTACATTTAGAGATTTATATCCCACATGACTGCCAGATGTTCGCCTATATTCAAGCTCCGCCGGAAAGATCAGCATCATGATTGGATAGAGGATTGCCAAAAGGCCTTTGACAGTATAAAAGAATATTTGTCTGAACCTCCGATTCTGTCTCCGCCTGTTGAAGGGAGACCATTTATTATGTACTTGATTGTGCTTGATGATTCCATGGGTTGTGTCCTTGGTCCGCAAGATGAATCAGGAAACAAAGAATATGCAATATACTACTTGAGTAAGAAGTTTACTAACTGTGAGTCTCAATACTCAATGCTTGAGAAGACATGTTGTGCTTTGGCTTGGGCTGCTAAGCGTTTACGCCAATATATGTTGAATCATACGACTTGGTTGATATCTAAAATGGATCCAATCAAGTATATCTTTGAGAAGCCTGCTCTAACTGGGAGAATTGCCCGTTGGCAGATGTTGTTATCTGAGTATGATATTGAGTATCGAGCTCAAAAAGCTATCAAAGGTAGTATCTTGGCTGACCATTTGGCACATCAACCAATTGAAGATTATCAATCTGTGCAGTATGACTTCCCGGATGAAGAGATTTTGTATTTGAAGATGAAAGATTGTGATGAGCCTACGCTCGATGAAGGGCCAGAGCTTGGTTCCCGATGGGGTATGGTGTTCGATGGTACTGTCAATCAGTATGGAAATGGTATTGGGGCAGTGATTATTACTCCTCAAGACACACATTTTCCTTTTACAACAAGGCTAACTTTCAAATGCACGAATAATATGACGGAGTATGAGGCTTGTATTATGGGTTTGGAAGTATGTATTTATCTTAGGATCAAACATCTTGATGTTTATGGTGATTCGGCCCTTGTTGTTAATCAGATTAAGGGCGAGTGGGAGACAAATCAGCCTGGCCTTATCCCATATAGAGATTATGTGAGGAGGATTTCAACTTTCTTTACTAAGGTTGACTTCCATCATATTCCTCGAGATGAGAATCGGATGGCAGATGCTCTCGCTATGCTTGCTTCAATGATTGTAGTAAAGTATTGGAATGAAGTCCCAAATATTACCGTGATGCGCTTGGATAGACCAGCTCACGTGTTTGAAGTTGAGGAGGTGAAAGATGATAAGCCGTGGTATTATGATATCAAGTGTTTTCTCCAAAGTCGACTTACCCGCCTGGGGCATCTGTTAAAGATAAGAAGACTTTGAGGAGACTATCTGGAAGTTTCTACCTTAATGGTGATGTGCTTTACAAGAGGAATTTCGACATGGTTTTGCTCAGATGCGTGGATAGACACTAAGCAGACATGTTGATGACTGAAGTCCATGAGGGTTCATTTGGTATTCATTCCAATGGACATGCTATGGCTAAGAAGATGTTGAGAGCAGGCTACTATTGGCTAACAATGGAGTCTGACTGCTGCAATTATGCAAAGAAATGCCACAAGTGTCAGATTTATGCGGATAAGATTCATATTCCCACGACACTTCTGAATGTTATTTCCTCACCATGGCCTTTCTCCATGTGGGGAATTGACATGATTGGCATGATTGAACCTAAGGCGTCGAACGGTCACTGTTTTATTCTCGTAGCCATTGATTACTTCACCAAGTGGGTTGAAGCGGCATCATATGCGAATGTGACCAAGCAGGTGGTTGTAAAGTTTATCAAGAACCAACTCATATGCCGATATGGTGTGCCAGACAGGATCATTACCAATAATGGATCTAACTTGAACAATAAGATGATGAAGGAGTTGTGTAGCGAGTTCAAGATTGCACATCATAATTCTTCTCCCTATAGACCCAAGACGAATGGGGCTGTTGAAGCTGCTAACAAGAACATCAAGAAGATTATTCAGAAGATGGTTGTTACGTACAAAGATTGGCATGAGATGCTGCCATTTGCTTTGCATGGCTATTGTACATTTGTCCGCACTTCAACATGGGCAACCCCTTTCTCTCTTGTATATAGCATGGAGGTTGTGCTCCCCGTGTAGGTTGAGATTCCATCAATGAGAGTCTTGATGGAAGCCAAATTGACTGAGGCTGAATGGGTGCAGAGTCGTTATGACCAACTAAATTTGATTGAAGAAAAGAGATTAACTGCCATGTGCCATGGTCAGTTGTATCAGCAGAGGATGAAGAAAGCCTTTGATAAGAAGGTCAAGCCTCGTGTGTTCCGAGAAGGTGACCTCGTGCTCAACAAAGTTGTGTCTTTCGTGCCCGATTCCAGAGGCAAGTGGACTCCAAACTATGAAGGTCCATACGTTGTTAAGAGAGCTTTTTCAGGCGGTGCTTTGTTGCTTACAACTATGGATAAGGAGGATTTCACTCGACCTGTGAATTCAGATGCAGTCAAGAAATACTTCGCCTAAAAATAAAAACATAATAGCTCGCTATGTTGAAAACCCGAAAGGGCGGCTTAGGTAAAAATGAGCGTCTCGGTGGATTGAAAACCCGAAATGGCGGTCCAGGCAAAAGTTAGAGACATAAAAAATGAATATATATCCCGCTAGATTAAGTACCTCACCCTGGGGTAATCTAAGCAAAAATTAGGGATTTGGCAAGTAACTGCATCCTGACAAGACTTTGTTCTACGACTGTTGTCTGTCAGAGATTCTCGCTCAGTCATCGTCAATTAAAGCTTCAAATACAGTGGTTTCAGAGTTGGTGGAGAAACGATCATTATGTTCAATGTAGCCCTTTTTCCATGTATATCACCAATTTCAAATTTGTAAAGATCCATGGAGTCTCGCCATTTGCGGACTACCATTCTATTAAATAAATTTGAGCCTTTATCCAATTCTTTACACTCCCATTTGTTTCTGTTTAACAAATGTTCGCATGTTTTAATTGATGAATATCATTGTTTTAAACAAATAAAGTTTTTATAAACTGTTTCTTTAACAAAATGAACATTCACAATGATTGAAAAGATAGGTGGAATGTCCTCAATGATTTCCCAAGGATAGTATTATCACCAAAGGGTAAGACATTTGTTCGTATTCGGGCATTTTTCTATCCTCTTCATCAATTTTCGGCTGTCTCCCCATCGAGCGCAGAAAGATTGTTACATCATCAGCTTCCTAGAGAGTCTGGTATGAGAGGTTCTCTTTTTTCACAGTGGTTGGATCTATCTTATTGGATTGCTTTCTCCTATTAGAATTTGTGGATCTTCATCCAACACAGTTCCCGAATAGTTTGTTTATGCATACATGCTTGTTTCCCCCGAGGAGTCTTAGCGATCCATGGTTGGTTGATCTGTGGATGATCTTTTTGTACCAGTTTTTGCCTTGACCTTTTAGAGACTTGTATCCCTCTTTATCAGGCCCTAGCTTTTGTGTTTTATCAATTATATGGTTGTCATCCCTTGTGTTGACTGATCTAAAATCCCTTATAGATTGATAAAAGTTGATATGCTATTCTACTCACAAGAAGTTTGTCTTTTCCCAGCATGAGTAGGAGTTCCCAGCGGAGTAAGCATGTGTTCCCTGCAGGGCTATCTTTCCAAATAATTGTCTCCTCAGCAGGAAGTTGCCTAGAGCAATTGGTGAAAGGGTTGTTTCCCTTTTCATCCCCAGCATGTCGTTTGTTGACAAAGGATTCATTTCTGATCTCCTCAACCAGGGTAGTTCCGTTGAGAACATTTGCGACTTGTCCCCGGTAGGATTGCCAGATCAGAGTTTGATTTGTATCCCCTCTGAATCTGAAGATTTCTTCTAGAATTGAGAGTTGATGTGGAAGATGTGTTTGTTTCCTTCCCCGGTGAAGCAAATACTATTTCTCCTCTTAGCAGAGTTTCCTCTCCAGCAGATAGAAGGGAGTGTTTTGACTGATGTGCATCTGGTTGGTGGTTGTTCCCCACAGAGTTTCATATCGTTCCTTGATAAGCTTCCCCAGTAGAGTTTCTTCTCCGGTGGATCTTATTGATATTCACCAGCCTGTCCTCGAGAGAATTGATGGAAGGTCCCCGACAGTTGGAAGCTATGACTTTGCATGTCCCCAGCTGTGATCGACGTCTTCCCGTGTTTCTTCTTCCAGAGATAATCCCCACCAGAGTTGAGTTCTCTGTTTGGTCATCTTCTTTCGCTGCTCCTGAATACATCTTCTTTGTATCCTCAGCGATTGTAGCTTTGGGAAAGGGTTTGATATCCTCGATGATTTATTTTCATCCCGCTCGGGTTGTTCCCAAGCTAAGTTCTCCAATAGGCTTTGCCCTTCTTGTTGAGATGTTATGTCGGGTGTCCGTTCGCGAATTCTTGGACCTGTTTATGTTAAATATGTCTGTCTGTCAGCATTAATCATACACAAATCATGCATATACGCGCATAATCATAGCATTCAGATATTCATGTTGCATTCTTTGCCATATATCTTTGTTTGTTATCTCCTGCTGTTGGTAAAATGTTCTTCCCCAAGCAGACGTTGGTGTCTGTTCTCTCCGTATAGAGTCAGCCCCATAAGCAGAAAATACCTATCTTTTCTTCTTTCTTCCTCACTGAGTTATGTCCTCGTGGATGATTATTGTTTCAGTTTCCTCCCTAGTTGTGTATTGGGATGGAATTACTCCCCTAAGATATACCCTCATTGGGTTGAGTCTTGTTCGATTGTGTCTTTCTAGTTTGTCCCTGGATTGACTTCCTTTCTTGTTATCCCTTGCAGTTCCCTGTGATCTAGTTGTTCGATTACTCAGTAACCAGTAATTGTTCATCCTTTTACCAGCGGATCATGTGGCCTTCTACCCAGTAACCGGTAGTTATAAGTCCTATTTCTGTGGTTTTCTACCCAGTAACCAGTAGATGTAATCCCCTCTTTGTTGGTTATCTTTACCCAGTAACCGATATTGATACTCCTTCGTTTTCGAGTATTTCACCCAGTAACCGGTGATATATCTCTTGGATAATTGCTTTTGTTAGGCAATTTATCCCTTGTGAGTCATCTTTCATTTACCCTTGTTTGGTAATGATTATTTCTCCTTCTGATTGGTCATCATTTTATACCCAGTAACCGGTATCCCGATGTCCTTCCTTTTCGGTCGATTCATCCTTTATTAACCCAGTAAATGGTTGTGGATAATCTTCCATGCGAGTATGTTATCTACGTTATGACGGTAATAGATAATATATCTCATGCGCTCTTTAGTCGAAGTTTTTCTTCCCCAGTTGAGTAAGATTCGTATTTCCTCGTGGAATCGAATGCCCATCCTGTAAGCCGAGTTTGCTTTTTTCAGCCCTCCCTTCGGATGATGAGTGTCTTGGATATGTTCCCAATTCACGCTTGGTCAGTCACCTATTATATGCCCAGTAACCGGTATCCCTGGTGATCCTTCTTTCTGCTCCCTATTATGACTTTTTGTCCCCTATGGAGTCAGATTTCTCCCTGAGCGTGTTGTTCTCTCACCCAATAACCGGTGTTTTGATAACATGTCTCTTTTTGAGTTTATTACCCAGTAACCGATAATATCTCGTTGCTTTTCCCTCAGCTGGGTCCTTTGTGGATATCCCCGTCTGAGTCCAGATGTTCATCTGATGTGTCCTGTATGGATAGTTTTGTTGTACTGGCATATTCCCCAATACATGCATCTTTGCGTCAGCTCGAGTCTTTCCATCGATTCATTTTCGTGGAATCCCTTCGTGTCTCCCAGCAAGTTTTCAAGTCGTGGCCTGCTCACGCATTTTTACTTTTATTTCCCCAGAGTCTCTGTCTCCTTAGTGAGTGTGTTACTCCTATTGGACTTTTCAGTTTCTCCTGATTTCTTTTCCTTTTGTGGCAATTATTCACCATGAAGATTTTATTTTTTTGCATGCATACATTTGCATCATAAGGTCTCTTAGGGACCAAAATTCATCTTTTTGTTTTTATTTAAGCCTATTCTATCTCAATGAGACGGAGATTTTAACCTTCATATCTCCGGCTAGAATGACCTTAAATAGGGGCATCTGTAAGACCCTAATTTTGACCCTAAGATCCCTCATGGAATCATGTTATTTTACTAGTGCATTGCCTCGAGGATCATAGCATGTTTGGCTCCTTAACCCTAGGGTTGGGACTTGTGGAGTGTTTTGAGACCACCAAGCATGCTTGTATTGTATATTACTTATTTTCTTATTTACTAACCAAAAGCACAAAAATATGTCACTAACTCTTTTTGTTTTGAAGCTCAAGTGATCATGTGCTCCCATGCTCCTAGGAGGCTCCCAAGCCCAATGCAATGGCTAGATGAAGATGAGAAGAAGCATGACAATGGTCCACAAAGTTCCAAATAATCACATATGTCTCCCAAGTATCTCAATTTTCCAATTTGATCAAGATAACCCAAAGGGCTTGAGGATTGTTTCCCAAGGAACCCCTAATTCAACTATGATTTGATTGTGCCTTGCTCATGAAGCAACCTCACCCTATGATCAAATTTAATAAAGGGAAGTTATTTCATTCATTATTTTATGCATATTTTAACCTATTTGAGGATCCTCAATCATTTATTCATCAAGATTGGAAGTTTGGCCTTGAAAAGTTGACCAGTCAAGTCATCTGACTAAACTGAGGATCACTGAGATACAACTTTTGATGTGTTTGTCAAATGAAGATGACCCCAAGAGAAAAAATGATCTTAATAACCATATAAACAACTTTCATGTTCATAAAAAAATCCATTTGAAACTTGTAAGGTCATCATTCATTTCAAAACATTATAGGTCATTCTGATTGAAACCCTAAATTTGGGTCAACTTACCAAGGGCATAACTTCCTTAATTTTTATGATTTTGATGTGAGACCAAGTGAATTGGAAATTTTAAGATGTCTAATTCAAATGTTATGTTGGACAAAACTTCATAATCTTAAAATAAATACATGTGATAATACAAAATATTATAGGTCACATTGGACCTAATCCATTGAATTTGAAAAAGTACCCAACTTCAAATGCCCATAACTTTGTCATGCAAAATCCAAATGATGAAACTTTTGAGTCTAAACTGATCATATTGAAAATATATACAACTTTTATGTTGGAGGTTCTTTCATTTGAAGCTTGCATCATGCAAACAGATGGGTTTGAATAGGCTTACTTCTAGTGAAAATTTTCAAAGGTGACTTAAACATGTTTTGTACCTAAATTTTCACATCCGGTTTTCATTAATTTCCAAATTCCAAATGAATTTTTTTCCAACATGACTTTTTTTCCTTATTTCAAGGGCTTTCCAACCATTACTCACATTACTTTTTTGGACTTTCCATTGGTGAGTTTCGAAGAGCTCGTTCTTTATGTTCATTTTTGCATTTCATGATGAAACTTAAGGTGCAAGCTAAATCCACTTCATGTACACGTCCAATTCCATTCCAAATGAATTCGGCTTGGTTTTGCACCCATCATTGGGCCTCACATGCGCCTGTACAGGCCCATGAATATCCATGTTCAAATTCCATGCAAACGAGGGAAGTATGAACTCAGCCACATCCAGCTATAAATAAACACCTCATGAGCTTCATTTCAGAACCCTTTGGAGATCTGAAATGGTGCAACACTGAAATCCTAACCAATACCAAAGGAATTTTCCAAAAATTTTCTTCACCTTCAAGCTTGAAATTCAACATCATTAGTTGATTTTCAAAGCTCAATTCCTTAGCCTATCATCTCCATTGCATCCCTAGAGTGAAGAGGAATCAAGATCCTAAAGAATTTGTGGCCTTAAGAGCTCCAATTCAGAGGTAGAACTTCAAACTTTTTGGATCTAGATCTTGCAATTCAATGTAGCATTCTCTTGTTTGTGTGGTTTTCTGAAGTCCTCGCACTTGAGGCAAGCCAATTGTGGTTCCAATTTTCCATTTCGTGCATTTACAATTATTACACAATGATCTCCAATCTCACATTTCTCTCAATATAGGAAGAGTGAGGAAGATCCATGGATACAGTGGTGATGTACATCACATGAGCTTCAATTTGATGTCCTTGTTTTCCATTTTTGTTAAGAAATTTTTCTCTGCAAAGTGGTGGCCGGATTCTGGTAGCTCACCGAAGAAGATGGTGGTTTCCACCACCACCACCATGTGTGCATCTTCCTAACCATTAGATTGCTTTTCCACGTTTTAATCTTGAGCATTCATTAGTTTACTTGTTTTAATTCACATTGCCACGCGTTTGACTTGGTCACACCATGCGCCCTCACATCTGGACCGCTTCTCCTTGCCACGTTGTAAGACCCCAATTTTGGGCCCTAAGATCCCTCATGGCCCATATCATATCATATCATGACCTCAAGGATCATTGCATGCCCTAGCTTTCCTCCTAGTGGGTTGGTTGCCTTGTGGGTTGTTTCTTGATCACCAAGTATACTTTGCATTTGTATATCTTTGCCTTTCATATGTTTATTAACCAAAAAGTACAAAAATATTGTCAGTCTAACCTTGTTGCTTGCAGTTGAAGCAATCATCAGAAATTAGGTCAAAGATGGTCAATAGTCAGTCAAAGCAATGGATGGTGGCCATTCTTGCAGAATTTGGGCACCATGATCAATAATCAAAGGTTCATACAACTTGAGACATCATTTGAAGTCAAGTTCTCAAGGATTCAGGGTTTGGAATTCATCAGAAATGCTCCAGTCATCCAAAACCCTAGAAAAGTCAAACTTGGTCAACTGTTGATTTAATCATTGATTTGATGGATAGAATTGATTTGAAGGAGTTCATTCATGCTTGTATAAGTCTCATCTATCATGTCAAACCTCATCATGGAAGAAAATCAAGTCAAACAGAAAATTTTCCAGAAATAGCAAGTGGACCTGTAATTTCAACTGCCAAAAATGGAAACTTCTTGATCTTAAACTTACATCATGACACAAGCTCCAAATGAATTTTTGCCCAACATGAAAGTTGAAGATCTTGTTCTCCCATTTTCAAAAAGTCCAAGAACACCCAAATCCCATGTGTGGTTGTCAAGATATGATCAAATCATTTTCACCAATTTTTGAACTTCAACAAGCCATAACTCTCAAACCATAAGGCCAAATTTGGTGGGGTTTTTTCCTACAAACCACATTTTTCATCCTCTTTCCAAAAATATAAATTTCATGACCTAAAACCTTACCATTCAAAATGGCATTTTTGGACCTTTTTCATTTAAATTCAAAGTTTGACCAAACTTTGACTTTTTGATTTATGGACTTTTTCATCATTTTGCCAATTGGGAAAGGTTTCATATCACATTTGTGACTTGTCTCAAACCTTAAACCATGATCATTTCATCATTACACCACCATTTTGGACCAAAAAGCAAAGTGGGCAAATTGTACAATTGGTCATTAAGTAAAAGCAAGGTACAACAATTCTGCAGCATACCAAAAGCAGCAATTGGCATGGTCATTTGCAGCATGCTCAGGCCCAAATTCGTGCAGATAAACACACCTCCACTTCCATTTGCTCACATTTAGCAATTTGCAAAATGCATCATTACACACAAAACCAGCTTACCCTTTGATTAAGTGATGTTAAACAGGTGATATATAAATGTTTTTCTGTCCAAACAAACCCTAGTTTTTGACAGCCACCATACAGAAAACACATCACTCTCCCATTGTGCATTTTGGCAAGAACGAAATTTCTGAGAAAACCCTCAAAGGCCACAAGGAACCTTTGCCTCCTTCATCACTTGGACCATCTTGTGGAGCTTTTAGAACCATCCTTTACCAACTGGAACACCATTTTTAGCACTGCATTTCCAAGCTATCAACAATGGTGAATTCGAGATTGGGAAGTTCCATGCACCTTTGAGCCAAACCACTCCAAGATTCCATCATTGTAGAGCATAAAGGGCATCTGTTTCAAGCTTATTCCATCAATACACAACTGTTGCTACAATTTCTTCAAAACCAAGTAAGTAATCGACCTCCCTCATATGCCTTGCTATGTTATGTTTATGAAAGGTCTTGGTATGCTAGTTTCAATGCAATTTGTTTCGAATGAAATGGTTGTGACATGAGGGAGAAATCTGAGTTTTCATTTTTGCATCCAAATCTATTTTCCATCGATTTACTCATTTGTTGTGGGTTCAGTGACAACCGTGGTTGGATTCTTGTTATTTAAGGTTTGTTAATGATATTGCTGTGCTTAATTTGCTGTTCTGGGCATGTCCAATTTTTCGAGTTCATAGTGATGATGAATATCCTGTTGTGTTAAACTCTATCATTTCCAGAAAAATCCCCTTGATTCTGTTTGTTTTGTTGTTAGATGATGTTACATAATGATGTTTGTTTCATAGTCATGTTTGATTGAGGATGCTGGTAATGATTATTGTTCATGTGGATGGATGTTGCTGTTTGAAAATGAATACATGTGTGCTGCTTCCTTAAACCCTTGTATGTTTTTTTCCAGAAATCCAATCTTGCATGCTGGCTGTTATTGTTACATGTTGCACGAACCTTATGAGTGTGATGCCATGATATTTGTATGATGATGAATTTGGCTTGATGATAAATATTGAATGATGCTTAACCATGCTGCTAAAACCATGCTGCATTTTTGAAATCCCATGAGCATTGTCCTGAAATCCATGTATACATGCGTGCTGTTGTTTGGTTGCAGTAGGAACATTACCCATACCATGCTGTTGCTTAATGTTTGTTTATAATGCTTACATGATGATGGTTGATGTTGCATTGCTGGCCAAACCCTAAACTGCATGTGAACCCAGGATTTATGCATATGTTTGACTGTTGTTGCTATTGTGTTGTTTTGAAAAACTCTAAGACTAATTTCCAGAAATTTTCCTGCTGTTTGCTTGATGTCTATGTATGATGAGCACATGATGATGGTGATGAATGCTGTTGTTGCTTGAGCCTGCCATGCCCAGATTTCTCCCTTGATTAATGCTTGTTTTGCTGTTGGCTGATGCTGTTTAAATAATGCTGTTACATTGTTTGTTTTGATTGTTGATGTTGGTTACGGTTGATGCTTGGATGGTGAACCATTGAATGTTAATGCCCTGCTGCTGTTTTGAACTTCCCCAGGAAAAACCATGTGAATTGTGTTGCATACTGTTGTCTGGTGGTTATGTGAACATTACATGAACGATATGCTGTTGTGTGATGGTTGTTTTTTTGTTTGGTGAAGCTGAACCATGAGCCTTGCTGTGTTAGAAACCCCTAGGGTTTTAGAAGCTCAAAAAAATTTAAGTTGGTTGGCTCATTACTGTTTTATTGGCTGAGAGCCAATCAAAACATTTCGTTTTGCCTTGCCAAAACGCAGAGTTTTAATTAGTGAGCTCAGAATTACACAATTGCCACGGTTGACCTTGGTTTGACCCCATATGCCATGCTTATTTGCTCATGCTTCATCCAAATGTCACTCAACTTCCATAATTCATTTCTAATTCATTTTAACTCCAAAAATTGTGGGATTTTTTGCATTAAACTCATGAGTGTGTCCTCTATTTTGTTGTGAATTTTAATCAATTTTTCAGTGGCTGGATTATTAATGATAATTGATTTTCCAACATGTATGCATAAATGACACCCTTTGCCATTTCAATTGTGGAATTCTCATGTTATATCCAATGCCTTTGAAATTTTTTGTGGTGAAACTAGACACATTGACCTTCATTTCCATATAAAGTTTGTGCATTTATCATTTGTGGATTGAGAGTTATGATTTTCTGAAGTTATGTGTTGAATTTGGTGCTATACCATGATCATGTATTTTCCCAATTTTTGTTCACATGCTTCCTCTTATCCCATTGACCTCAAATTTTGCATGAATCATCTATCACATGTCTAGTTTGTGTATGAATTTTCTTGGAATTAATCATGCTGTTTTCCATTTGATTGAGAATTTTCTTCCATACTTGGTCATTTGTTGACTTTTTGTGCTATGCCTTGCCAAATCTTTTGTGAAATTCTCATATCTTATCACATGACCATGAAATTTCATATGTGATAACTAGACATCTCAAGCTTTGCATTGGTGTTAATCTCATTCATTTCTCTTCTGTTTTCAAATTGATATGATTTTTTGAAGTTGACCCATGTTTGTTGACTTTCACCATGCTTACTTAAATTTGGTTTGACTTCATGATTTTATTTGACTGCCTTCCTCTCATCCAAATGCCTTGAAATTTTACATGTATACCATGTTAGATGTTAGGATTGAGTGTGATTTATTTCATGATTTTTGAGATTGTTTGAGTTAACTTTTGAATGAAGTCTTTGCTGTTGACTTTTGTATGCTTCTCTTGCCATGCTTTGCATTCATTTGTGTATGAAATGACCATGATGCATGATTTGATTATGAATCCAATTGAGAATGCTTCTTGAATGTTTAAACTTGGTTTGGGTTGACTTTTCCTTGCTGCCTTGACCTTTTCTTTCATCTTTGACCCTAGGCTAGTCCTAGTGGTCTTGTAAGCTTACAATTGAGCTGTTGTTTCAGGTTAAGCCCCAATGCCTCGAAGACCATTCAAATTTGTTTGAGTTGAATTGTATATTGTGCTAACATTTGTTTTGTAGGTGACTCATAGGCTTGAGTCTTTGTGCCTTGCACAATCGGTCCCTCTGTGGTTGACTTTTGTTTACCCATTTGCCTTTGTTTTTGACTGTTGACTTGTTTACTAATGAGTTTGACTTTTTCAGGTACTTTAGTTGCCTAAGTTCTTTGAACTTGCTTGCTTTGCTATTTAGCATTTGCTTTGAGGTATAATTACTTCTTCTTCATGTAGTCTGGAGACCCGGTCTGTTATTTGACCGGGCAAACTGTCTGAAGTCCTCCTTAAGAGGCAATGCCTGTGTGTGTTTATATTTGTCCTAAGCAGGAAAAGTCCTTCAAGTAAGGCAATTGGTGGAAGGTAGGGATAAGCAATCTATCCCCCACTATTCAGTGTGTCCTCTCTTTGCTCCCATTACATGGTTGAAGCATTGAGATAAATACCCAAGATCTAATCGAGTCAATAATGTGGAGAGAGTTCCTACTTTCTGAACTCCCACACTTTCTTTGATGCTCTCTCTGATATGAGATTGAAGCAATGAGGCACACCCCTCATCTCCTATTCATCTGCTTCACCTTAGCCTCTCAATGGCAAGGTTAAGAGCGACCTTCACCTATTACAGTGGACTTTCATAGTCAAACCCTCTTGTATGAGCCCCCATTGTTTGGCTATAGAGTGTGCTGTTTGATATTCATTGTTTGATTGATTGCTTCATATGCACTTACTTGCTTATATGTTATGCATTTATCATCATCATCAATTGCCATTAGTGCATGATCATATCATTTGTCTTTGTGACATTATCATTGCTGTTTACCCATTGAGGACAATTGTAAGACCATCCATTGGCCATTGCTCCTATGACATGGAAGTGAGTATAAGACCATCACCTTGGCCACTCATCTTATCTCTGCTCATTGCTTTGTTTGTTTGTATGTGAGGATACAACTGTAAGTCCCTGCAAGTTGGCATTTGTTTTCCTAGGATCATACTGTGTATGTTAGAGTAAGTCCAGACAGATTGGCATCTGACATCCATGTTTTGCTTTCTCTGTTTATGTGAGGTTGCAACTGTAAGTCCCTGCAAGTTGGCATTTGCATTCCTGTGATCATATTGTTGCTTTTGTTCTTGTATGTGAGGATCCATTATAAGTCCCTGTAACGTGGCATTGGATTTCCTAGGACCATACTGTGAAGTTAACCTAAGTCCAGATAGATTGGCAGTTAACTTCCATGTTTCATCTTTGTTTTCTTTCGAGGAGATTAGTGTAAGACCATTGAGTGGCATCTGATATCCATTTCTGTTTTAGGAGACTGGTGTAAATCCATCTATTGGTATCCGGTATCCGCTTTTATTTCTTTGCCTGTGGAGATTGGTGTAAGTCCATTGAGTGGCCTCTGATATCCCGTTTTGTTTTAGGAGATTGGTATAAGACCATTGATTGGCATCCGATATCCGCCTTTGCTTTGTTTGTTTATTATTATCCATTCCTATTCCAAAGGACACACTTGAATCATCTCCCATATGATCTCAAGAAGTGAACCTTCTAAGAAGTTTTACTATCCATCCTCATCCATTCATCATTCATTATGTCCTAGACTTTTCACACTATACCTTTTAAACTTGACATAAGTGTTGTGCAAACATCTTCATATTTTCTAACTAAAAACCTGGACTCAAGTCCTTGACTTTTTTTCAAACTCCATTTCATAATACTTCTTTGAATCAATCTTAATCATACTTTGACTCTATTTTCATAATCACAATCAATTAACTTCACTCATTCACTTGTTTTGGCTTTGTCCATTGTTAATCTTTTCATGCATTAGCCATAGGTTTCAATTATCATTGTGGTTGATGTAAATCTTGCCTATCCTTAGTGAGTCGACAGTAAGACTTCCGTACTTCAAACAGGGCTAACCCCTCTAGTACGTCGAAGCTATCCTCGCATGGTGGATGTTGTTTTGGTCGAGTGTTCTCCCATTGATAATGAAAAGCCTCAGTGCTTGTGTTTAAAACTGAATCCACCAACTTTTGGAAATCTTTTAGCCGAACTACGGCGTTCTGATCCTTACCTTTGATGGAAGGTACGTAGGCAGCGGGTTCATCCGTTCGAACACAAAAATAAATAAAACCCAATAATCCAATAAAAAATGTATATTCTTTTCTCATCATCCCAATCATGTTTGCACAATATTTTTGTCATAACAAATAACAATTTAGTATAACAAGTGTGAAAAGGGCTCCCTAGGAGTACCTAGGACGTAGTGGGTGCCTAACACCTTCCCATTGCGTAATTTACCCCTTACCCAGAATCTCTGATCTTTTTATTAGTTTTCTACATGTAAAACTTCTTAGGCTTTTGTTCGCTTTTTAGCCAGTCCTTTGGATAAATAAAAGTGCGGTGGCGACTCGAAATTTCAACGTATCTCTTAGCTTATGATTTAATCGATAGATCATATAGCGACGAATACACCGCTACAGAAAAGTGGCGACTCTGCTGGGGAGAAGTCACAGAAAAGTGGCGACTCTGCTGGGGAGAAGTCACAGAAAAGTGGCGACTCTGCTGGGGAGATCTCACCAGAATCCCTGGTTGGTATTGCCTACTTTTCACCCTTGTTGTGGTATATGTTATTATTTGTCATTTCTGACATATTTTTGTACAATTTGGGATCACTGTATTGATTGTAATGTGTGAATTGCTTGATATACATTGCTGTTTGCTTTGGTGATCTGTGAGATGAGTTCTATACCCGAACTCGAGTGCACTCTAGGATAGGAGAATGGCATAGTCTTGTCGACTGGTGTGGAGTAGTCCTTAGCCAGTTGACTTGCGAGTCCATTCACTTGGTGGAGGTCATGTTGAACTGATAATGTCACACAAGTTATTTGTGGTTAGACATTATTCTTTCAATCATGTTCCGCAGAAGCCAAGGACCTTAGTTTACCAAACCCATCTTGGCCTATTCTTAGGACCGTAGTGCGGAGGTCGTTCAGATGTCAGTTCTGATGCGATTGTCACGCGATACTACACTCATAAGAGTTTCTCTTGAGAATATTCTTGGAATACGAGTATTCGTTCCTCCGATAATATTCGAAAGATGGAACGATGATTATGGGAACCTCTGATAGAACATGTCTGGCAGGTTTAAACCCTAGTACACTCCCTTTGGGTGGTTCTTAACCGAGACTCCATGCTCGTGACTCTCAACAAACCCGTGATTCGTGGTTGAGTCGTTCAAACATTGTTAATATCAATGGATCCCGGATCAGGTGTAAAACCTAAAATCCACCAAAGCGGCTGGTTGATATTAAGAATGTCTGAACCGGTTCACGTACCGTTAATATCAATGGAACTTGGGTGTCGATAAGGTGAAAACCTAAATCCACCAAAATGGATGATTGATATTAGGGATACAATGAGCTTTCCCACGACCTTTGTTTGGCGTGTCTTGCTTGATCCTTGAGTGTGATTGTTGCATTCATGCATTCATGCATTCATCTGCATCCATGTCATCAGAAAAAAAGAAAATTTTCAAGGAACTCAAAGGAGTTTATTTGCAAAAATTTTCAAAACATGAAAAAACCGGGAAAATTTTTTCACCTGATATATCTGATGAGATATTCTCATGTATGATCAAAATGCTTAAACACTTCAAAGTTTGCAAGTAAAACCCTCGGGTTCCTTTGATATAAAAAACAAGCATATGCATAAACACTTCATGCATCATTTGCATAAGCAGGTGTTTTGTTTCGGTCTCCCGTCCTGTGGTCTGACCCTGCGACCTTCATTCATTTTGAAGACGCACTTTGCCGGTATTATACCAGAGCTATCTCTGCCAGATTGATGGATCATCCTGAGCAAGAGAATTGTGAACTCGAGGAGGATTTTTGCCAGACTAAGTGCTGTTGATGGATTTATTCCTGTTTAACCAATCCCGGGCTGACATAGGCTACTGTTCTGGGGCACTTAATGAGAAAGGTTCGTTCGCGAGTGGGGGATTCATCCATGACGATCAACCTGAAGAAGAGGATGCTGCTATCTTGGAAGAAGATGCAGAGGACCTGAACAATTTCATCATTCCTGGTGGTGTCTGCCACAATTGGGTCGCTGTGGATGTTCCTACGGTCATTCATAAATCAGCGTGATTTGTTCATTTGGTTTAAAACCCTTCTCCCATGCCAAAAGGAGAAGTGATGACATTGTTGGCAGCATTTATATACAATGATGTTTTCATTCAATTAATGCATTGCTTAAACATTTGTTTTTCCATTTGTTTTCACTTTTTGCTTTTGCATGAAATCAGTGATCACAAAAAACCCTGAAAAACAAAAACAGCTTTTTCATCTGCATAACTGATTTGCTTGTTTAAAATTCAAAGCTTTTCATTATCCAGAATCATTATGCAGGGATTTCTAAACCCATTGAACATAATGATCCAACGCCATCTCCCAATCTTGAAGTCCTTATATCTGAGGCAGAGGAAGATGATGTTGAAGGGGATTCCTGACGAGATTACCCGCCTTCTTGAGCACACAAAGAAGCTCATTCAGCTGTATCACGAGAATCAGCAGACCAGTCAAACTGGGGATTACAAAAAAAAAAAAAAAAAAAAAAAGAAAAAAAAAAAGGAGGGTGAAAAAGATGAAAAAATCAAAAACCAGGAAAATTTTTTCAAAATTTTTCCAAAGGAAAAAAGAAAGAAATTATACCCTCAAGTCCCTAGTTGACTGATGCTGAATGGATTCAGAGTCGTTATGACCAACTGAATTTGATTGAAGAGAAACGATTAACTGCCATGTGCCATGGTCAGTTATATCAACAGAGAATGAAGAAAGCATTCGACAAGAAGGTCAAGCCTCGTGTGTTCCGAGAAGGCGACCTCGTGCTCAAGAAAGTTTTGTCTTTCGCGCCCGATTCCAGGGGCAAGTGGACTCCAAACTACGAGGGTCCATATGTTGTTAAGAGAGCCTTTTCAGGCGGTGCTTTGATGCTTACAACAACGGATGGGGAGGATTTCACTCGTCCTGTGAATTCAGATGCAGTTAAAAGATACTTTGCCTAAAAAAAAAAGGTACATGCAAATGAAAACAAATGAAAAAAAAACAGAATTGCTCGCTAAGTTGAAAACCCGAAAGGGCGGCTTAGGCAAAAATGAGCGTCTCGGTGGAGAACCCGCAAGGGTAATTCAGGCAAAAATTAGAGACTTGAAAAAGTGATATATTTGCATCCCGCTAGATTGAGTACCTCACCCTGGGGCAATCTAGGCAAAAATTAGGGATTTGGCAAGTAACTGCATCCTGACAAGACTTTCTGGTTCATCAGTCGTCATTTCGTCAGAGGATTCTCGATTCGTCGTCAACTGAAGCTTCGGATACATCGAGATTCAAATTGGTAGAGAAAGGATCATTATGTTCAATGTAGCCCTCTTCCAATATATATCACTGATTTCAAATTTGTACAGATCTATGGAGTCTTGCCATTTGCAGGCTACCATTCCATCAAATCAATTTGAGCTTTTTATCCAATTATTTGCACTCTTATTTGTTTCAATTCAACAAATGTTTTGCATGTTTTAAATTGATAAAATGTCATTGATTTAAACAAATCAAATTTTTCAAAATTGTTGTTTTAAACAAAGTGAACATTCACAAGATTGAAAGGATACTCAAGAATATCTCAGTGCTCTCCCGAGGGTGGCATGATTCCCAACAGGTAAGACATTTGTTCATATTCCTGGTTTGGTGGTATCTTCTTTCTTCAGATCTTTGTTGGGGTTTGTTCCTCAAGCAGAGTTGTTGTTGGGGCTGTTCCCCAGTACAGTCGCAAGCAGAGTGTTGTTGAAGACTTCGCTTTCTCCAGCAGCAGTTTTCCCCTAGCATGGGTGTTTCCTTGAGAAGTTTCGGTGATTGATGGTCTGTCATCTTGGTGCCCCGTCACTTTCTCCAGTGGGTCGTACCCCAGACTTTATTTGTCTCCTCAGCATAGCCATGAGTATAACTGATTGATTGATACTCCCCTCGGAGTCGCGAGTAGAGCTGTTATTAATATCCCCACCAGAGTTGCAAGTGGAGTTGTTACCGCTTCTCCCCATGCAGTGTTGCCAGCAGAACTGTCTGTTTCCTCAGCACGATCGTTTTCTCTTTGAAGATTCGGTAAGCCAGTGGTTTGATACCCGGTACTTTACCTTTTCCCCGGCGAAGTCGTCTGTGGAATTGTTGCTATCTCTCTATCAGAGTTATTCTCTTCAGCAGAGCAGGATTTATTTTTCTGAGCAGTTTTGATTCGGGTTGATATCCCAATGTGTTCAACCATCTTTCCCTCAGCTTAGTCTGCAAATTGTTTGTCTTGGCAGCTTCGCCCGTTGAATACTTCTTCAATCCCCAGTATGGTCGGATGATGGCTCTAGCCTCCAGTGAACGGATTAATTTCCTGACTGTTTGTGATCCCCAGTAGAGTGGCTTATATTGCAGAACCTACTTGTTGTGATCAGTTTGCTGTATTTTCTCCCCAAGTGGAGCGGTTCGTTGCAGAATCTATTTGTTTGATCTGTCCTCCCTCAGCGGGTTGTTCCCCAAGAGAGTAGCCGACAGTTTTCCCCAATAGAATTGCCTATGCAGTTTGATTCTATCTGGATGATATCATTCTCCCTCAGTGGGTTGTCCCCCAGTGGAGTTGTGTGGATTTGCTTCTACAGCAGTTCGTGCTTATGCACCTTTCGTTTCTCAGTTAACACTGGGATCCCCTGCAGATATACTTTGGGTCTTCTCTTGTTCCCCTACAGATTTGTCTTGGTGGCTGTTATGCCCGTTGTGACTTTCTGTACCCTGATTGGTTTGTTTCCTGATATCTCTGATCCTCTGCTTCTTCAGCAGTACCCGCAGATCTTTGCTTCTCAGCATGTAGATCTCCGCAGTTTGACTCTCCAGCTGGTTGTCCCCCTGGAAGTATAATACCGGACGTTTGGTTTTTGAACCTGTTTGTGTTAGAATTGTCTGTTTTGTCAGCATTCATCAAACATAAATTACGCATATTCATGCATATTCATAAACATTCAGATATTCATATTGCATTTCTTGCCATATATCTTTTGTTTGTCGTGTCTCCTGCTATGGTGATACAGATCTCTTTACAGATCTCCCCAAGCAGATGTTGGGTGTTTAAAATCTCTCCATATAGAGTCAACCCCATAAGCAGAAAATGTCTGTCTTTCCTTCTGCAGTTCCCCACTGAGATATATCCTCGTGGATGACGGTTTCTTCCGTTTCCTCCCAACACATATATTGGGATGGACTTTCCTATTTGAGTTATATCCTCATTGGGACGTGTCTTGATTCAGTCTGTCTTTTCGGATCATTCCCGAATTGGCTATTTGTCATATCTTGTGTTTCCCAGTGGGCTGTTCCCCAGCGGAATGTTTTTGGGCCTCTACCCTCATAACCGGTAGTTATAAGTCCTATCTTTCCTGGCTTTCTTAACAGAATTTGTGGTTATACACCTTTTATTCTCCAGCCAGAGTTTTTGGTCTTCTACCTACTACCCGGTAGTTTGTAAATCCTATTTTCCTGCTCTTCAGCAGTTTGTGGTTTGTTATAAACCCTATTTTGGTTTCCCGTGCGGATTTGTGATTTGTTCTATCCCCACGCGGAGTTGTTGGTCTTCTACCCCGTATTCGGTAGATGCAAACCCTAATTTTTGTGGTTATCTTCATTCAATATTTGATGATGATTTTCCTTTGTTTGGATAAGTTGCTCAGATCAGCACTTATATCCTCAGCAAGTCTTTTGTGGATAATTGCCGTATGCTAGCAATTTTATCCCCAGTGGGTCCTTTCACCGTATGCTAGTGATTTGTTCCCTGGATCAGTGGTTGTTTACCAGTGCATCCCCAGCTAGTCTTCTGTCGATAATTGCCGGATGCTTGCAAATTATCTTCAGCAGATCGCCTTTCATTTACCCTTTTGTTGGTAATGTCTGTTGCTCCTTTTGATTGGTCATCATTATATACCTATTCTGGTATCCCGATGCCTTTCTTTTCGGATTTTTATCCTTAAACAACCCAGTAACCGGTTCAGGATAATCTTCCATGCGAGTATATTATTCACGGTCTGCCGGTAATGAATAATGTGTCTCATGCGCTCTTTAGTTGGAATCCTTTGTTGATTTTCCCCAGCTGAGCAAGATTCGCATTCTTTGTAGAATCGAATGTCCATCCTTTAAACAAGTCTGTTGTTCTAGCTTTCTTTCGGATGATGAGTGTTTTGGAACACACACCAATTCACGTTTTTTGTCCATCCTTTAAACAAGTCTGCTGTTCTAGCTTTCTTTCGGATGATGAGTGTTTTGGAACACACACCAACTCACGTTTTTTGCCCATCCTTTAACCAGTTTGCGTTTTGGATGATGAGTGTTTTGGAACACACACCAATTCACGTTTTTTGACCATCCTTTAAACAAGTCTGCTGTTCTAGCTTTCTTTCGGATGATGAGTGTTTTGGAACACACACCAATTCACGCTTTTTTGTCCATCCTTTAAACAAGTCTGCTGTTCTAGCTTTCTTTCGGATGATGAGTGTTTTGGAACACACACCAATTCACGTTTTTTTGCCCATCCTTTAACCAGTTTGCGTTTTGGATGATGAGTGTCTTGGAACACACACCAATTCACGCTTTTTTGCCCATCCTTTAACCAGTTTGCGTTTTGGATGATGAGTGTCTTGGAACACACACCAATTCACGCTTTTTTGCCCATCCTTTAACCAGTTTGCGTTTTGGATGATGAGTGTCTTGGAACACACACCAATTCACGCTTTTTTGACCATCTTTTAAACAAGTCTGCTGTTCTAGCTTTCTTTCGGGTGATGAGTGTCTTGGAACACACACCAATTCACGCTTTTTTGTCCATCCTTTAAACAAGTCTGCTGTTCTAGCTTTCTTTCGGATGATGAGTGTCTTGGAACACACACCAATTCACGTTTTTTGTCCATCCTTTAAACAAGTCTGCTGTTCTAGCTTTCTTTCGGATGATGAGTGTCTTGGAACACACACCAATTCACGTTTTTGCCCATCCTTTAACCAGTTTGTGTTTTGGATGATGAGTGTTTTGGAACACACACCAATTCACGTTTTTTGACCATCCTTTAAACAAGTTTGCTTTCGCTTTCTTTCGGATGATGAGTGTCTTGGAACACAAACCAATTCACGTCTTCGGATTTTATCCTTAAACAACCCAGTAACCGGTTCAGGATAATGTTCCTTTCGAGTATATTATTCACGGTCTGCCGGTAATGAATAATATGTCTCATCTGAGTATTCTATCCACGTTCTGACGGTAATGGATATTATATCTCGTGCGCTCTTGAGTCGATCTTTTGATTGTTTTTCCCTCAGAGTAAGATTCATTTTCCTTGTGGAATTGAATATCCATCCTATAAACACGTTTGCTTTTCTAACTCTTTTCAGGATGATGAGTGTTTTGGAAGTGAAATCCAATTCACGCTTTGGTCAGTCACCTATTATATACCCAGTAACCGGTATCCTTGGTGTTCCCTCCTTTCTGCTCCCTATTATGACCTCGGTCCCCCTGTGGAGTCAGATTTTCCTGGGTTTGTTACCCGTATGCCTGGTAACATCTCATTTTGCTTGTTACTTCCCTCAGTGGAGTTTTCTTTTGCTTCTCCTCAGGAGTCAGCTTGTGTCTCTCCAATGGATTTATTTTCCTTTGGAATTCTTTCCCCCAGTGTGAGTTCTTCACTCCCCAGTGAATTCTCCAGTCTGTTTTTTTCGTATTCCCTAATCAGAGTCGTGTCTTATCCGCGTCATGTCAGTTTTGTTTTTCCCCAGTTTGGAGTCGTGTATTGTTCACGCATTTCTTTTTCTTTTATTACCCCCATAGAGTCTTGTTAGAGTCTCTGTTCCTGGTGAGTGTACTACTCCGATGGATCGTCTTTTCTTCTGTGTGAATCATATTCCCCACAGAGTTTGTGTCTTTTGCACGCATACATTTGCATCATGAGGTCTCTTAGGGACCAAAATTTGTCTCATTACTGTTATTTAAGCCCATTCTACCGCGTCGAGATGAAGATTTCTAAACTTCACTTCTCCGGCTAGAATGACCTTAAATAGGGGCATCTGTAAGACCCCAATTTTGGGCCCTAAGATCCCTCATGGCCCATATCATATCATATCATGACCTCAAGGATCATTGCATGCCCTAGCTTTCCTCCTAGTGGGTTGGTTGCCTTGTGGGTTGTTTCTTGATCACCAAGTATACTTTGCATTTGTATATCTTTGCCTTTCATATGTTTATTAACCAAAAAGTACAAAAATATTGTCAGTCTAACCTTGTTGCTTGCAGTTGAAGCAATCATCAGAAATTAGGTCAAAGATGGTCAACAGTCAGTCAAAGCAATGGATGGTGGCCATTCTTGCAGAATTTGGGCACCATGATCAATAATCAAAGGTTCATACAACTTGAGACATCATTTTAAGTCAAGTTCTCAAGGATTCAGGGTTTGGAATTCATCAGAAATGCTCCAGTCATCCAAAACCCTAGAAAAGTCAAACTTGGTCAACTGTTGATTTAATCATTGATTTGATGGATAGAATTGATTTGAAGGAGTTCATTCATGCTTGTATAAGTCTCATCTATCATGTCAAACCTCATCATGGAAGAAAATCAAGTCAAACAGAAAATTTTCCAGAAATAGCAAGTGGACCTGTAATTTCAACTGCCAAAAATGGAAACTTCTTGATCTTAAACTTACATCATGACACAAGCTCCAAATGAATTTTTGCCCAACATGAAAGTTGAAGATCTTGTTCTCCCATTTTCAAAAAGTCCAAGAACACCCAAATCCCATGTGTGGTTGTCAAGATATGATCAAATCATTTTCACCAATTTTTGAACTTCAACAAGCCATAACTCTCAAACCATAAGGCCAAATTTGGTGGGGTTTTTTCCTACAAACCACATTTTTCATCCTCTTTCCAAAAATATAAATTTCATGACCTAAAACCTTACCATTCAAAATGGCATTTTTGGACCTTTTTCATTTAAATTCAAAGTTTGACCATACTTTGACTTTTTGATTTATGGACTTTTTCATCATTTTGCCAATTGGGAAAGGTTTCATATCACATTTGTGACTTGTCTCAAACCTTAAACCATGATCATTTCATCATTACACCACCATTTTGGACCAAAAAGCAAAGTGGGCAAATTGTACAATTGGTCATTAAGTAAAAGCAAGGTACAACAATTCTGCAGCATACCAAAAGCAGCAATTGGCATGGTCATTTGCAGCATGCTCAGGCCCAAATTCGTGCAGATAAACACACCTCCACTTCCATTTGCTCACATTTAGCAATTTGCAAAATGCATCATTACACACAAAACCAGCTTACCCTTTGATTAAGTGATGTTAAACAGGTGATATATAAATGTTTTTCTGTCCAAACAAACCCTAGTTTTTGACAGCCACCATATAGAAAACACATCACTCTCCCATTGTGCATTTTGGCAAGAACGAAATTTCTGAGAAAACCCTCAAAGGCCACAAGGAACCTTTGCCTCCTTCATCACTTGGACCATCTTGTGGAGCTTTTAGAACCATCCTTTACCAACTGGAACACCATTTTTAGCACTGCATTTCCAAGCTATCAACAATGGTGAATTCGAGATTGGGAAGTTCCATGCACCTTTGAGCCAAAACACTCCAAGATTCCATCATTGTAGAGCATAAAGGGCATCTGTTTCAAGCTTATTCCATCAATACACAACTGTTGCTACAATTTCTTCAAAACCAAGTAAGTAATCGACCTCCCTCATATGCCTTGCTATGTTATGTTTATGAAAGGTCTTGGTATGCTAGTTTCAATGCAATTTGTTTCGAATGAAATGGTTGTGACATGAGGGAGAAATCTGAGTTTTCATTTTTGCATCCAAATCTATTTTCCATCGATTTACTCATTTGTTGTGGGTTCAGTGACAACCGTGGTTGGATTCTTGTTATTTAAGGTTTGTTAATGATATTGCTGTGCTTAATTTGCTGTTCTGGGCATGTCCAATTTTTCGAGTTCATAGTGATGATGAATATCCTGTTGTGTTAAACTCTATCATTTCCAGAAAAATCCCCTTGATTCTGTTTGTTTTGTTGTTAGATGATGTTACATAATGATGTTTGTTTCATAGTCATGTTTGATTGAGGATGCTGGTAATGATTATTGTTCATGTGGATGGATGTTGCTGTTTGAAAATGAATACATGTGTGCTGCTTCCTTAAACCCTTGTATGTTTTTTTCCAGAAATCCAATCTTGCATGCTGGCTGTTATTGTTACATGTTGCACGAACCTTATGAGTGTGATGCCATGATATTTGTATGATGATGAATTTGGCTTGATGATAAATATTGAATGATGCTTAACCATGCTGCTAAAACCATGCTGCATTTTTGAAATCCCATGAGCATTGTCCTGAAATCCATGTATACATGCGTGCTGTTGTTTGGTTGCAGTAGGAACATTACCCATACCATGCTGTTGCTTAATGTTTGTTTATAATGCTTACATGATGATGGTTGATGTTGCATTGCTGGCCAAACCCTAAACTGCATGTGAACCCAGGATTTATGCATATGTTTGACTGTTGTTGCTATTGTGTTGTTTTGAAAAACTCTAAGACTAATTTCCAGAAATTTTCCTGCTGTTTGCTTGATGTCTATGTATGATGAGCACATGATGATGGTGATGAATGTTGTTGTTGCTTGAGCCTGCCATGCCCAGATTTCTCCCTTGATTAATGCTTGTTTTGCTGTTGGCTGATGCTGTTTAAATAATGCTGTTACATTGTTTGTTTTGATTGTTGATGTTGGTTACGGTTGATGCTTGGATGGTGAACCATTGAATGTTAATGCCCTGCTGCTGTTTTGAACTTCCCCAGGAAAAACCATGTGAATTGTGTTGCATACTGTTGTCTGGTGGTTATGTGAACATTACATGAACGATATGCTGTTGTGTGATGGTTGTTTTTTTGTTTGGTGAAGCTGAACCATGAGCCTTGCTGTGTTAGAAACCCCTAGGGTTTTAGAAGCTCAAAAAAATTTAAGTTGGTTGGCTCATTACTGTTTTATTGGCTGAGAGCCAATCAAAACATTTCGTTTTGCCTTGCCAAAACGCAGAGTTTTAATTAGTGAGCTCAGAATTACACAATTGCCACGGTTGACCTTGGTTTGACCCCATATGCCATGCTTATTTGCTCATGCTTCATCCAAATGTCACTCAACTTCCATAATTCATTTCTAATTCATTTTAACTCCAAAAATTGTGGGATTTTTTGCATTAAACTCATGAGTGTGTCCTCTATTTTGTTGTGAATTTTAATCAATTTTTCAGTGGCTGGATTTTTAATGATAATTGATTTTCCAACATGTATGCATAAATGACACCCTTTGCCATTTCAATTGTGGAATTCTCATGTTATATCCAATGCCTTTGAAATTTTTTGTGGTGAAACTAGACACATTGACCTTCATTTCCATATAAAGTTTGTGCATTTATCATTTGTGGATTGAGAGTTATGATTTTCTGAAGTTATGTGTTGAATTTGGTGCTATACCATGATCATGTATTTTCCCAATTTTTGTTCACATGCTTCCTCTTATCCCATTGACCTCAAATTTTGCATGAATCATCTATCACATGTCTAGTTTGTGTATGAATTTTCTTGGAATTAATCATGCTGTTTTCCATTTGATTGAGAATTTTCTTCCATACTTGGTCATTTGTTGACTTTTTGTGCTATGCCTTGCCAAATCTTTTGTGAAATTCTCATATCTTATCACATGACCATGAAATTTCATATGTGATAACTAGACATCTCAAGCTTTGCATTGGTGTTAATCTCATTCATTTCTCTTCTGTTTTCAAATTGATATGATTTTTTGAAGTTGACCCATGTTTGTTGACTTTCACCATGCTTACTTAAATTTGGTTTGACTTCATGATTTTATTTGACTGCCTTCCTCTCATCCAAATGCCTTGAAATTTTACATGTATACCATGTTAGATGTTAGGATTGAGTGTGATTTATTTCATGATTTTTGAGATTGTTTGAGTTAACTTTTGAATGAAGTCTTTGCTGTTGACTTTTGTATGCTTCTCTTGCCATGCTTTGCATTCATTTGTGTATGAAATGACCATGATGCATGATTTGATTATGAATCCAATTGAGAATGCTTCTTGAATGTTTAAACTTGGTTTGGGTTGACTTTTCCTTGCTGCCTTGACCTTTTCTTTCATCTTTGACCCTAGGCTAGTCCTAGTGGTCTTGTAAGCTTACAATTGAGCTGTTGTTTCAGGTTAAGCCCCAATGCCTCGAAGACCATTCAAATTTGTTTGAGTTGAATTATATATTGTGCTAACATTTGTTTTGTAGGTGACTCATAGGCTTGAGTCTTTGTGCCTTGCACAATCGGTCCCTCTGTGGTTGACTTTTGTTTACCCATTTGCCTTTGTTTTTGACTGTTGACTTGTTTACTAATGAGTTTGACTTTTTCAGGTACTTTAGTTGCCTAAGTTCTTTGAACTTGCTTGCTTTGCTATTTAGCATTTGCTTTGAGGTATAATTACTTCTTCTTCATGTAGTCTGGAGACCCGGTCTGTTATTTGACCGGGCAAACTGTCTGAAGTCCTCCTTAAGAGGCAATGCCTGTGTGTGTTTATATTTGTCCTAAGCAGGAAAAGTCCTTCAAGTAAGGCAATTGGTGGAAGGTAGGGATAAGCAATCTATCCCCCACTATTCAGTGTGTCCTCTCTTTGCTCCCATTACATGGTTGAAGCATTGAGATAAATACCCAAGATCTAATCGAGTCAATAATGTGGAGAGAGTTCCTACTTTCTGAACTCCCACACTTTCTTTGATGCTCTCTCTGATATGAGATTGAAGCAATGAGGCACACCCCTCATCTCCTATTCATCTGCTTCACCTTAGCCTCTCAATGGCAAGGTTAAGAGCGACCTTCACCTATTACAGTGGACTTTCATAGTCAAACCCTCTTGTATGAGCCCCCATTGTTTGGCTATAGAGTGTGCTGTTTGATATTCATTGTTTGATTGATTGCTTCATATGCACTTACTTGCTTATATGTTATGCATTTATCATCATCATCAATTGCCATTAGTGCATGATCATATCATTTGTCTTTGTGACATTATCATTGCTGTTTACCCATTGAGGACAATTGTAAGACCATCCATTGGCCATTGCTCCTATGACATGGAAGTGAGTATAAGACCATCACCTTGGCCACTCATCTTATCTCTGCTCATTGCTTTGTTTGTTTGTATGTGAGGATACAACTGTAAGTCCCTGCAAGTTGGCATTTGTTTTCCTAGGATCATATTGTGTATGTTAGAGTAAGTCCAGACAGATTGGCATCTGACATCCATGTTTTGCTTTCTCTGTTTATGTGAGGTTGCAACTGTAAGTCCCTGCAAGTTGGCATTTGCATTCCTATGATCATATTGTTGCTTTTGTTCTTGTATGTGAGGATCCATTATAAGTCCCTGTAACGTGGCATTGGATTTCCTAGGACCATACTGTGAAGTTAACCTAAGTCCAGATAGATTGGCAGTTAACTTCCATGTTTCATCTTTGTTTTCTTTCGAGGAGATTAGTGTAAGACCATTGAGTGGCATCTGATATCCATTTCTGTTTTAGGAGACTGGTGTAAATCCATCTATTGGTATCCGGTATCCGCTTTTATTTCTTTGCCTGTGGAGATTGGTGTAAGTCCATTGAGTGGCCTCTGATATCCCGTTTTGTTTTAGGAGATTGGTATAAGACCATTGATTGGCATCCGATATCCGCCTTTGCTTTGTTTGTTTATTATTATCCATTCCTATTCCAAAGGACACACTTGAATCATCTCCCATATGATCTCAAGAAGTGAACCTTCTAAGAAGTTTTACTATCCATCCTCATCCATTCATCATTCATTATGTCCTAGACTTTTCACACTATACCTTTTAAACTTGACATAAGTGTTGTGCAAACATCTTCATATTTTCTAACTAAAAACCTGGACTCAAGTCCTTGACTTTTTTTCAAACTCCATTTCATAATACTTCTTTGAATCAATCTTAATCATACTTTGACTCTATTTTCATAATCACAATCAATTAACTTCACTCATTCACTTGTTTTGGCTTTGTCCATTGTTAATCTTTTCATGCATTAGCCATAGGTTTCAATTATCATTGTGGTTGATGTAAATCTTGCCTATCCTTAGTGAGTCGACAGTAAGACTTCCGTACTTCAAACAGGGCTAACCCCTCTAGTACGTCGAAGCTATCCTCGCATGGTGGATGTTGTTTTGGTCGAGTGTTCTCCCATTGATAATGAAAAGCCTCAGTGCTTGTGTTTAAAACTGAATCCACCAACTTTTGGAAATCTTTTAGCCGAACTACGGCGTTCTGATCCTTACCTTTGATGGAAGGTACGTAGGCAGCGGGTTCATCCGTTCGAACACAAAAATAAATAAAACCCAATAATCCAATAAAAAATGTATATTCTTTTCTCATCATCCCAATCATGTTTGCACAATATTTTTGTCATAACAAATAACAATTTAGTATAACAAGTGTGAAAAGGGCTCCCTAGGAGTACCTAGGACGTAGTGGGTGCCTAACACCTTCCCATTGCGTAATTTACCCCTTACCCAGAATCTCTGATCTTTTTATTAGTTTTCTACGTGTAAAACTTCTTAGGCTTTTGTTCGCTTTTTAGCCAGTCCTTTGGATAAATAAAAGTGCGGTGGCGACTCGAAATTTCAACGTATCTCTTAGCTTATGATTTAATCGATAGATCATATAGCGACGAATACACCGCTACAGAAAAGTGGCGACTCTGCTGGGGAGAAGTCACACACGTCAATTAATGAGTCTGATCCAATGGCTGCACAATTTTCAATTATCTCTATTTTCTTTTATTTTCAGTAAATTCCTTTTATTTTCAAAAATTCATAGAAAATTTATTTGAAGTCACAAAAATATGAAACCAATTCCAAAAAATTTCTTGAAAAATCTAGTTTCATATTTTGATTTTTAATTATTTTTGTGACTTCATTTAATATTTTTTGTGAATTATTTGGTTTTTAATAGTTTTAATTCATTTTAAAATACTTTCTGATATTTGAAAAATCCAAAAATATTTTCTTAACACCTATGGATCATGATAAGTCAATGAAAAATAGTTTCATCAATTTCTTATTTGATTTGAGATTTATTTGAGATTTTAATTCATATTGTGTTATTTTTTAGTGTTTTTAATTGATTTAAATTACTTTCTGGTTTCAAAAATTGTTGAGAAAATTAGTCAAAGCTTGTTTGACCATGTTGAACGTATGAGAATTTAATTGGACTTGTCGAAGTTGATTTGAATTGAATTTGAGGTTTGACCTTATTTGTTTATTTTATATTTGCATTTTATTTTAATTCAAAAAATACCAAAAAAATATTGTTGACTTGTTGACTTGTTATCTTCATTTCTTTTCTGTTTGGCATTGATTGATGATGATTTGGTTCATATTTGATCAATTGGGCTTGATACTTGTTTTCTTTTTCCCTCCCTTTCATCTTCATCCCATTCTTTTCCATTAATGGTCAATGAGTTAATGTCTTATGGTTGGTCTTGACAAATGAGAGGTTTAACCTTCTTTGATCCAAATCAAACTCAACTTGATCCATGATCAAGTGAGTTATTTTGTGTCCAAGATAGGTTGCTTCTTGGTCAAGCAAATAACCTAAAGTTCATACAAGGCCCTTCCCCTTTTATTTTGGCATGGCAAGTTTATGGAGTTTGTCTTACTAGTCATGATCTCTAACTTGTGTTATTTGCCTAGATTTTTATTGACCGGCCTCAAATAGGTGTGACTACTACATTAGTCCACTTACGATTGCTTAACATAGCGCTACATTGTCTTATGGCAAACTAACATAACTACACTAATTACTAACTTTAATTTGAGCATTTAATTTCTTGCCCTTTACTTTTAATGCCATTTATTTCTTGCTCATTTATTCATATTGATTTTCACTTTGCTCACTTGAGCACATATTTTATGTTTATGTCATTTTTCTTATGCTCATTTGAGCTCATTATTGTATATAAATATATTGTTATCTTGTGTTTGCCTTGTCTTTGTTTTTGTGTGAACCAATTGCAAAAGGAGAAAGGACTTAGAATTAGGACTTACCTATGCTTAAAGGAGTCCAAGAGAAACTAGGCCTCATGCCTTTAGAATGCTAAACTTGTTGAAGAGCAACTAGGCCTCATGCCATTAGAATGCTAAATTTCAAAGTTGACTTCAAAGGACTCTCTCATCCAAACTTACTCTTTGTCCATTCCTATTATTTGTGTTGTGAACTTTTTGATGTTTGCTCTTGTGTGATAGGGATCCTACCTTGAGATTATGAAAAAAGGACCACTATCATGAGTAGCCAAGTTGAGAGAGACAAGCCAAATGGAGATCCTAGGAGCTTGAATCCAAATTGTTTGATTGCTTGAGTATTTGCTAAGTCCAAAGGAAAGAAGCATCTTGAATCATCTTTATGATTTCAAGAAAAGGAACTCCAAGGGTTTATCTTTCCTCTCTTATCTTTGTTTACTTTAGGACTAGCCCTTCTCTTCTTCTCTCCACTCTAACCAAGCCAAAAATATTTTTTCTTCAAACTTTGACATTGTTTCAAAACTAGAAACCTAGGCCTTAAGCCTTTGACTTTTCAAAACCATTTTTCATAAATACTCATTGTGAATGAATCTTAATCCAACTTTGACCTCACTTTGTAAATAAACCTAACTTGTAAATATAACTCACTTCAAGTTGTTTTTGTGGTTCCAATGGCCAACTTTATTAAAACTTTTCATAAACATTAGTTCTAGGTTTGAGTTATCATAGTGGTTGATGTAAATCTCACCTCATCCTTAGTGATTGGATTATAAGTCTTCCATACTTATTATAGGGTTAACCCCTCACTAGTATGTTGAAGCCTTCCTCACATGGTGGATTGTTGGTTTAGGTTGAGTTTTCTCCCTTTGATAACAAAAGACCTTAAGGCTTTTGATCAAATCAATTCACCAATCTTTGAGATTTTTACCCCGAACTACGAGGTTTTGATCCTCCTTTGTGATGGTACGTATGCAATGGGTTCATCCATTCAAACAACAAAATTTGTAAATATAATCTATTCTCTTCTCATCCCCCCAATCTTTTGTATAAATCTTTTCACAAATACCAACCTACAACACATATTTGCAAAAAGGGTTCCCTTAGAGTACTAAGGATGTTTTGGGTGCGTAAAACCTTCCCATTTCATAACCAACCCCCTTAACCAGATCTCTGACATTTTTATTAGTTTTTGATTTGAAAAACTTCTTACCTTGGCTTTTGTTCGCTTTTTAGCCTTTCCTTTGGACAAATAAAAGTGCGGTGGTGACTCGAATTGTATGTTTACTTTTGGTTTAGTCAATAAACCTAAAGGTAACGAAAACCCTGCTACAAAACCCCAAAAGTAAGAAGTTTTCAAATCAAAACTAATAAAATGTCAGAGATTAAAGGTAAGGGGGTTGGTTTCACAGAGGGAAGGTGTTAGCACCCAAAGTGTCAAAGGTACTCCTAGGGAGCCCTTTTTGTGTGCACATTTGTTTGGTACAAAAATGATGTTTACAAACAAATAGAATGGGGGGATGAGAAAAGAATTCAAATAATTATATTTTTGTGTTTCACAAGACCTTTGGACTTGTGCCTACGTACCAACATAAAAATGAGGGATCAAAACCTCGTAGTTCGTGATACAAATTTCAAAGTGGATGCATTGCTTTTAATAAAATTAAGTTTAAAGACACAAAAGGCCTGAAAATGGTTTGAATGAGTTAATTCTTTTGTGTTTTTCTGAAAGTTTAAGTCAAGTATAGTTAAGTTTATTTACAAATTTGATTTAAGAAAAGAAGTTTGAAAATGCAATGGCATAAGGCCAAAGTTTCTATCTTTTTGCAAAGTGGTCAAAGTTTAGAATAAAATAAGTTCAATCAAAGAAGATTTTGAAAAGGGAGGGAAAGATTTTGAAATTAAAGAAATGGGGAGAAGATGAAGAGACTAATCCTATGCACAAAATTAAAAGTTGAGAGTTGAAAAGATCTGACCAATGGGTAGCAATCTAATAGACAAGAATATCAATAGAAACCTAGAATTCCCTTAGACACTTAGAATCAAGCAACACACAAATGCACAATTATATTATCTTGAAGAGCAAGGCATCAAATAAAGATAGCCAAATCCAAGCTTTAGCCACTCCATGATATTCTTCAGATTAGCCCATGCAACAGATCAATTCCACAACTCACAGGTTCAAAATAATAGCTTCACAATGATCATGTTGCAGATGAACTCAAAAGAATCTTGAATGATGTATCAGATGAAATTCCAAATTGCAAGCACTTGATTTCACAAAAAGTTGGCATTGGCCAAGTCCTTTAGCATAGGAATGTTGCCTAAGTTATAAGTCTATTTCTCCAAGATCAAGCCAACAGTCCACACAAAAGTTTTTTAGGGTGTTTGTTGTTATTATGTACATTAATGGTCAAAGACCACACAAACAAGCAAAGTATACACAAACAAGATATATCACACAATATGGTCCAAGTGGACAAAGTGAAAATTGCTTTAACATAAACAATTAGAATGGTATGAATAATGGCAAACGAATAAGGACTAAAATTAAATGACATTAAAGTAAATGGCTTGAAATTAAAAGTTAGTTGTTAATGAGTAAGAAGTTAGTATTGTTTTGCTTTTTCTTTTCATTCTTAAGTCATTCTTTGGAGAACACTCAACCCACTTACCACAAGCATGGATCCTTGAGCCAAGACATCTTCCAAATGAAGGAAAAAAGGCCAAGTTTCCACACAATTCCATGAAAGAGGGGAGACTTACAATCTCACTAACTAGAATGTTATGCCTTTTGTGTCATAAATTTAGTGCTATGTTAAGAAATCGTAATTGGACTTATGTAGTAGTCACAACTATTTGAGACCGGGCAATAGAATTTTCGTGTTAATACGTGTTAGAGACATAGTATAATGGACTATGCTCATGAAACATACCACACACAAAAAGAATATGCAAAAGAGGTGGCCTAATCTTATCCATACTTATGTTGATTTTTCAATCAACTAGCCTTAGGACTTTGAGATATCATAGGCCAAATGAAATGGGTGCATATAGAAGGGGAATGAGATGAAGAGGGAGGGAAATGAATCAAAACTCAAATTGGTCAAAGGAGGACTTTTACGAAATTAATATCATCCATTCATTTTGGGAAATGGAATGTACATTCCATCAATCCCCTAAATCCAATGATATTAACTTGACAAAGTCAAATCAACCTTGACCAAGGCCCAACAACAAGAGTCAAACTCAAACAAGTCATCACAATTGGTCAACACAATTAATTGGCATTTTTTCAAATTAAAATTACTAAAATAAGGCATTTAAATTAAATATGGTTTGTCAAATTCCTAAAACCTCATCAAAACACCAAAGAAATGGCCATGAGATTTATCATAGGTCAAACACGTCAAAGGACCTTGGGGAAAAATTTTCAGAATTTTTAAAGACTTAAAAGTATTTTTAAACAATTAAAAATAATCACAAAATCAATTAAATCATGAAAAATATTAATAATGATCCAAAAAATAATTTTAATTCAGAATATGAAAGAGGAAATTATTTGAATTGTTTTGGTGAAACTCTCATATTTTTTGGATCATTATTAAAATTAATATGAATTAATGAAAATAAAAGGAATAAAACAAAAATCTGAAAATCTGAAAAAACATGAGCCATTTGATCTCCCTCATTAATTGAGGTGGAAGATCAAGTGGCCTAAAACGCGCGTTTCACCAAACACACGAGTCAGCGCGTTGCAGGGATGGTAATCACAATGGACGCGTGAGATTAAAACATTTGGAAATGATCATGTGGCTTAGAACATGTCCAACACACCACCGGCGTTGGACCTCGGGTCACCTTCTCAAGCAAATCGGACTGGTTCAGTCATCACCATCACATAAATGAAAAAGGAGGACATGATCTAAAAGAAAAAATGGCGTAGAGCACGAATCTGACCTCAATTTCAACTAACTCCACATATATAGAAAGATATGAGGAGTTGAATTTTGAGGTGTGTCAACTGAGTTGCTTCGATTTGACTTTTAAGCAACTCAATCTTCTTGCCTACATTGGTAGGCTTTCAGACAACCAAAGATCCAAGAGAATTGAGTAGAATTGAGTGAGAATCGAAGAGATAAAGTTTTCTGAAAATTACCTTCAATGCTATGCAGTTCTTGATGTGGCTTGCTCCAAACACGATCTGATCACACTTAAGAAGCTAGCAGAAAGTGATTAGAGAGGTTGCAAGGCTTTGGATCCTGGAGTTCTTGAATCTCCAACAGTTGAGATTCAAACTCAAATTTCAAATTGAAATTTCTCAGGTTTTTCTTTAGAATAAAAGGGTTTCAATGGGGGGCAAAGCTGGTGCGCAAGATGGTGTTCAAATGAGCATAGAGGTCATGTATTTATAGCATGAATGAATGATATTTGCACACTTCAAAAATCTGCCCAAAATTAGCAATGTTGATGGCACGAGTGCATGGGCATGTACATGCCCGTGATGCAATGCAAAAAGGGTCCAAAATGATTCCAAATGAAGTCTTAATGAAGCTTGAATGGCAAGGCATTGTGAATTGAAGTTTATGCAATTTATTCTTTCAATGATGCAGCCCTGTTAAAGCCATGCGCATACCTAGCAAACCTCATCCAAAATGCATGAACTTGGGTTCTTTGGAAAGCTTGGATCAAGGGGAACAAGTTGAATGTTCAACACTTTTTCATTTAGAGCTTGGAACATGGGGAATTTTGTGGTGGAAGTTTGGAAATTTCAACATGTTGAAAAATTTTCTAATGTCAAGCCATATACCTCAATATTCCATCTTACTTAACTTTTTATGTGAGCTTCAAATGAGAAATGTGTCTTCACCAAAGTTGTAGATCTTTAAAAGAACTTCAAAATGGTCACCAATTTCATGTCATTTGGATTTGGAATGATAGAGTTATGCATTTTTGAAGTTTGGAAAAATCACTTGTTCAATGGTATAGGTCAAAAACGACCTATAATGTAACCTCATATCACATGCTTATAAAAGTTGAATTAGCTCTCACTCCAAACATAAAACTTGAATTAGACATCTTGAATTTGATTTTTCAACTTGGAAATATTTCATCTCATAAAAATTGAGCAAGTTATGGCCTTGGGAAGTTAACTTTCAAATTAGGGTTTAGACAAAATGACCTATAATGTTTCAACATAGAAAATGATTTTTCCAAGAAAAACTAGATATAGGTCTCAACATGAAAGTTGTTTGTAATGTCATTTAGAGTAACTTTTCTCTTGGAATCATTTTCATATGGTGAAAATTGTAGGAGATAGGGAGACCCAGTTTTGATTAGATGAATTCATCTGGCCAACCACCATCAACCAACTTGCTAACCTTCAATTTGTTGGACTTTCTTGGCTCATGGTAGATCATATATGCATAAGAGGATGAATTTTGAAGTGTCCCTTGATAAATTTGATCAATTGGTGAGATAGCTTGTTGGAGAAGTTACTCAAGATACCCAATCAAACTAGGGTTTCTAAGGCAAATCACTTCCAAACTCTTGAAGAAAACTTGATCAATATATCATGTAGGAATAAATGGAACTAATATATGATGCTCATAAACATTCTTGGATCAATGCATGGTTGTTCTCTTTGTCATGAGGGTATCAAACCCTGGATATGAACTTGATAGATCAATGAAGATCATGCCCTGCCTACAAAAGAGTTAGGCAAATGCAAAGACATATTTTTGGTATTTTTGTTAGTAAATGATGATATACAAATATGATACAATCACATAGTGCTTTGTGATCTCTCCCAAAACAAACCCAATGCAAGAGGGGTAAGAAGGATGCCAAGGTATGATCCCAATGCTAATGCATATGATGAAATTGCATGAGGGATCTTAGGGTCAAAACTGGGGTCTTACAAGGCGGTGTTTTGATTCTTACAACTATGGATGGTGAAGAGTTCATGCATCCTGTTAATGTCAATCCAGTCAAGAAATACTTCGCCTAAAATGAAAAGAACAACTCGCTAAGTTGAAAACCCGAAAGGGCGCCTTAGACAAAAATGAGCGTCTCAGTGGATTGAAAACCTGAAAGGGCGATCCAGGAAAAAGTTAGAGACATAAAACAGAAAATTCATCTCGATAGATTGAGTACCCCACCTTAGGGAAATCTAGGCAAAATTAGGGATTATGGCGAGTAACTGCATCCGGCTGGTCCTGATCTTGGAAGCGGATATGAGCAGTCATTTGGCTCTGATTCATCATTCTCAACTGAAGATAAGCAAAATGGATTTTGAAGTTGGTAGGAAGAGTAGTGATCATTGTATTCAATGTAGTCCTTGTCCATGTAAATTACCATTTTGAAACTTTGTAAAGATCCATGGAGTCTCGCCATTTGCGGACTACCATTCTGTTAAATAAAGTTGAGCTTTTATCTAATTGTTTATTATTATTACTTGTTTATGTTTTAAAATTGAATTTTTATGATGATAATTTCGAAATAAATAAATGAACAGTCATTTTTCTTAAAATAATAAGGCATTTACTCTAAGAATAATCGATTTCAAAAAGGAATGTCAACAACAATCTAAGCACGGTAAAGTCTTGATGTGTGAAGCATTGTTGTTTTCCCCCAAGCAGTTGGTCGGTGTTTTACCTCCTCAGCAGTTCATCATTCATCCCCAACATGGTTGATAAGTTCCTCCCTAAGCAATTTATCATCCCCAACTGAGATGATGATTTGTTCCCTTTATAATCCATCTTTCCCCAACTGAGGTGTTCATGCTTTTGCATTTCCCAATTTTCGGCAGTAAGACCCCAATTTTTACCCTAAGATCCCTCATGCATTTCCATCATAAGCATAAGCATTGGGATCATGACTTGGCATCCTCTTTACCCCCTCTTTCATTGGGTTTGTTTTGGGAGAGATCACCAAGCACTTTGTGATTATATCATACTTGTATATTATCATTTTACTAACTAAAATACCAAAAAAACATGTCTTTGCATTTTCCTAACTCTTTTGTAGGTAGGGCATGATCTCATTGATTCATTAATCACATCTAGGGTTTTGAGACCCTCATGAACAAAGAGCACAACCAAGAATTGATTCAATAATGGTTATGATCATCATATATGAGTCCCATTGATTACTAAATGTTATATTGATCAAGTTTTCTTCAAGAGTTTGAGGGTGATTTGCCTTGGAAACCCTAGTTTGACTAAGTATCTTGAGTAACTTCTCCAACAAGCTATCTCACCAATTGATCAAATTTCTCAAGGGACACTTCAAATTTCATCATATTATGCATATATGATCTACCATGATCCAATAAAGTCAAGATATTTGGAAATTAGCAAGTTGGTTGATGGTGGTTGGCCAGATGAATTCATCTAATCAAAACTGGGTCTCCCTAGACCCTATCTCCTACAATTTTCACCATATTAAAATTATTCCAAGAGAAAACTTACTCTAAATGACATTATAACCAACTTTCATGTTGAGACCTAGAGCTATTTTTGCTTGGAAAATCATTTTCAATGTTGAAACATTATAGGTCATTTTGTCTAAACCCTAATTTGAAAGTCAACTTACCAAGGCCATAACTTGCTCAATTTTTATGAGATAAAAGATTTCCAAGTTGCACAATCAAATTCAATGTGTCTACTTCAACTTTTATATTTGGAGTGGGAGCTAATTCAACTTTTTGAGCATGTGATATGAGGCTACATTATAGGTCACTTTTGACCTATACCATTGATCAAGTGATTTTTCCAAACTTCAAAAATGCATAACTCTATCATTTAAAATCCAAATGAAATGAAATTAGTGACCATTTTTAAGGTCTTTGAGAGAGATACAACTTTGATGAAGACACGTTTCTAATTTGAATCTCATATAAAAAGTTAAGTAAGGTGGAATATTGAGACATATGGCTTGACACTTAAAAAAAATTTGATATGTCAAACATTTCCAAACTTCCACCTCCAATTTCTCCAAGTTCCAAGCTCTAAATGAAAAAGTGTTAAACACCCAAGTTTTTCCTCTTGATCTCACCTTTCCAAAGAGCTCAACTTCATTCATTTTAGATGAGAAATGCATAGGTTGCGCATGGCTTAAACAGGTTGATATCATTTGGCCTTGATCAATCTTCAAGCATCAATGTGCATGTGCCTTGCAATCCAAGCCTACTTAAACACATCTAATCTTCAATTATGGACTTCAAGTCATCATTTCATGGTCTTATGCGCGCCCATGCAGCATTACATCACATTTCCCAAATTTGGAAAGTGGAAGTGAGTGTGCAAATATCACTTGATTTAGCTATAAATAGAGCTCCAATTGCTCAGAAATAGACACACCATTGCACCAGCTTTGATCCCCCATTGCTAACCCTCATTTCTCAAAGGACAAACCTGATAAATTCGTTTGAATTTGAGCTTGAATCTCCACTGTTTTGGAATTCAATTCTCCTGGAATCCATTACTTCTAAACCTTTCCATTATTCTCCTGCAAGCAAGTAGAGTGAGTCCAAGCACAAGCAAGCTCAAGATCCATCGAATCCAAACCTGCATTGAAGGTAATTTGCAGAAATTTTAAACTCTTCGATTCTCTTAAATTCTTGATCAATTCTATTGATTCTTTGGTTGTCTGAAGTCCTACCAATGTAGGCAAGAAGATTGAGTTGCTTTGAGGTTAAATCGAAGCAACTCATTTAATGTACCTCAAATTTCAATTCCACATATCTCTCAATATATTTGGAATTGGAGTGATTGGAGGTCAGATTCGAGCTCAGTGCCATTTTCTCTTCAAGATCATGTCCTTGTTTCTTTTTTTGGTGATGGTTCATGTTGACCAGTCCGGTGAGGCTCACCGGAGAAGATGATCGGAGCTCTGGCTCCGGTGGTGACTTGGCAAGGTTGTGAACCATATGATCCATGTATCATGTTCTAATCCTGAGTGTTGCTTTTAATTACCATTTATGCCACGCGGTTGGCTCGGGTCTTTGTGGAATGCGCGTTTTAGATCATCAGATCTGTCACCTCAATTAATGAGGGAGATCTGATGGTCCACGTAATTTAGAATTTCTGAATTTTTATTTTGTTTGCATTTTCTTCAATAATTCATATTAAATTCAATATTGATCCAAAAAAATATGGGACTTTCACCAAAAAAATTCAAATATTTTTCTCTTTCATATTCTGAATTAAAATCATTTTATGGATCATTATTAGTATTTTTCATGAATTAATTGATTTTGCATTTATTTTTAATTGCTTAAAAATATTTTTAAATGTCCAAAAATTATGAAACTTTTTCTCCAAGGTCCTTTGACCTTGTTTGACCTATGATAAATCTCATGGCCATTTCTTTGGTGTTTTGATGAAATTTTAGGATTTGGACAAAACATATTTGATTAAATATACTATTTTATTTTATTTTTTTATTGAATAAATTCCATTTAAATTGTGTTGACCATTTGTAATGACTTAATTGAGTTTGTTTGTTTATTGTTGGGCCTTGGTCAAGGTTGATTTGACTTTGTCAAGTTAATATCATTGGATTTAGGGGATTGATGGAATGTACATTCCATCTCCCAAAATGAATGAATGATATTAATTTAATAAAAGTCCTCCTTTGACCAATTTGTGATCTCATTCATCCCCTTCCCACTTCATCTCATTCCTCTTCTTAATTCAATCATTCCATTTGGCCTAGGACATCTCAAAGTCCTAATGCTAGTTGGTTGAAAAATTGACATGAGTATGGATGAGATTAGGCCACACCTTTTGCATATTATTTTTTGTGTGTGGTATGTTTCATGAGCATGGTTCATTATACTATGTCTCTAACATGCATTAACACCAAAAAATTCTATTGCCCGGCCTCAAATAGTTGTGACTTCTAAGTCCAATTACGATTGCTTAACATAGCGCTAAATTTTTGACACAAAAGGCATAAGCATTCTAGTTAGTGAGATTGTAAGTCTCCCCTCTTTCATGGTATTGTGTGGAAACTTGGCCTTCTTTCCTTCCTTTGGAAGATGTTTTGGTTCAAGGATCCATGCTTGTGATAAGTGGGTTGAGTGTTCTCCAAAGAATGTCTTGAAAAAGCAAAACAAAACAAAACTAACCTCTAACCTACTAACTATTGACTTTTAATTTCAAGCTTTTACTTTAATGCAATTTACTTTTAGCACTTTATTTCATTTGCCATTGTACATATCATTCTAATTGTTTATGTTAATGCAATTTTCACTTTGTCCATTTGGACTATATTGTGTGATATATTTTGTTTGTATATACTTTGTTTGTTTGTGTGGTCTTTGACCATTAATGTACATAATAACCACACAAAAATCATAAAAAAAAAAATTGAGTGGACTGTTGGCTTGATCTTGGTCAAATGGACTTAGAATCTAGGCAACCTGCCTAAGCTAAAGGACTTGGCCAATGCCAATTTATGAAGAACCAAGTGCTTACAATTTGAACTTCATCTGATACATCTTTGAAGACCTCTCTAGGATTCATCTGCAACATGATCATTGTGAATTTTTTATTTTGAACCTGTGACTTGTGAAATTCATCTATTACATGGGCTATTTCTGAAGAAGATCATGGAATGGATAAGCTTGGATGAGGCCATCTTTATTTGATGCCTTTGCTCTTCAAGATAATATAATTATGCATTTGTGTGTTGCTTGATTCTAAATGTCCAAGGGAATTCTTGATTTCTATTGACATTTTTGTGTATTGGATTGCTACCCATTTGGTCAGATTTTTTCAACTCTAAACTTTTAAATTTTGTGCATAGGATAGTCTCTTCATCTTCTCCCCATTTCTTTAATTTCGAAATCTCTTCCTCCATTTTTAAAAACTTCTTTGTGTGAACTACTTTTGTTCTAAACTTTGACCACTTTTGCAAAAAGGATAGAAACTTTGGCCTTATGCCATTGCATTTTCAAACTTACTTTCTTAAATCAAACTTGTAAATAACTTAACTATACTTGACTTAAATTTTCAAAAAGCAAAAAAGAACTAACTCATTCAAATCATTTTAGACCTTTTGTGCCTTTCAAACTTAATTTTGTTAAAAGCAATGCATCCATTTTGAAATTTGTATCACGAACTACGAGATTTTGATCCCTCGTTTTTATGTTGGTACGTAGGCACAAGACCGAAGGTCTTGTCAAACACAAAAATATAATTAATGAATTCTTTTCTCATCCCCCCATTCTATTTGTTTGTAAACATCACTTTGTACAAAACTACATATGCACACAAAAAGGGCTCCCTAGGAGTACCTAGGACACTTTGGGTGCTAACACCTTCCCTCTGTGTAACCAACCCCCTTACCCGTGATCTCTGATTTTTATTAGTTTTTAGTTGAAATCTTCTTACTTATTGGGTTTTGTTCGTACTTTTCCATTTTCCCTTGGAAACAATAAAAGCGCGGTGGCGACTCTTGTTAATTGATCTCTAGCTTATCAATAGCTTGATGATCATGAATTTCCCGCTACAGAAATTAAGTGGCGACTCTGCTGGGGAAAGGGGTAGTCTCTAGTGGGTTTAGCCTACTTTTTGTGTGAATATATTTTGTATATATGTGATGTTTGTATATATGTATGTGTGATTTAATCTGCTTGTTGTGCTTGGTGATCTCTGAGTGGTGAGATAAGTTCTAACCCGAACTTGAGTGCAATTAAGATAGGAGGATGGTATAGTCATGTTCAACTTGTGTGGAGTAGCCTTTAACAAGTTGGCTTGAGATCCATCTGCTCAGTGGAGACTCCTTTGGATTTGGGAATGTCACACAAGTATTTATGGTTAGGCATTGCTATTTCTAATTGAGTCAGAGAAGTTGAGGACCTTAGAACACCTAACCCATCTTGGCCTATTTAGGACGTAGTGCGGAAACTGTTCAATTGTAGACTTGATAACAGTTGTTACGCGATACTACACTCAGACGAGTTTCTCTTGAGAATATTATGGGTCGATGAGTCAGTCATCTTAACCTGTAATATCCGATAGATGGAATTAAGACTCTGGGAACTTTTTAGAACATGATCTACAGGTTTTATCCTTAGTTCACTCCTTTGGGATGGTTCTTACCCAGACTCCATGCTCGTGACTTGCAACAAACCCTTGATTCTCGGTTGATCCAATCAAGTCTTGTCAATATCAAAGGAACTTGGGTGTTGATAAGGTGTAAACCATAATCCACCAAAATGGATGATTGATCTTGATAATGACTTGATTCATCCTTTAACCTTTGTTTGCCTTGTGTGTGATCCCTTATTTGTGATTGTTGCATTCATGCATTCATGCGCATCATAATATTCATCACACGAAAATTTCAAGGAACTAAGGTATCATTTGCAAATATTTTCAGACCATGGATTATGGACGAAGGAACACTAAGAAGTACAGTTTCAGATGTCCCGACTTGAAAGAGTTAAGGAAGCTAGCATCTTTTGTATTAGATCCCTTGGACTTCAAACAACGTCATGGGAAGCTTCTATCCATCTTGTCTGCTGATGTAGTTGAAGGACTATTGAGTGTATTGGTGCAGTTCTATGATCCTCTCTACCATTGTTTCACTTTCCCAGATTTTCAGCTTGTGCCTACCTTGGAGGAGTATTCTCATCTTTTAGGGATACCTATTTCTAGTAGAGTGCCTTTTAGTGGATTGGAGGAGATTCCCCGGTCTAGTATTATTGCTGAAGCTCTTCACTTGAAGAAGTCTGAGATAAAGGCTCATTGGGTGAAGAAAGGAGGGTTATTTGGGTTGCCATCTATTTTCCTCATCAAGGAAGCTACTACTTTTGCTCAAGCTGGTAGTGTGGATGCTTTTGAAGCTATCTTTGTGTTGCTCATCTATGGATTAGCTTTGTTCCCTAACATTGATGGTTTTGTTGATGTTAATGCCATTAGACTTTTCTTGATTGGGAATCTTGTGCCTACTTTGTTGGGTGATATGTATTTCTCTTTGCATCTAAGGAATTCTAAAGGTGGTGGAACGATTGTCTGTTGCATTCCTCTTCTGTACAAGTGGTTTATTTCGCACTTGCCTCAGACACCTGCTTTTGTGGAGAACAAACAATGTCTAAGGTGGTCTCAGAGACTTATGTCTCTCACTAATGATGATATAGTTTGGTATGATCTGTCCTTAAGCAGTTTGGAGATTATTGATAGTTGTGGTGAATTCTCTAATGTGCCTCTCATTGGTACACGAGGAGGAATTAACTACAATCCTGCTTTGGCTCGTCGTCAACTTGGGTTCCCCTTGAGAGGCAAACCTAATAACATGTTGTTAGATGGTCTTTTCTATCAAGAGGGTAAAGATCCCCAACATTTGAAGCAGAAGATTGTGCATGCTTGGCATAATGTGCATAGGAAAGGAAGATCTGAGCTTGGTCCGCGCAATTGTGTAACTTTGGAAGCTTACACTCTTTGGGTGAAGAAGAGAGCTATGGAGTTGAAGATGCCTTATCCTTGCGAAAGACCTATGTCTATGGTTGTGGTTGAGCCATTAACTCTCCCTAACTAAGATGTAGAGGAGTTGGAAGATGCGCTCATCAAGATGAAGCAAGAGAAGGATATGTGGGAAGAGTGTTTCCATGCTTTGAGCAAGAAGCATGAAGATTTGCAGTTGGAGTCTAAGGACAAAGATGCACTGATTGAGCTACTTGAAGACTGAGTGATGAAGAGACAGAGAGAGCCAGAGGATTCATCTTCTAGCATGCCTCAGCCTTTCGTTGCTGGAAGAAGATTGTTGACCAGCTTGTCCTCGAGAAGACCCAGATGAAGGCTTCTTTTGAGTCCTTGATAAGTCGCATTCGAAGGAAGTATGTGCCTTCAGCCAGATCTTCTGACATTGTTGTTAGGGATCCTTAGGATGACTAGTCTCCTTTTCTCTTGTATCTTTTATTTTGGGTTTTTGAAATTGTACTCAGTGTAATCCTTCCAATTTATATAAATAAAAAGAGATTTTTGGTCATATCAAAATTATTGCAATTGCCATTTAAATTTATATATTTGCAAATGATATAGTAAGTTCCTTGAAAATAAAAAAAAATAATCAAGCATTGCATTTCACGCATCATTTGCATAAGCAGGTTTTTGCCAGGTGTCTGATTGGTGTTTCTTCTGTGCTTTAGCCAAACTGACTCACTTGTACAATACCAGATCTAATCACTTGAGAATTATGGAGCATCTAGAGAAAGAGAATAGAGAGCTGAAAGATGAGATCATCCGGCTGACTGCCACGATGGAGTTAGTTCTTGCTGCTCAAAGCCAAGCTTCTCCAACGCCTGCAACTCCTCCCGCGAGGACAGTTATTTCTGAAGTGGTTACCTCTACCGTGCCTGCTGCCACCACCCACTTCGCGCCAAATCTGCCTTCCGGATTCTCGTGGGGAATACCACCTAACTTTGTGCCAGAGGGCTTTGCGCCTACCTTTGCTTCCATGTCGGCATCTAGCTCGGTCATGTCCGTGCCACCTCCCGTTGTGCACACTTTGCCTCGCGTAGAGGATACCATCTATCATTCCGAGCCGTCTAAGGGTCCGGATGTCTATGAAAAGATGGACGAAATAAAGGATCAATTTCTTGAGTTGCGCAAGGAATTGAAGATGCTGAGAGGTAAAGATCTGTTTGGGAAGAGTGCCGCTGAATTGTGCTTGGTACCCAATGTTAAAATCCCAGTGAAATTCAAAGTGCCTGACTTTGAAAAATACAGGGGAAACTCGTGTCCGCTCAGTCATCTTGTGATGTATGTCCGTAAGATGTCAACTCAAACAAATATTGACCAATTTCTTATTCACTACTTCCAGGATAGCCTGACTGGTGCTTCACTCTGTTGGTATATGGGGTTGGACAGTGCAAGCATCCGCACTTTCAATGACCTGGGAGAGGCTTTTGTGAAGCAGTACAAGTATAATATGGATATGGCGCCAGATAGAGACCAGTTGAGGTCTATGTCTCAAAAAGATAAGGAGACATTCAAAGAATATGTGCAGAGATGGAGGGAGTTGGCTACCCAGATCACTCCTCCTTTGGAGGAGAAAGAGATGACAAAAATCTTCTTGAAAACCCTGAGTTCATTTTATTATGAACGCATGATCTCCAGTGCCCCTAGTGATTTTACCGAAATGGTAAACATGGGGATGAGACTTGAGGAAGGGGTCCGTGAAGGACGTTTGTCAAGAGATGAGGCGTCGACTAGCAAGAAGTATGGCAGTAGTTTCAGCAAGAGGAAGGACAGTGAAACTAATGCAATTTCCAGTGGGAGGCAGAGGAGGCCTCAAGCAAGAAGAAATCCACCACCCCGTCAACATCATCATCAAGTGTCTTCCGTTATTCTGGTATTTTCTAATCAACAAACAACACCAATTCAACAACAACCACAACACCAACGTCAACAACAACAACCGCAATAAAGAACGAACACCTACAACAACAACATCAATAACCAACAACAGCAGAATTTTGAAAGGAAGAAGATCTCTTTTGACCCGATTCCTATGTCGTATGCAAGTTGTATCCATCCTTGGTCCTCAAAAACTTAATTAAATCGAGGAACCCACCGCAAATCCCAAAACCACTTCCCTGGTGGTATAAACCTGAGCTCCGTTATGCTTTTCATCAAGGTTCACCTGGGCATGACATTGAAAATTGCTATCCATTGAAGTATGAGGTTCAAAAGCTCATGAAGAGTGGTATGGTGTCCTTTGAGGACCGCGCGCCGAATGTGAAAGCTAACCCTTTGCCCTCTCATGGGAACTCTTCAGTGAACATGGTGGCCGGTTGTCCTGGTGAGTACAAAGTTTTTGATGTGCGTTTTATCCGTGGAGCCTTGGTGAAGATACACAAGGACATATGTATGGTGAGTGACTGTGAACATGACCATGATGGTTGTGTTGTTTGTAGTGTGAACCCAAGAGGGTGTGTTGTGGTGAAAAGGGACATCTAGCGTCTGATGGATGAAGGCATGATCCAGATTTGTCAATCCCTTCATGAAGATGACGATGTTAATGTCATAGTGCCTGTTTTCAAGCAACCAGAGCGATTGGTGATTTAGTATGATAGCAACAATAACAAGAGTGGTAGTCAAAGATCAGTATCGTCGTTGGTAATACGGTTAGTGGGCCCAGTCCCGTATGCATCTGATAAGGTTGTACCATACCAGTATAATGCTACAATGTTGAAGAATGGTAAAGAGGTCTCGTTACCTACGACTTGTTCAGTGGTGAGCATTGTTGATGTCACGAAGGTGACCCACAGTGGTCGAGTGTTTGGGCCAGTGGTCCCAGAGGAAACAGTTGTTGGTAAGAAGGTGGAGATACCTAATGTAGATCCAGTTGGTTGTTCAAAAGATAAGTCTGGTGAATCCAGCAACTTGAAAGCCAACGATGATGATGAGGTACTCCGACTGATCAAAAGGAGTGAATTCAATGTGGTTGAGTAGTTGCTCCAGACCCCCTCGAAGATTTATGTGTTGTCTCTGCTTTTGAATTCTGAAGCGCACAGAGAAGAACTGTAGAGAGTTCTTGAACAAGTATATGTAGAGCAGGATGTTACTGTGGATCAATTTGATCATATTGTGGCTAAATCACTTGGTGCAATAATTTGAGCTTCTGCGACGAAGAACTCCCTGAGGAGGGAAGAAATCTTAATCTGGCTTTGCATATTTCAATGAACTGTAAGGAAGATGCTTTGTCAAATGTGCTAGTTGACACCGGTTCGTCACTCAATGTGCTTTCGAAGTCAACTTTGTCAAAGTTATCTTACCAAGGAGCTCCCATGAGGTATAGTGGGGTGATTGTCAAAGCCTTCGATGGCTCGCGCAAAACAGTTATTGGTGAAATGGACCTTCCAGTCAAGATAGGTCCGAGTGATTTTCAGATTACTTTCCAAGTGATGGATATTCACCCGGCTTACAGTTATTTATTGGGAAGGCCATGGATTCACGAGGCAGGGGCCGTTACCTCCACTCTACACCAGAAGCTCAAATTTGTCAAGAATGGCAAGCTAGTGATTGTGGGAGGAGAGAAGGCGATGTTGGTTAGCCATCTGTCATCTTTCTCATATGTAGAAGCTGAGGATGAGGTTGGAACTCCGTTCCAAGCCTTATCTATTACTGCTAAGAAGAGAGTTGGGGCACCTATGTCCTCTCTGAGAGATGCTCAGAAGATTGTCCAAGAAGGTCCTGTTGATCAGTGGGGGCGCATGGTAGAGGTCTCCGACAATAAATGCAGAACTGGTTTGGGGTTCCAGAAGGGCTCGTCAATTGCAAGATCAGAAGATATGCAACTCAACTTTTGTAGCGGAGGGTTCATTCATGGCAATGAACAACACTTAGTTGTTGTGCTAGAGGATAGTGGAGAGGAAGACTGCACCAACTTTGTGACGCATGGAAAGACATGCAACAATTGGACTGCCGTTGATATTCCTATTATTTTGCATTGATCTAAGTAATTGCTTTTATATTTTAAAAATCCTTCTCCTATGCCTAAGGGAGGAGTGAACATTGTCTGGGCATTTTAAATTGATCATCAATAAAATTAATTCTATTCATCCACATCTTTGATGTTTATTTTTACTTTTTGCTTTATTCTGAAAATGGTAACCACCAAAAAAACATAAATAAATAATATAATTGTCCATCTGCATTATATTTGGTCACAAATTCACTTCTCTAAAATCAAAATACCAATCATTATGCAGGTTGGTTCCTAACCCCATTGAATACAATGATCCTTCTCCTTCTCCAAATTTTGAATTCCTTATGTTTGAGGCCGAGGAGGAAAGTGATGTAGACGTGAGTGAGGAATTGTCTCGTCTTCTTGAGCAAGATGAAAAGATTATTCAGCCATTTGAAGAGCAGATTGAGCTAGTCAACTTAGGTTCCGAAGATGATGTGAAGGAAGTCAAGATTGGGTCTCGACTGTGTCCAGATGCTAAGAAGGGGTTGATTGATCTTCTTCGAGAATATTCAGATGTGTTTGCTTGGTCCTATCAAGACATGCTTGGGTTAGATTCTGAGATTGTGGAGCATAGATTGTCGTTGAAGCCAAAATGCCTGCCAGTCAAGCAGAAGTTGAGAAGAATGCAGCCTGATATGGCTGTGAAGATCAAAGAGGAAGTGCAGAACCAGATTGATGTCGATTTCCTTGTGACAACTGAATATCCGCAACGGGTGGCCCATATTGTGCATGTGCCGAAGAAAGATGGAAAATTTCGCATGCGTGTTGATTATAGAGACTTGAATAAAGTCAGTCCGAAAGATGATTTCCCTCTGCCACACATTGATATGTTGGTAGACAATACTACTAAATTCAAAGTCTTTTAGTTTATGGATGGATTTTCCGGATGTAATCAAATCAAGATGGCACCCGAAGATATGGAGAAGACCATATTCATTACACCCTATGGAACATTCTGTTATAAAGTGATGCCTTTCGGTCTAAAGAATGCTGGTGCAATTTACCAGAGAGCAATGACTACTCTTTTTCATTATATGATGAATAAAGAGATTGAAGTATATGTCGATGACATGATTGATAAATCAATTTATGAAGAGGAACATGTTGAGCATTTGTTGAAGTTATTCCAGCATTTGAGGAAATATAAACTCCGCTTGAATCCCAATAAGTGTACTTTTGGTGTTCGTTCTGGTAAGTTGTTCGGCTTTATTGTCAGTGAGAAGGGTATTGAAGTTGATCCTGCCAAGGTCAAAGCAATACAAGAGATGCCTACGCCCAAAACTGAGAAGCAAGTTAGAGGTTTTCTCGGCCGCTTGAATTATATTTCCAGATTCATTTCCCACATGACTGCCACATGTGCGCCTATATTCAAGCTTCTCCGGAAAGATCAGTCTTGTGATTGGATCGAAGACTGCCAGAAAGCATTTGATAGTATCAAGGAATATTTGCTTGAACCTTCAATTTTGTCTCCACCTGTTGAAGGAAGACCGTTGATCATGTATTTGACTGTGCTAGAAGATAGTATGGGTTGTGTTCTTGGTCAGTAAGATGAGACTAGGAAGAAAGATTTTGCAATTTACTACCTCAGTAAGAAGTTCACCGACTGTGAGACTCGGTATTCAATGCTTGAGAAGACTTGTTATGCATTGGCTTGGGCTGCTAAGCGTCTACGTCAGTATATGTTGAATCATACCACTTGGTTGATATCCAAAATGGATCCAATCAAGTATATATTTGAGAAGCCTGCTTTAACTGGGAGGATTTCCCGTTGGCAAATGTTGTTATCAGAGTATGATATCGAATACCGATCTCAGAAAGCAATCAAAGGTAGTATTTTGGCTGACCATTTGGCTCACCAACCAATTGAAGATTATCAGTCAGTGCAGTATGACTTTCCTGATGAAGAGATTTTGTACTTGAAAATGAAAGATTGTGATGAACCATTGCTTGAAGAAGGGCCAGAACCTGGTTCCCGTTGGGGCATGGTATTTGATGGAGTTGTTAATCAGTATGGAAATGGCATTGGGCCAGTGATCATTACTCCTCAAGGCATGCATTTACCATTTACAGCTAGACTGACTTTAAAGTGTACAAACAACATGGCAGAATATGAAGCTTGCATTATGGGGCTTGAAGAGGCCATGAATCTCAGAATCAAGTATTTGGATGTCTTTGGTGATTCAGCTTTGGTTGTGAATCAAATCAAAGGAGAATGGGAGACGAATCAGCCCGGTTTAATACCATATAGAGATTATACGAGGAAGATTTCAACTTTCTTTACAAAAGTTGAGTTTCATCATATCCCTCAAGATGAAAACCGGATGGCAAATGCTCTTGCAACACTAGCATCAATGATTGTAATAAAGTATTGGAATGAAGTTCCCAATTTATCTATGATGTGTCTTAATAGGCTAACTCATGTGTTTTCTATTGAAGAGATCAAAGACGAGAAGTCGTGGTATTACGACATCAAGAGTTTCCTCCAAAGTCAGACTTACTCGCTTGGGGCATCTTTGAAAGATAAGAATACTTTGAGAAGATTAGCCGGTAACTTCTACTTGAATGGTGATATATGAAGGAGAAGAGCGATCCAAAACGCATCGGAATTTAAAATTTCTCCCTTAATGATCCTTACGAATGGGCATGATCAGTGATAGAATCGTTACCTCTTGTGGCGATTGTAACCTTTGATGCAGATCTATGGAGCGATCACGAACGTTGAACGATGACAACGCCTCTACTCAGTCCACACTAACGGATTCCTTCAATCTCAGTGCTAGCTGCTACGAATGAAGACTTTGAGTGAAAGAGAGAGAGAGAGAGAGAGAGAGAGAGAGAGAGAGAGAAACGAAATTACAACTACACAAATGCTTCTACACAAGGGTTCTATTTATAGAACCACTTGTGTGGGCTGCAAGCTAAAAAGCTCACTCAAGTGTATGTGGCCCATATCTTATAATATCCCAATATCACTTAAGCGTGTGGTACCTTACCATATTTTGTATTCTACTTAAGTACACTGTACCTTACGATGTTCTACAATTCACTTAAGTGCACCGTACATTACGGTATTCCTTAGTTACTTTATCTCTCATCAATCCGTCCTTTTGTGTGTGACCCTATAGGTTTTCGCGACATTGGCAATTATATTAAATCACGTATTTAGCATAATAAATAGTGAGCGGTATCTAGCAACACATCACTACTACCCAAGACACGAAAATGTCATGTGATCTGACAAATCCTTCTGTGATAATACTTATGTGTACAATTACCCTTTTGCCCTTATGTCTATATTGAACATAAGGCATAGACCGTGTCATCCTTGTCCAGTTCAATATTGGGCCCATAGACATTTATCCTGTTGCGCAGGATGGGCAAATTCCATCTAGGTCACTCATGTCCCTTAGCATGCTTCGTGGAGTACCTATCAACTGTCTTTATGGTCATCCAGTTACGGACAATATTTGATCAGCAATAAGGTACTCGAATCTACATCTAGGGTCCATAGTGGTTTCAGGTCGAAGGGTGGTATACACCATTATCAGCATGAGAATAACTTATGACACTTTGCATAACATTCTATATAGTATTCTCATAGCAGGTCAATCCGGTATAAATATTACTCTTAATATTCATACCTATGTTTAAGACTTGATAACTCCTTATCCATGATCCATGAGATGTGATCATTAGTCTACATACATAATAGTCTTAATGCTTTAATGTTATCCCACTTCACAATAAAGCTCGACTACGGATACTTTAAGAATAGTGTCCTTATGTTTAATGTGATCTCATGATTAAGTCACACTTGATACATTAAACGGGCTATCTATTCTAGGGACTTTATTAAACAAACATAATAAAGAAAAAGCCTTTTATTATTAATAAATAATTCGATACAAGTACCATAAGTATTGGCCTTTAGGGCTTACACCAACAATCTCCCACTAGCACTAGAGCCAATCAGGCATACCCCTAATTCCCATAGATCTAGTATGGCCATCATGCTTCTACTGCGCAAGAGACTTTGTCAGTGGGTCAGCAATATTGTCAAGTGTAGGTACTCTGCATATTTTCACGTCTCCTCTATCTATTATCTCTCGAATGAGGTCACAACGCCTAAGTATGTGTTTGGATCGTTGGTGAGATCTAGGCTCCTTAGCTTGTGCGATAGCACCATTGTTATCATAATAGAGACCAATGGGATCCATAATGCTAGGAACTATGCCAAGTTCACTAATGAACTTTTTATTCCAAACAGCTTCCTTTGCTGCACTTGAGGTAGAAATATACTCGGCCTCGGTTGTAGAACCAACAACTGTATCTTGCTTTGAACTTTTCCAGCTCACAGCGCCACCGTTTAAGCAAAACACATAACCAGATTGCGATCTAAAGTCATCCTTATCTGTATGGAAGCTAGCATTGGTGTATCCAATTACAGCCAGCTCTTCCTGACCTCCATATATCAAGAATGAGTCCTTAGTCCTTCTCAAATACTTAAGGATATTCTTGACAGCTACCCAATGAGCATCACCAGGATCAGATTGGTACCTACTCGTTGCACTTAAAGCATGCGAGACATCTGGTCGAGTACATAACATAGCATACGTGATAGATCCTATTGCAGATGCATATGGAATCTTATTCATGCAATCCCTTTCTTCCTTAGTTGAAGGGGATTGTGTTTTTGATAGACACGGGCCATGTTGCATAGGTATGAATTCTTTCTTGGAATCATGCATATTAAAGCGTCTTAGCACTTTGTCTATGTACGTACTCTGACTTAGGCCAAGAAGTTTTTGTGATCTATCTCTATAGATTTTGATTCCTAATATATAGGCTGCTTCAACTAGGTCCTTCATAGAAAAGTATTTCCCCAACCAAGACTTTACTTGTTGTAGGGTAGGGACATCGTTTCCAATGAGTAATATGTCATCTACATATAATACCAGGAAAACGATCATGCTCCCACTAACCTTCTTGTAGACACAAGGCTCATCTTCGTTCTTGATGAATCCAAATTGTTTTACTATTTCATCAAAACGAAGATTCCAGCTTCTGGAAGCTTGCTTCAATCCATAGATTGATCTTTGTAACTTACATATCTTTTGGGCTTCTTCTGGTATGTCAAATCCTTCAGGCTGTATCATGTACACATCCTCAAGAAGATTCCCATTAAGGAAAGCAGTTTTGACATCCATCTTCCATATTTCATAATCATGATATGCAGCGATAGCAAGTAAAATCCGAACAGATTTAAGCATTGCAACTGGTTGCAAGGTTTTATCATAGTCAACCCCATGAATTTGTTTATATCCTTTTGCGACCAGTCTTGCCTTATAGGTATGTACCTTACCATCCATGTCAGTCTTCTTTTTGAAGACCCACTTGTATCCTATAGGGTTAACTCCTACAGGAGGCTCTACCAAGGTCCAAACTTGGTTTGTGTACATGGAATCCATTTCAAATTTCATGGCTTCTAGCCACTTCTCTGACTCGGGACCAGTTATGGCCTCTTGGTAGGTCACAGGCTCATCTTGATCCATGAGTAATACATCACCTTGATCAGTTATGAGATATCCATATCTCTCAGGTTGGTGACGTATCCTACTTGACCTACACTGGTCTTGTTCTACTTGAGCAGGTTGCTCTTCCACAACTACTTGTGTTTCCTACTCTAATTCCTCCATAGGTGTATCGATGCTTTGTGATTCTTGAATTTCTTCAAGCTCTACTTTCCTCCCACTGATTCCTTTGGAAATAAAATCCTTTTCTAGGAAAACTTCAGTTCGAGCGACAAACACTTTGCCCTCAGAAGGATTGTAGAAGTAATAACCTCTTGTTTCTTTAGCATACCCCACAAATAAGCATTTATCAGATTTGGGCTCAAGCTTAGTTTAAATTTGTCGTTTCACATAAACTTCGCAACCCCAAATCTTAATGTAAGACATGTGTGGTTTCTTAACACTCCATATCTCATATGGTGTCTTCTCAACCTTTTTGGATGGAACACGGTTAAGTGTGTAAGCTGCTGTCAATAGAGCATGTCCCCAAAAGGAGTTTGGAAGATCGGTGTGACTCATCATGGATCGGACCATGTCTAACAGGGTTCGATTTCTTCTCTCAGATACACCATTCCATTAGGGTGTTCCAGGAGGAGTAAGTTGGGATAGGATCCCACACTCTTTCAGATGGTCATCAAACTCTAGGCTTAAATACTCACCACCTCGATCTGATCGAAGAGTTTTAATATTCTTACCTAGTTGGTTTTGTACTTCATTCTTGAATTCCTTGAACTTTTCAAAGGACTCTGATTTGTGTTTCATTAAATACACATACCCATATCTACTAAAATCATCAGTAAATATGATGAAGTACTGAAAACCTCCTCTGGCTGGTATGTTCAGTGGTCCACATACATCAGTATGTATGAGGGCCAAAAGATCATTAGCTCTTTCACCTTTTCCTGTGAATGGAGACTTTGTCATCTTTCCAATTAAACAAGATCTGCATATCTCATATGATTCATAATCAAAAGAGTCCAAGAGGTCATCTTTATGGAGTTTGGAAATGCGTTTCTCATTTATGTGGCCTAATCGACAATGCCAAAGGTAAGTTGGATTTAACTCATTAGGTTTCATCCTTTTAGTATTAATGTTATAAATAGGCATTTCAAGATCAAGGACATATAGTCCATTGTTCATTTGTGCAGTAGCATAGAATATATCATTCAAATAAATTGAGCAACAATTTTTCTTTATTATAAATGAAAAACCAAACTTGTCCAAACAAGAAAGGAAATAATATTCCTGCTAATTGCAGGTACATAATAACAGTTCTCTAACTGAATTATTAAACCACTAGGTAAAGGCAATACATAAGTTCCTACAGCTAAAGCAGCAACCTTTGCTCCATTGCCAACTCGTAGGTCAACTTCACCTTTTGCCAAATCTCTACTCCTTTTTAGCCCCTGCACATTGGTACAAATGTGAGAACCGCATCCAGTATCTAATACCCATGATGCAGAAGTAGATAAATTAATTTCAATAACAAAAATACCTGAAGTTGAAGTCTCTACTCCATTCTTCTTATCTTCCAGGTACTTTGGGCAGTTTCTCTTCCAGTGTCTGGTCTTACCGCAATGGAAGCAGGTGCCTTCTTTTGCTATGCCTCCACTAGGCTTCAAAGCAGCAATAATGGGTTTGGGTTTGGCAACTTCCTTGCCTTTCCCTTTATCACCCTGCTTGGTGGGTCTTTTATTCTGTCTCTTTCCATTTCCGATCATCAGAATGGACTTCCCTTTTGACTTCAGATTCTGCTCAGCAGTTCTTAACATGGCTAGCAGTTCAGGAAGAGATTTGTCCATATCATTCATATTGAAATTTAGGACAAATTGACTGAATCTATCTGGCAACGATTGCAAGATCAAATCAGTCGCAAGTTCCTTTCCGAGGGGAAAACCCAACCTCTCAAGGTTTTCCACATACCCAATCATCTTGAGCACATGGGGACCTACAGGGGCTCCCTCAGCTAACTTGCCTTGAAAAAGGGCTTTTGAAACTTCAAACCTTTCATTCCTTGCTTGCTCTTGATAGAGAATCTTCAGGTGTTCGATCATATCGAACGTTGTCGTGTTCTCATGTTGCTTTTGCAACTCTGAGTTCATTGTAGCTAGCATGAGACAAGCAGTTTCATTGGCATCATCGACATGCTTCTTATAAGCATCTCATTCTGCCTTAGATGCAGAACTAGGAGGTTCCTCTTCAGGAACAGATTTGTCCAAGACATACAGCTTTCTATCATGTTTGAGGACAATACTCAGATTTCGGTGCCAATCCAGAAAATTTGTCCCAGACAATTTTTCCTTGTCAAGGATTGATCGCAAAATGTTGTTAGAGGTGTTTGTTATCATGGTAATCTACATGAAAATAATGAAAATATAAGTATCAATAACATATTTAATTAGGCCTTTAATTAAATATGCTCCCACTATTTTACTTAAAACAAATGACCCTCACCATTTGATTCGGAAAATCCCGTTGGAAGATTTTCTAGTGGGTCAAGATCCATATTTCACTTTGTTTTAAGTCCGCGTAGGTGGATTACACAAAACTAGGTTATTTAGGTAGGAACTCCTTCCAATTGTATCTAATACAACTCTTGAATATTTTAGTTGGATGAGTAACTCCTTATTCCAATCCATCATATGGACCATTTCCAACTCTTGCTTCTAAACATATATAATCTTATTATAACTTGTTTAGTTAAGTTTGACCCATTGTTTTAACAATTGGATATTACAATTATCCCATCGCACCTTACTAATATAGAACATGCACCTCGCGTAGGCGAAACCTACATTATCTGATACTAGTCTTGATGAGTGCTAAAACTTGGAAAGCATAAATTTAATATTTAATTTGAGGGAATTTGCAATTATTCTGATCTCACCGGCTTATTTATCATATAAATCATCTCTCACATGCATCAACATACATTCACGTGCATCAACATACATACATAATGAAACAGTTATAGCCCCTAGCGCAATTGTTCTCCCAAGCCAATGAGAGAACCTAAGCTAACCTAATAACGATCTAAGCTTCTCCAAGCAAGATCTTCAAGGTTGTCCTCCTTTGATATTGAATTCTTCTCTTTCTTCATAATATTACACTACATAAAAGAAACTCGTTTTACATACGAGGGAGTGAGATGTGAAAAGAAGTTACATTATGAGATTAAAAGAGAGGTACGACACGCAGGTCGTATTTTGAAAACCCAAAACAAAATAAAGGAAAACTAAGGCCATAACCGATCACCACAAGACAATAATAATAAACACATTATTCTTATTAATTTTAATTCTTTTAATTAATTAAAACCAAATTAAATTTCGGTGACCAATCACACTATGCAGAGTTAGCCGGGGGTCCGCTGCCCGGTCAGCGGGAACGGGGGTTGTAGGGGCAGCGCCCCGCGCCGAAAATTTTAATGAACAATTCATTTGGAATCGACGTCATTTTTCGCATCAACACTTGATACTTTAAGGCACAACTCTTGCGCAATCACAACCCCAATCGCATAACTCTTTGACAACACAACCATTGTGTCGTCATTAACCCTAACGCACCAACTTCAAACCATCAAACACATCTCGATTGTTGATTCAGTATGATTTATCAACACGTCATTGCTTCACCATACTAATGCCGGATCAAGAAGCAAACAACCATTGATCGCTCAAAGGAAAATAACCATTAAGTGTTTGAATGAACGAAACGGAAACAGTATATCATATATACCATATTTTGCATCAGGATTAGTTTTATCATATACATAACTTGATCGATCTCAATTGCATAACCTATGGACGATCGACGTATCGCTGCTTCACCATACTAATGTCGGATTCCGAAGCATAGTCAACATCAATCATCCAAATCGTACACATAAGATGCCAAATTTAATTACTCGTTTATTCTTTGATTCATTCTGTCTTTTAATCGTATTAATACAGAAAATAAACAGCTATCAGATGCATGGTTTCGTAAGTGGCTCTGATACCACTTAAGGAGAAGAGCGATCCAAAACGCAGCGGAACTTCAAATTTCTCCTTTAATGATCCTTACGAATGGGCATGATCAGTGATAGAATTGTTACCTCTTGTGGCGATTGTAACCTTTGATGCAGATCTACGGAGTAATCACGAATGTTGAACGATGACAACGCCTCTACTCAGTCCACACGAACGGATTCCTTCAATCTCAGTGCTAGCTGCTACGAATGAAGACTTTGAGTGAGAGAGAGAGAGAGAGAGAGAGAGAGAAACTAAATTACAACTACACAAATGCTTCTACACAAGGGTCTATTTATAGAACCACTTGTGTGGGCTGCAAGCTAAAAAGCCCACTCAAGTGTATGTGGCCCATATCTTATAATATGCAAATATCACTTAAGTGCATGGTACCTTACCATAATTCGTATTCTACTTAAGTACACCGTACCTTACGATGTTCTACAATTCACTTAAGTGCACCGTACATTACGGTATTCCTTAGTTACTCTATCTCTCATCAATTTGTCCTTTTGTGTGTGACCCTGTAGGTTTTCGCGACATTGGCAATTAAATTAAATCACGTATTTAACATAATAAACAGTGAGCGGTATCTAGCAACACATCACTGCTACCCAAGACACAAAAATGTCATGTGATCTGACAAATCCTTCTATGATAATACTTATGCGTATAATTACCCTTTTGCCCTTATGTCTATATTGAACACAAGGCATAGACCGTGTCATCCTTGTCCAGTTCAATATTGGGCCCATAGACATTTATCATGTTACGCAGGATGGGAAAATTCCATCTAGGTCACTCATGTCCCTTAGCATGCTTCGTGGAGTACCCATCAATTGTCTTTATGGTCATCCAGTTACGGACAATGTTTGATCAGCAATAAGGCACTCGACTCTACATCTAGGGTCCATAGTGGTTTCAGGATGAAGGGTGGTATACACCATTATCACCATGAGAATAACTTATGACACTTTGCATAACATTCTATATAGTATTCTCATAGCGGGTCAATCCAGTATAAATATTACTCTTAATATTCATACCTATGTTTAAGACTTGATAACTCCTTATCCATGATCCATGAGACGTGATCATCAGTCTACCTACATAATAGTCTTAATGCTTTAATGTTATCCCACTTCACAATAAAGCTCGACTATGGATACTTTAAGAATAGTGTCCTTATATTTAATGTGATCTCATGATTAAGTCACACTTGATACATTAAACGGACTATCTATTCTAGGGACTTTATTAAACAAAAATAATAAAGAAAAAGCCTTTTATTATTAATAAATAATTTGATACAAGTACCAAAAGTATTGGCCTCTAGGGCTTACACCAACAATATATTGTACAAGAGAAACTTCGACGTGGTTTTGCTCAAATGTGTGGATAGACACGAAGCAGACTTGTTGATGACCGAAGTGCACGAAGGTTCCTTTGGTACTCATTCCAATGGACATGCAATGGAAAAGAAGATGTTGCGAGAAGGTTACTATTGGCTGACAATGGAATCTGACTGTTGCAAATTTGTGAAGATGTGCCACAAGTGTCAAATATATGCTGATAAGATTCATGTTCCTCCGACACTTTTAAATGTTATCTCTTCCCCGTGGACCTTCTCCATGTGGGGAATTGATATGATTGGGATGATTGAGCCTAAAGCTTCGAATGGACATCGTTTCATTTTAGTGGCCATTGACTACTTCACAAAATGGGTTGAAGCGGCATCGTATGCAAATGTAACCAAGCAAGTTGTTGTAAGGTTTATTAAGAATCAGATTATATGCCGTTATGGTGTGCCAAGTAAGATCATTACTGATAATGGATTAAACTTGAATAACAATATGGTGGGATCTCTTTGCAAATACTTCAAAATTGCACATCATAATTCTTCTCCCTATAGACCCAAGATGAATGGGGTTGTTGAAGCTGTGAATAAGAACATCAAGAAGATTATCCATAAGATGGTTGTCACATATAAGGATTGGCATGAGATGCTCCCATTTGCTTTGCATGGGTATCGTACATTCGTCCGCACTTCAACAGGGGCAACCCCTTTTTCTCTTGTGTATGGTATGGAAGCAGTGCTCCCCGTAGAGGTTGAGATTCCTTCGTTGCGTGTGCTCATGGAAGCCAAGTTGACTGAAGCAGAATGGTGTCAGACCGGGTTTGACCAGTTGAATTTAGTTGAAGAGAAAAGGTTAACTGCCATGTGTCATGGTCTGTTATATCAGCAGAGGATGAAGAAAGCTTTTGATAAGAAGGTCAAACCTCGAGTATTCAGAGAAGGTGATCTTGTGCTCAAGAAGATTTTGGCATTCAAGCCAAATTCTAGAGGAAAATGGACTCCCAATTATGAAGGCACATATGTTGTTAAGAGAGCTTTTTCAGGCGGTGCCCTGATTCTTACAACTATGGATGATGAAGAGTTCACTCGTCCCGTGAACGCAGATGCAGTCAAGAAATACTTCGCCTAAAAAAGAAAAGAATAGCTCGCTAAGTTGAAAACCCGAAAGGGCGACTTAGGCAAAAATGAGCGTCTCGGTGGATTGAAAACCCGAAAGGGCGATCCAGGCAAAAATTAGAGACATAAAACAAAAAGAATTTCCTGATAAGTTGAGTACCCCACCTTGGGGAAACTTATGCAAAAATTAGGGATTATGGCAAGTAACTACATTCTGTTGATCTTCGGAAGACTTGTTTGAGCACAAGGGTTGACATCAGTTCATCATCAGCAGCGGTCAAAAGCACAGTGGATATCAAGAGTTGGTAGAAGGATTAAGGATAATTTGTATTCAATGTAACCCTTTTCCATGAAAATTACCATTTTCAACTTTGTAAAATCTATGGAGTCTTGTCATTTACAAGCTACCATTCTATTAAATAAAATTGAGCCTTTATCCAAATTGTTTCTACTCTTATTTACTTCAACCATTAGTTTTAAATTTTTATTATGATCATTTTGAAATTAAAGTTTTAAATCAAAATCAAGTTTTCTTTAAATTATAAAAGCAAGAACTTTTCCAAAGCAAGTAATAGTAATATCAACAGCATTTCAATGGATAGTAAGTCCTTAAGTGCGAAGCATCTGTGGTTCCCCCAAGCAGTAACTCTTCGGGTATCACTAGACATCAGTGTTGATTCATTTCCTCAATGGCATATTGTTATCCCCAGCTGATAGATTCAGTTCCCTAGTGGAATATTTGATCCCCAGCGGAACTTCTTTATCCCCAGCCAAGTTGGTTGATTCTGAAACCCGGCGGCGTGTTGCTTTCCCCAACAGAATTTTTGTACATCCCTAGTGGAGCTCGTACGTCCTCAGCAGGGTTGATCTTCAGGATTGGTTGATCTTCCCCAGTAGATTGCATTTGCTCCTAGTCAGAGTTTCCTCCTGGTTTTTGAGCAGCTTTTGTTGATTTATTTTTCTCTATAGGATTGTCTCCCATTTTTATGGTGTTGACCTAAAATTCCCCACATATTAGATATTCTATCCTCTGCAGATCTCCTCTTTCCCCAGTTAGGTGAGCCTTTTGGGAGGTTGATCTCTCTGTTCTCCGGCAGTAGTCGCCATATTTTATGGATTGACCGAGGATTGTTCTGGGAGTTCAATTTCTTTGTGACACCTCTGTATCCTTTGAGATCGTTTTGTCAGCATAATCATCATATATACATTCATATAATTTCATGATTTGCATATCCTACATCTTCATATTTGATTTGTTTGAGATTCCCATTCTCTGTTATGGCGGTACTTAATCCCCATACCAAATCTGGTGTATGTCCTCCCTCAAATTGTAGAGTGCCAGCCCCTTAAGCAGAAAGACTTTAACCTTTCTATGTTTCCCCACTGAGTTTGTTTCCTCGTGGAAGATTGTTATTTCAGTTTCCTCTCCAGTGAATTTTCTGGATGGAATTTCTCCCCTTGAGTTATGTCCTCATTGGGTTGAGTCTTGATTGGTCGTTTCTTTCTAGCTCTTACCTAGATAGATGTTTTGGTCCCCTAAGAGTCTATTACCCAGTAACTGGTAATATTCTTCTTAGTTTGCAGTTTGTTACTTCTTGCCCGATACCCGGCAAAAGTATCCTTTTTTCTCCTCAGTGGAGTCCCCTGGAAGTTTATCCTTGATATGTTCATCCTAACCGGTGATGGATATCTTTCTTTTCCCCCGCAGGAGTCTATCCTTGATATGTTCACTTTAACCAGTGACGGATATTCTCTTCTTCGGTATTCTACCCAGTAAAAAGGTAGTGGTAATCCCTATTTTGTTCCTCAGAGAGTTAATCCTTGATATATTCATCTTAACCGATGACGATTTTTCTTCTCCTTGTGGTTTTCTACCCAGTAACCGGTAGTTATAAATCCTATTGTTCCCCTGAGCAAAGTCTATCCTTGATATGTTCACCTTAACCAGTGACGGATATTCTCTTCTTTGGTATTCTATCCAGTAACTGATAGATGTAATCCCTATTTTCGCTCGCCTTTTCAGATTTTATCCTTGATATGTTCATCTTAACTGGTGACGGATTTTCTCTTTGATTGGTCTTCTACCCAGTAACTGGTAGTTGTAAATCCTACTTTGTCCCCTCGCAGAGTTTATCCTTGATATGTTCATCTTGACCGGTGACGGATCCTCTCTCTGACGGTTTTCTATCCAATTTTCGATAGATGTAATTACCCTTTTTGTTCAGTTGGTATATCCTTGATATGTTCATCCTAACCGATGACGGATATCCTCTTTGGCATTCCCAGGCAAGTCTATCCTTGATATGTTCACTTTAACCGGTGACGGATTGTCTTCCCTGTCGAGTTTATCCTTGATATGTTCATCCTAACCGATGACGGATACTCTCAACCCTTGGTCTTCTGCCTAGTAACTGGTAGTTTTAAATCCTATTTTCTGCAGTTTTCCCAGCAAGGCTATTCTTACCCAGTAACCGATAATGAATACTCCTTCCTGGTGTTCCTTAGCGAGTCATCCTTGATATGTTCATCCTAACCGATGACGGATGTTCTCTCTATCAGATCTTTATTATCTCCTTACCCAATAATAGGTAGTAGATAATAGATTTTTGCTCCTCCTGTGTTGAAGTTTATTTCTTCCTCGGTTGAGTTGAGCGCGTATTTCCTTAGTGAAATCATTTTCTTTTCTCCAACGTGATTCGAGTACTTCAGTTTTATCCTGACTTACTCGTATTCCCTGCAGATGTTATTATCTCTCGGGCTGAGTCTTTCCATTTTGTGTGGAATTCCTCGAGTCCCCCAGTGGTTTTGAGTCGTAGCCTAGCCTACGCATAACTTTTTTTTATCCCCCCAGAGTCTCTGTGTCCCCAGCGAGCTTTCCTTATGGAATGCATTATACTCCTGTGGATTTTTGGTCTCTCTGATTTCTTTTTCCCCTTGTGGCGATATCTCCCCACAGAGTATTAACTTTTGCATTCACATCATATGCATCATGAGGTCTCTTAGGGACCAAAATTTGTTTCTATATGTTGTTATTTAAGCCCATTCTACTGAGTCGAGCCGAAGATTTTAACCTTCACCTCCTCAATTAGAATGTCCTTAAATAAGGGCAGCTGTAAGACCCCAATTTTGACCCTAAGATCCCTCATGCATTTCCATCATAAGCATAAGCATTGGGATCATGACTTTGTATCCTCCTTACCCCCTCTTTCATTGGGTTTGTTTTGGGAGAGATCACCAAGCACTTTGTGATTATATCATACTTGTATATTATCATTTTACTAACTAAAATACCAAAAAAACATGTCTTTGCATTTTCCTAACTCTTTTGTAGGTAGGGCATGATCTCATTGATTCATTAATCACATCTAGGGTTTTGAGACCCTCATGAACAAAGAGCACAACCAAGAATTGATTCAAGAATGGTTATGATCATCATATATGAGTCCCATTTATTACTACATGTTATATTGATCAAGTTTTCTTCAAGAGTTTGAGGGTGATTTGCCTTGGAAACCCTAGTTTGACTGGGTATCTTGAGTAACTTCTCCAACAAGATATCTCACCAATTGATCAAATTTCTCAAGGGACACTTCAAATTTCATCATCTTATTCATATATTATATACCGTGATCCAAGAAAGTCAAGATATTTGGAAATTAGCAAGTTCGTTGATGGTGGTTGGCCAGATGAATTCATCTGATCAAAATTTGGTCTCCCTAGACCCTATCTCTTATAATTTTCACTATATGAAAATGATTCCAAGATAAAACTTACTCTAAATGACATTATAAACAACTTTAATGTTTAGACCTAGAACTAGTTTTTCTCGGAAAATCATTTTCTATGTTGAAACATTATAGGTCATTTTGTCTAAACCCTAATTTGAAAGTCAACTTCCCAAGGCCATAACTTGCTCAATTTTTATGAGATGAAATATTTCCAAGTTGAAAAATCAAATTTAATGTGTCTAATTCAACTTTTATGTTTGGATTGGGAGCTGATTCAACTTTTTTGAGCATGTGATATGAGGCTACATTATAGGTCACTTTTGACCTATACCATTGATCAAGTGATTTTTCCAAACTTCAAAAATGCATAACTCTATAATTTCAAATCCAAATGACATGAAATTGGTGACCATTTTAATGGTCTTTGAGAGAGATACTTTGATGAAGACACTTTTCTCATTTGAAGCTCATATAAAAAATTAAGTAAGGTGGAATATTGAGACATATGGCTTGACACTTAGAAAAATTTTGATATGTCAAATATTTCCAAACTTCCAGCTCCAATTTCTCCAAGTTCCAAGCTCCAAATTAAAAAGTGTTGAACACCAAAGTTGTTCCTCTTGATCTCACCTTTCCAAAGAGCTCAACTTCATTCATTTTGGATGAGAAATGCATAGGCTGCGTATGGCTTAAACAGGCTGATATCATTTGGCATGGATCAATCTTCAAGCATCAATTTACATGTGCCTTTCAATCCAAGCCTACTTCAACACATTTGATCTTCAATTATGGACTTCAAGTCATCATTTCATGGGCCTATGCGCACCCATGCAGCATTACATCACATTTTCCGAATTTGGAAAGTGGAAGTGAGTGTGCAAATATCACTTGATTTAGCTATAAATAGAGCTCCAATTGCTCAGAAATAGACACACCATTGCGCAAGCTTTGATCCCCAATTTCTAACCCTCATTTCTCAAAGGAGAAACCTGATAAATTCGTTTGAATTTGAGCTTGAATCTCCACTGTTTTGGAATTCAATTCTCTAGGAATCCATTGCTTCTAAACCTTTCCATTCTTCTCCTACAAGCAAGTAGAGTGAGTCCAAGCACAAGCAAGCTCAAGATCCATCGAATTCAGACCTACATTGAAGGTAATTTGTAGAAATTTTAAACTATTCGATTCTCTTAAATTCTTGCTCAATTCTATTGATTCTTTGGTTGTCTGAAGTCCTACCAATGTAGGCAAGAAGATTGAGTTCCTTTGAGGTTAAATCGAAGCAACTCAGTTCATCTACCTCAAATTTCAATTCCACATATCTCTCAATATATTTGGAATTGGAGTGATTGGAGGTCAGATACGAGCTCAGTGCCATTTTCTCTTCAAGATCATGTCCTTGTTTCTTTTTTTTGTGATGGTTCATGTTGACTAGTCCGGTGAGGCTCACCGGAGAAAATGATCGGAGCTCTGGCTCCGGTGGTGATTTGGCAAGGCTGCGAATGTAACACCCCGATAAAATAAGATAATTATTTAAATTGAGTTAATAATATATTTATTAATTTAATTAAATAATTGGAATTATTATTATTATTGGAATAATAATTATTGGAATATTATTGGGATTATTATTATTGGATTATTTTTATTATTATTATTGGAATAAAAGTAGAAATCAGTAAAAAGGTTCCATTTGGTAAAAAGAGTTATTTTCACGTGAAAAGGGAAAAGAGACAGAAAGTGGAAAAGGGCAAAGAGAACCAGAGAACAAGGGTTGGAGAGAGGAAGAGCTCGAAGCCGAAGATTCGTCGGATTAACTCAGGTAAGGGGGGTTTATCACCGTTTAATGGGTATTATGGGATAATATGTAATGGGTAGTGATAAACCATTGATTTACCTCTGATTGGAATAATTATGCTGGAAATTGTGAACTTTTGGGATGAACGAATCTGGATTTAAAATTTAAGGAAATTCGTAGGAATTAGATGCAATAGTGTTAGGATTTGTGAGATTGAATAAGATATGATTTGTGTTAGATGATATGAACGAATACTGTGTAAAATTGGACTGCGGAAGGTTGGATCTGAGGAATTTCGTAGCAGAGAAAGCCATTGCAGATCTGGAAATTCTGGTTTCTGGTCATACGCGTATGGCACTAGGCAATACGCGTATGAGATGGTCTGGTACGCGTATGACACTAGGCAATACGCGTATGGATGAGGAGGATGATGTTTTGAACGTGTTTTGGTCTCTGTTGGTACGCGTATGGGGATGTGGTACGCGTAGCATACGCGTATGGGATGGTGTTACGCGTATGGGTTTTGGCTGAGAAATGGGCCATACGCGTATGGGACTAGGCAATACGCGTATGGGCAGGATTGTGATTTTTCTGTGCTGTTGTTGTGCAGTTTTTGGTTGTTCAGCTGAGTAATGTAATTTAGCTGATGTATGATAGAGTAGGGATCATTTCCCGTTGTTTTGAGCAGTATAGGTATTAGTAGAGTGTGCTAATGCTGTGATTGACTATGTGGTATGACATGATATGATTATGTGGGGAATATGTTGATGATGTATGATGATATGCATAATGTTGTGAATGTATCTATCATGTATGAAATTATGAATGGACTGTTTATGGCTTAGAGTGTGAGCATATGTCCATTGTGGATGATTGTTGATGTTTGCATGACTAAGTGATTTAGCTTGCATATTGTGGCCGTTATGGTGGTAGCTAATTCCCATGGTGAGGAATTAGTGAGTTAGTATTGTGGATTGTTGTTGATGTTTGCATGCTAGGTGATTAGCGTGCATATCATAGCCCTTGGGGTGGTAGCTAATTCCCATGGTGAGGAATTAGTGAGTGAGTCACTCGGTCTCAAATGAGTGGGACTAGTGAGCTTGGTAGCCGTACCTGGATTTGGTCGGTGAGGTTGAACTATATGTTCATAAATAGTCGGTACTGCATGCATGGAGTCTCATTGCATTTGTATTGTATGGCGTATAATATGAATGGATGTATTCCAATATTATACGTGTGTTTTGTGGTTGAGTTGAGTAAGATTTTAGTTGATATTGTCGTTGTTGAATGTATGATCTGATTAGGGTGATGAATGTGTGAAATTACTTGGCATTACATGTTAATTTATAATGCTTATTATATCGATTGAGGAACTCACCCTTACAACTATTTTTCAGGTAACGAGCAGTGATTGAGTAGAAGCTAGTGCTTGGAGTCTAGTGTAGTTCCTTAGTGGGTCATGCTCTGGTAGATGTAACATCGGGATGGGATGTTTTACTATGTTTTCATTTGGTTGTTGAACAACTTTACATGTAATGTATTACATGGTTTGAATGTTGTTAGTTGTATCCGCTGCGTATTATGCAAATGTTTTATTTTGATTAAATAAATGAGCATGACAGGATATTTTGGAAAATGGTGTATGATGATTGTGTGACACCCTTGAACTGCATATTTACTCTGATTTATATTTTGTTATTTTAATTAATTATTGGGGTATTTTAGAAGGGTGTTACATTAGTGGTATCAGAGCATAGTCGGTCGAGTCGAGTCGTAATTATTCTGTTTCCCTGTACGTGATAGGTGTTGTGCAACCCTATCAGTACTTATTGTTTTAGCTTGTTGGGTTTTCAGAATAGAGAGATGGCTGGAAGAGGTAGAGACGATGCTGCGATTGCTGAGGCTCTGGGTATGCTAGCTGGAGTACTTGGAGGGAATCCGAATGTTGTGGGAATGGGAGCTGCTCGTCAACTGAGTGAGTTCCAGAAGAACAATCCTCCAATGTTCAAGGGAGCATACGATCCAGATGGCGCTCAGAAGTGGTTGAAGGAGATCGAGAGGATCTTCCGAGTGATTGAGTGTGCCGATAACCAGAAGGTCAGGTTCGGTACGCATATGCTGTCAGAGGAAGCAGATGATTGGTGGGTTGCTACCCGCACTGAGTTGGAAACTGCTGGGAATGCTGAGATCACTTGGGCTGTGTTCAGAGAGAGATTCCTGAGGAAGTACTTTCCAGAGGATGTTAGAGGAAAGAAAGAGATAGAGTTCTTGGAATTGAAGCAGGGCAATCGGTCTGTTACTGAGTATGCTGCTAAGTTCACAGAGTTGTCGAAGTATTACACTCCCTATAACGAGGCTACTGGGGAATTTTCGAAATGTGTGAAGTTTGAGAACGGGCTACGTCCCGAGATCAAGCAGGCTATTGGGTATCAGCGGATCAGAGTGTTTTCTGACTTGGTTGACTGTTGCAGGATTTTTGAACAGGATACCAAGGCTAGAGCGGAGAGCTATCAGCAAAGGGTTGATAGGAAAGGCAAGAATCAGAATGATCGTGGGAAACCGTATGCAGCTGGCAAAGGTTTCCAGAGACAAAGTGGGATGAAGAGGCCTAGTGGGGGAGACTCCAGTGCCCCTGCTAAGTGTTACAGATGTGGTCAGGCGGGACATCGTATCCATGAGTGTACCAGTAATGAGAAGAAGTGTTTTAAGTGTGGAAAAGGTGGTCACTTGGCTGCAGAGTGCCGGTTGAAGACTGTGACTTGTTTCAACTGTGGAGAGGTGGGTCATATCAGTCCACAGTGTCCTAAGCCGAAGAGAGAGAATCAGTCGGGAGGCAAGGTCTTTGCTTTATCGGGTTCTGAGACTGCTGCAGATGATCGTTTGATCCGAGGTACGTGTTATATTAATGGCTTTCCTCTTGTAGCTATTATTGACACAGGTGCGACTCATTCCTTTATATCTTTGGATTGTGCTGTGAAACTTAAGTTAGAGATATCTGAGATGCTTGGAAGTATGGTAATTGATACTCCTGCGAAGGGTTCAGTGACTACTACTTCAGTTTGTTTAAATTGCCCTTTGAGTATTTTTGGTAGAGACTTTGGGATGGACCTTGTGTGTCTTTCACTAGTGCAGGTTGATGTTATCCTGGGTATGAACTGGTTGGTGTTTAACCGAGTCTATATCAATTGTTTTGATAAGACTGTGATCTTTCCTGAGATTGAGGAAGGAAAGAGTTTGTTTTTATCAGCAAGGCAGGTGAATGAGGCGGTAGCAGATGGGGCAGAGTTGTTTATGCTGTTAGCGACTTTGGAGGCTAAAGATAAACTGGTGATTTGCGATCTAGCCGTGGTGTGTGATTTTCCTGATGTGTTTCCTGAAGAAGTGAATGAATTGCCACCAGAGCGTGAAGTTGAGTTCTCGATTGATTTAGTACCTGGTACTAGGCCGATATCGATGGCTCCGTACTGTATGTCTGCTGTGGAGTTAACTGAATTGAAGAGTCAGTTGGAAGACCTGTTGGATAAGAAATTTATTCGTCCGAGTGTGTCACCGTGGGGTGCACCAGTGTTATTGGTTAAGAAGAAAGAAGGTACTATGAGGTTGTGTGTAGACTACAGGCAACTGAATAAAGTGACGATCAAGAATCGGTATCCTTTGCCGAGGATTGATGATTTGATGGATCAGTTGGTTGGTGCGGGTGTGTTCAGCAAGATAGATTTGAGGTCGGGATATCATCAGATACGTGTGAAAACTGAGGATATTCAGAAGACTGCTTTCAGAACAAGGTATGGACATTATGAGTATTCTGTAATGCCTTTTGGTGTGACTAATGCGCCTGGAGTGTTTATGGAGTATATGAATAGGATTTTCCATCCGTACCTAGATCAGTTTGTTGTGGTGTTTATTGATGACATTTTGGTGTATTCGAAATCTGAAGAAGAGCATGCTGAGCATTTGAGAGTGGTGTTAGGAGTTCTACCAGAAAAGAAGTTATTTGCTAAACTATCCAAGTGTGAATTTTGGTTAGAAGAGGTTAGTTTTCTTGGTCATGTGATTTCAAGAGGTGGTGTTGCTGTTGATCCTTCTAAGATAGAAGCGGTATCTAAGTGGGAAGCTCCGAAGTCAGTTTCAGAGATAAGGAGTTTTCTTGGGTTGGCTGGTTATTATAGGAAATTCATTGAGGGATTTTCTAAGTTGGCATTACCAGTGACGATGTTGACTAGAAAGGGGCAAACTTTTGTTTGGGACTCGAAATGTGAAGAAGGTTTCCAAGAGTTAAAGAGAAGGTTAACTACTGCTCCTATTCTGATATTACCGAGTCCGTCAGAACTATTTGAGGTTTTCTGTGATGCGTCATTGTTGGGTTTAGGTGGTGTGTTGATGCAGAACAAGCAGGTTATAGCTTATGCTTCGAGACAACTGAGGGTGCATGAGAGGAACTATCCGACGCACGATTTAGAGTTGGCAGCTGTGGTATTTGTTCTGAAGTTATGGAGGCATTACTTGTATGGGTCAAGATTTGAGGTTTTCAGTGACCATAAAAGTTTAAAGTATTTGTTTGATCAGAAAGAGCTGAATATGAGACAGAGAAGATGGTTAGAGTTTCTGAAGGATTATGACTTTGGTTTGAATTACCATCCGGGTAAAGCAAACGTAGTGGCTGATGCATTGAGTCGGAAATCATTGCATATGTCTATGTTAATGGTTAAGGAATTGGATTTAATTGAGCAGTTTAGAGACTTGAGTTTGGTGTGTGAGAGTACTCACAATAGTGTTAAATTGGGAATGTTGAAGTTAACGAGTGGTATTCTGGATGAGATTAGAGAGAGTCAGAAATCCGATGTGCTTTTGGTGGACAAGTTGACTCTAGTGAATCAAGGTCAAGGTGGTGAATTCAGAGTTGATGAGAATGGTGTTTTGAAATTTGGTAATCGGGTGTGTATTCCGGATGTTACCGAACTTAAGAAGAGTATCCTGGAGGAAGGACATCGTAGTGGCTTGAGTATTCATCCTGGAGCTACGAAGATGTATCATGATTTGAAAAAGTTATTTTGGTGGCCGGGAATGAAAAGAGAAATTGCGAGTTTTGTTTATTCTTGTTTGACTTGTCAGAAGTCAAAGATTGAGCATCAGAAGCCGTCTGGGCTAATGCAACCGTTGGCTATTCCAGAGTGGAAGTGGGATGGTATCAGTATGGATTTTGTTTCTGGTTTACCGAGGACAACTAAGAATTTCGAAGCTATTTGGGTGATTGTAGACAGATTGACGAAATCGGCTCATTTCATTCCGATCAGAATGGATTATCCGTTAGAGAGATTAGCTGAATTGTATATTGAGAAGATTGTAAGTTTGCATGGTATTCCGTCGAGTATTGTTTCGGATAGAGATCCTAGATTTACATCGAAGTTCTGGGAAGGTTTGCAGAGGGCTTTGGGAACTAAGCTGAGATTGAGTTCTGCATATCATCCGCAGACTGATGGTCAGACTGAGAGGACGATTCAGTCACTAGAGGATCTTTTGAGAGCTTGTGTTTTGGAAAAAGGAGGTGCTTGGGATTGTTATTTACCTTTGATTGAGTTCACCTACAACAATAGTTTTCATTCGAGCATTGGTATGGCACCGTTTGAAGCTTTGTATGGTAGGAGATGTCGGACGCCTTTATGTTGGTATGAGTCCGGTGAGAGTGCTGTGGTTGGACCGGAGATTGTTCAACAAACTACGGAAAAGATTAAGATGATTCAGGAGAAGATGAGAATTGCTCAGAGTCGTCAGAAGAGTTATCACGACAAGAGGAGGAAGTCACTTGAGTTCCAAGAGGGAGATCATGTGTTTCTTCGTGTTACTCCGATAACTGGGGTTGGTCGAGCTTTGAAGTCGAAGAAGTTGACACCTCGATTTATTGGTCCTTATCAGATTTTGGAGAGGATAGGGGAGGTAGCCTATCGTATCGCTTTACCGCCGTCACTTGCGAATTTGCATGAGGTTTTTCATGTGTCTCAGTTGAGGAGGTACATTCCTGATCCGTCGCATGTAGTCCAAGTAGATGATGTACAGGTGAGAGATAACCTGACTGTTGAATCATCACCTATGAGGATCGAGGATCGAGAGTTGAAGCAGTTGCGGGGTAAAGAGATTGCTTTGGTAAAGGTAGCTTGGGGAGGACCAGCAGGTGGCAATGTGACTTGGGAACTTGAGAGTCAGATGAAGGAGTCTTATCCTGAGTTATTCACTTGAGGTATGTTTTCGAGGACGAAAACTCTTTTAGTGGGGGAGAGTTGTAACACCCCGATAAAATAAGATAATTATTTAAATTGAGTTAATAATATATTTATTAATTTAATTAAATAATTGGAATTATTATTATTATTGGAATAATAATTATTGGAATATTATTGGGATTATTATTATTGGATTATTTTTATTATTATTATTGGAATAAAAGTAGAAATCAGTAAAAAGGTTCCATTTGGTAAAAAGAGTTATTTTCACGTGAAAAGGGAAAAGAGACAGAAAGTGGAAAAAGGGCAAAGAGAACCAGAGAACAAGGGTTGGAGAGAGGAAGAGCTCGAAGCCGAAGATTCGCCGGATTAACTCAGGTAAGGGGGGTTTATCACCGTTTAATGGGTATTATGGGATAATATGTAATGGGTAGTGATAAACCATTGATTTACCTCTGATTGGAATAATTATGCTGGAAATTGTGAACTTTTGGGATGAACGAATCTGGATTTAAAATTTAAGGAAATTCGTAGGAATTAGATGCAATAGTGTTAGGATTTGTGAGATTGAATAAGATATGATTTGTGTTAGATGATATGAACGAATACTGTGTAAAATTGGACTGCGGAAGGTTGGATCTGAGGAATTTCGTAGCAGAGAAAGCCATTGCAGATCTGGAAATTCTGGTTTCTGGTCATACGCGTATGGCACTAGGCAATACGCGTATGAGATGGTCTGGTACGCGTATGACACTAGGCAATACGCGTATGGATGAGGAGGATGATGTTTTGAACGTGTTTTGGTCTCTGTTGGTACGCGTATGGGGATGTGGTACGCGTAGCATACGCGTATGGGATGGTGTTACGCGTATGGGTTTTGGCTGAGAAATGGGCCATACGCGTATGGGACTAGGCAATACGCGTATGGGCAGGATTGTGATTTTTCTGTGCTGTTGTTGTGCAGTTTTTGGTTGTTCAGCTGAGTAATGTAATTTAGCTGATGTATGATAGAGTAGGGATCATTTCCCGTTGTTTTGAGCAGTATAGGTATTAGTAGAGTGTGCTAATGCTGTGATTGACTATGTGGTATGACATGATATGATTATGTGGGGAATATGTTGATGATGTATGATGATATGCATAATGTTATGAATGTATCTATCATGTATGAAATTATGAATGGACTGTTTATGGCTTAGAGTGTGAGCATATGTCCATTGTGGATGATTGTTGATGTTTGCATGACTAAGTGATTTAGCTTGCATATTGTGGCCGTTATGGTGGTAGCTAATTCCCATGGTGAGGAATTAGTGAGTTAGTATTGTGGATTGTTGTTGATGTTTGCATGCTAGGTGATTAGCGTGCATATCATAGCCCTTGGGGTGGTAGCTAATTCCCATGGTGAGGAATTAGTGAGTGAGTCACTAGGTCTCAAATGAGTGGGACTAGTGAGCTTGGTAGCCGTACCTGGATTTGGTCGGTGAGGTTGAACTATATGTTCACAAATAGTCGGTACCGCATGCATGGAGTCTCATTGCATTTGTATTGTATGGCGTATAATATGAATGGATGTATTCCAATATTATACGTGTGTTTTGTGGTTGAGTTGAGTATGATTTTAGTTGATATTGCCATTGTTGAATGTATGATCTGATTAGGGTGATGAATGTATGAAATTACTTGGCATTACATGTTAATTTATAATGCTTATTATATCGATTGAGGAACTCACCCTTACAACTATTTTTCAGGTAACGAGCAGTGATTGAGTAGAAGCTAGTGCTTGGAGTCCAGTGTAGTTCCTTAGTGGGTCATGCTCTGGTAGATGTAACATCGGGATGGGATGTTTTACTATGTTTTCATTTGGTTGTTGAACAACTTTACATGTAATGTATTACATGGTTTGAATGTTGTTAGTTGTATCCGCTGCGTATTATGCAAATGTTTTATTTTGATTAAATAAATGAGCATGACAGGATATTTTAGAAAATGGTGTATGATGATTGTGTGACACCCTTGAACTGCATATTTACTCTGATTTATATTTTGTTATTTTAATTAATTATTGGGGTATTTTAGAAGGGTGTTACAGCGAACCATAGGATCCATGTATCACGTTCTAATCCTGAGTGTTGCTTTTAATTACCATTTATGCCACGCGGTTGACTCAGGTCTTTGTGGAACACGCGTTTTGGATCATCAGATCTGCCACCTCGATTAATGAGGGAGATCTGATGGTCCACGTAATTTAGAATTTCTGAATTTTTATTTTATTTGCATTTTCTTCAATAACTCATATTAAATTCAATATTGATCCAAAAAAAATGGGACATTCACCAAAAAATTTCAAATATTTTTCTCTTTCATATTCTGAATTAAAATTATTTTTTGGATCATTATTAATCTTTTTCATGAATTAATTGATTTTGCATTTGTTTTTAATTGCTTAAAAATATTTTTAAATGTCCAAAAATTATGAAATTCTTTCTCCAAGGTCCTTTGACCTTGTTTGACCTATGATAAATCTCATGGCCATTTCTTTGGTGTTTTGATGAGATTTTAGGATTTGGACAAAACATATTTGATTAAATGCACTATTTTATTATTTTTTATTGAATAAATGCCATTTAAATTGTGTTGACCATTTGTATTGACTTAATTGAGTTTGCTTGTTTGTTGTTGGGCCTTGGTCAAGGTTGATTTGACTTTGTCAAGTTAATATCATTGGATTTAGGGGATTAATGGAATGTACATTCCATCTCCCAAAATGAATGAATGATATTAATTTAATAAAAATCCTCCTTTGACCAACTTGTGATCTCATTCATCCCCTTCATACTTCATCTCATTCCTCTTCTTAATTCATTCATTCTATTTGGCCTATGACATCTCAAATTCCTAATGTTAGTTGATTGAAAAATTGACATGAGTATGGATGAGATTAGGCCACACTTTTTGCATATTCTTTTTTGTGTGTGGTATGTTTCATGAGCATAGTTCATTATACTATGTCTCTAACATGCATTAACAACAAAATTCTATTGCCCGGCCTCAAATAGTTGTGACTTCTACATAAGTCCAATTACGATTGCTTAACATAGCACTAAATTTTTGACACAAAAGGCATAAGCATTCTAGTTAGTGAGATTGTATGTCTCCCCTCTTTCATGGTATTGTGTGGAAACTTGGCCTTCTTTCCTTCCTTTGGAAGATGTTTTGGTTCAAGGATCCATGCTTGTGATAAGTGGGTTGAGTGTTCTCCAAAGAATATCTTGAAAAAGCAAAAGCAAAACAAAACTAACCTCTAGCCTAATAACTATTGACTTTTAATTTCAAGCTTTTACTTTAATGCAATTTACTTTTAGCACTTTATTTCATTTGCCGTTGTACTTATCATTCTAATTGTTTATGTTAATGCAATTTTCACTTTGTCCATTTGGACCATATTGTGTGATATATTTTGTTTGTATATACTTTATTTGTTTGTGTGGTCTTTGACCATTAATGTACATAATAACCACACAAAAACCATAAAAAACTTTTTGAGTGGATTGTTGGCTTGATCTTGGACAAATGGACTTAGAATCTAGGCAACCTCCCTAAGCTAAAGGACTTGGCCAATGCCAATTTATGAAGAACCAAGTGCTTAGAATTTGAACTTCATCTGATACATCTTTGAAGACCTCTCTAGGTTTCATCTGCAACATGATCATTGTGAAGTTGTTATTTTGAACATGTGACTTGTGAAATTCATCTGTTACATGGGTTATTTTTGAAGAAGATCATGGAATGGATAAGCTTGGATGAGGCCATCTTTATTTGATGCCTTTGCTCTTCAAGATAATATAATTGTGCATTTGTGTGTTGCTTGATTCTAAATGTCCAAGGGAATTCTGGGTTTCTATTGACATTTTTGTCTATTGGATTGCTACCAATTTGGTCAGATCGTTTCAACTCTAAACTTTAAAATTTTATGCATAGGGTAGTCTCTTCATCTTCTACCCATTTCTTTAATTTCAAAATCTCTTCCTCCATTTTCAAAAACTTCTTTGTGTGAACTACTTTTGTTCTAAACTATGACCACTTTTGCAAAAAGGATATAAACTTTGGCCTTATGCCATTGCATTTTCAAACTTACTTTCTTAAATCAAACTTGTAAATAACTTAACTATACTTGACTTAAACTTTCAAAAAGCCAAAAAGAACTAACTCATTCAAATCATTTTAGGGCTTTTGTGCCTTTCAAACTTAATTTTGTTAAAAGTAATGCATCCATTTTGAAATTTACATCACGAACTACGAGGTTTTGATCCCTCATTTTTATGTTGGTACGTAGGCACAAGACCGAAGGTCTTGTCAAACATAAAAATATAATTAATGAATTCTTTTCTCATCCCCCCATTCTATTTGTTTGTAAACATCACTTTGTACAAAACTAAATATGCACACAAAAAGGGCTCCCTAGGAGTACCTAGGATACTTTGGGTGCTAACACCTTCCCTCTGTGTAACCAACCCCCTTACATGTGATCTCTGATTTTTATTAGTTTTTAGTTGAAAACTTCTTACTTATTGGGTTTTGTTCGTACTTTTCCCTTTTCCCTTGGAAACAATAAAAGCGCGGTGGCGACTCTTGTTAATTGATCTCTAGCTTATCAATAGCTTGATGATCATGAATTTCCCGCTACATTGGGTTGATGAATGAACCTTGGATGTCTTGGAACCTTTATTTGATCTCTAGATCCCCAACACGTTTATTGGTGTGTTGCGCAGCCGTGATAGTTTCTCCCTTGCGTGAGCCTTGATCCGGTTGTTTATGTTGGTGCCTTGGAATTAGTTTATTTCACAATCTCCAAGAAGAATTTGATGATTATTGAAGAAGTTTTGTGGTCTTTGATTTGTTCTGACAGATCATTGTATCCCCAATAAATCTCCACATAGATATTCTTTGATGAAATCCCCAGTAGAGCGTCCGTTTCTCCTCACTCATAGTCTTATCTCTTGATTGTGACTTAAGACCCCGGCGGACTTCCATCTTCTGATAGAAATTTTTTTCTAATTCCCAACAGTGCTCGGTTCTGAGTAATATTGTTGATGTCCCCTACAAGGTTGTCTCCCATTTGATATGGTGTTGACTTAAAATTCCCTACAATGTTGATTTGTTAGGATCCTCATCAGATCCCTCTTTATCTTCAGCATGTTTGGGTGATATTTTCAGCAGTGCTTTCTTCCCCTGCGGAGTTTTCCAATCTATATTTGTCTCCTCTCCCAGAGAATTTTGAGTTATAAGTAAGATTTTTATTAATCTTGGCTTATCCCCTAGCATTATCTCCTCTTTTGAGAGTTGAGTTTGAGTCAGATGTTTTCGCTATATATATATATATATATATATATATATATATATATATATATATATATATATATATATATATATATATATATATATATATATATATATATATATATATATATATATATATATAATATATATATATTATATATATATATATATATATATATATATATATATATTATATATATATATATATATATATATATATATATATATATATATATATATATATATATATATATATATATATATATATATATATATATTTCATTCCCTCAGAGCGCTGACTTTTCAGCAGTGTTTGGTTGGATGCATGTTCTCCGTGTCTTTCCCCAACCAGAATTAAATTTATTTTGAGCTAGATGATTTATTTTTATCCCTAGCAGACTCTCCAGTTGGTGTTCCCATCTTGTTGAGATTAGCCGAGTATCCAGTAGTGATGATCCAAATCTTCGTTATTTGTATTCTATGTGCTCGCTCGTTAGCATAATCGAATACATACTCATGCATCATATATTTCATTGTGCATTTTATCGCATTGATTTTTATTCTGATCCTCTGCTTTGGTGATATTACTTCCTCATGCATAATTGATGTGTATGTCCTCCCTCAAGTATAGAGTGTCGGACCCTTTAAGTAGAAAAAGTTTATCTTTTCTCCTTTCCCCACTGAGTTATTACCTCGTGGATGATTACTATTTTACTTTCCTCCCCAGTTCATTCCTGGGTGGAACCATTCCCCTTGAGTTATATCCTTATTGGTTTGACTCTTGTTTGACCGTTTCTTTCTAGTTTTTACCTAGATAGATCTTTGGATTCCCCAAGAGCTTATTACCTAGTAACTGGTAATATTCTTCTTGTTTTTGAGTACTTTACTTGTGTTAATTTACCCAGTAACCGGTAAAAGATAATTTACTTCTTTGTTTTTCTCCAGCAGATTCGTTCTCACGTTTCCCGAACAAGTTTATCCTTAATATGTTCATCCTAACAGGTGTCGGATATTCTTCCTCTCTGGTTTTCTACACAGTAAGAAGGCTAGTTGTAATTCCTATTTCCCCCAGAAGAGTTCATCTTTGGTATTCTATCCAGTAAAAAGGTAGTTGTAAACCCCATTTCTATTTGTTGAGTCTATCCTTGATATGTTCATCTTAATCGATGATGGATTTTCTCTTCTCTTTTGGTATTCTACCTAGTGAACTGGTAGTTGTAATTCCTATTTGCGTATTCTGCCTAGTAAATGATAGATATAAATCCTATTCTCCCCTCTGAGTCTATCCTTGATATGTTCATCTTAACCGATGACGGATATTCTCTCTCTTTGGTCTTCTATCCCCGCAAATAGTTGTAAACCCCATTTTTTCCGGAATTTTATCCTTGATATGTTTACTTTAACCGGTGACGGATATTCTTTCTTTGAGTTTATCCTTGATATGTTCATCTTAACCGATGACGAATACTCTCTCTCTCTGGTGTTCTGCCCAGTAACAGGTAGTTGTAATTCCTATTTGATTTTCCTTTCCCCAGTAGGTCATTCTTACCCAGTAACCGGTAACGAATATGCCTCATTTTTCTCAGTGAGTCATCCTTGATATGTTTACCCTAACCGGTAACGGATATCCCTCTGTCCGAGTATATTATCTTCTTACCCAGTAACCGGTAGTGGATAATATATCTCTTCTACTCATGTGTTGAAGTATTTCTTCCCCAGTTGAGTTTGGTTTCGCATTCATTTGAGAAGTCGCACCCCCTTTTGCGTAAGTATTCCAGCTTTGTTCTGATTTACGCATTTCCCCAACGGGTGTTTCTTGTTGTATTGGTGTTATCCCAATACGCACAAATTTCCTTTTTCCCCGACCGAGTCTTTCCACTAATTTATTTTAATGGAAATGCCCTCGTGTCTCCAACAGTTTTTCAAGTCGTAGCCTGACCTACACATAGCTTTTATCCCTAGAGTCCTTGTCCCCCAGTGAGCTCTCCTCATGGAATACATTATGCTCTTATGGACTTTCAGTCTCTTCGGATTCTTTTCCTTTGTGGCAATATATATTCCCCATAAATATTATTTTTGCATTCATATCATATGCATCATGAGGTCTCTTAGGGACCAAAATTTGTTTCTAGATGTTGTTATTTAAGTCCATTCTACTGAGTTGATACGAAGATTTTAACCTTCACATCCTCAGCTAGAATGTCCTTAAATTGGGGCAGTTGTAAGACCCCAATTTTGACCCTAAGATCCCTCATGCTATCTCATCATTGGCATTGGCTTTGGGATCACACCTTGGCATCCTCCTTACCCTTCATTCATTGGGTTTGCATTGGGAGAGATCAACAAGCACATTTGATTGTATCATACTTTATTTTCTTTTGTTTACTAACCAAAATACTAAAAATATGTGTATGTATAGTGTTGTTTCTTTTGTAGGTAGTGTGTGTGTCCACCTGTACCTCACCAAGCTCATATCTAGGGTTTGAGACCCTCATTGAAAGAGATCAATCAAACAATGGTCCATATTGGTTCTAAATATCATATATGGACCCCTGTGTTCTTAATTTGTCAATTTGATCAATAATTCATCAAGAGACTGAAGCTTGTTTGCCATGGAAGCCCTAATTCATCTGGGTATCTTGTGTGACTTACTTAGCAAGTTTCCTCATTAATTGATCAAATATTTCAAGGGATACTTAATTATACATCATCTCAAGCATATATGACCCTCCATGAGTCCCAAAGATAAATAGAACTTCAATTTTGCAAGTTGGTTCAAAGAAGTTGACCAAAGAAAGTCAAATAGTCAAAACTGGGGTTCCCTAGACCCTATATCCTTCAATATTTGTCATATGAAAATGATTCCAAGAGCAAAGTTTCTATTTATGACTATCAAAACAACTTTCATGTTGGTATAAAGAGCTAATTTATTTTGGAAAGTCATTTTTTATGGTGAAAGATTATATGTCATTTTGTTTGTGCCATAGTTGGGAGGTCAACTTCCAAGGACCATAGCTTGCTCAATTCTTATGATATGAATACCATAAAAGTTTCAAGACCAATTTAAAGATGTCTTCTATAACTTTTATTCTTTGATAAATTTCAAATTAAACTTGCAAGGGCATGTGCCAAGAGGAAACATTATATGTCATTTTGGGGCATTACCATTGAACAAGCAATTTTCCTCAACTTCTAAAATCCATAACTAGCTCATGCTTAACCCAAATGATGTCAAATTTGTGAAAATTGAATAGGATTGGAAGATATACAACTTTGGTGAAGAAACCATTTTCAATTATAGCTCATAGCAAAAGTTATTCAAGGTGGAAGAAGTGGTCATTTGACTTTGTACTTAAAAAAAGTTCAACCATGTTTGATTTATCCAACTTCCACCTCAAAATTCATCATGATCCAAGCTCCAAATGGAAAAGTGTTCAGCATAAAAGTTGTTCCCCTTGATGTCATATTTTCAAAGCATCCAAGATCACTTCATTTGGACAAGAATTGATGGATTTGCGCATGGGTCCTTTGTTTGGTTTATTTTGGCTACTTTTGCACTCAAGTGATTAATTCCTTCTGTATGCTTCCATGTAATGACTTCAGTATCAATTGCATATGAATTGGAACTGGTTTGCATCATTGGTTAGGCCTAATTCCATGCCCATGAACCCATGCACAACATTTCTATTTTTGGCTCAATTTTCAAATGGTTCAAAACTGAATTCCATAGCCTATAAATACAAGTGCCTTGATTCATAAATGCAAATTCAGAACCCTACTCCATAGAATTCCTTGAAGATTTCGTTGAAAATCGAGTTCTTGATTCAACTTTTGTTTGTGAACAAGAACTCCAAGGATTCATAGCCATTTTCATCTCAATTGATCACTACAAGTAAGAGGAGGAAGAACCAATTGGAATTGCATCAAGATCCAGCCAAATCACTGCAACCCGAAGGTGATTTTTCCAAAACTTCAAGCCTTCGATTATCCCTCAATTCTCCATTATTCTACTTCTTTATTGGTTGTCTGAAGTCCTACCAATGTAGGTAACAAGATTGAGTTGCTTTGAGGTCAAATCGAAGTAACTCAAATCGTGTACCTCAAAATTCAATTCCTCATATCTCTCAATATATTTGGAATTAGGTGAAATTGAGGTCAGATTCGAGCTCCTGGGCTTTTTCTCTTTAAAATAGCATCCTTACTTTTCATTTTCTTGATGGTTGGTGGTGGACCAGTCCAGTGAGGTCCACCAGAGAAGACAACCGGAGCTATGGCTCCGGTGATATGTTGTCACGTCTCCTGGCCATTTGATCTATTTCAATTGTTTTAATCTTAGCCACCTTTTTTTATTATCAAGTCTATGCCGCGTTGACTGAAGACTATAGTGGATTGTGCGCGCTTGGCCATCAGATCTGCCACCTCAATTAATTAGGGAGATCTGATGGCCCTCGTTTTTTCTATTTTCTTTTTTAATTCTGATTTTTCATTTAATCCATTCATTTTGTTTAATTCCTATAAATTTCATTTTTAATCCAAAAATATATGGGACTTTCACCAAAAATCTTTAAATATTTTTCTCTTTCATATTTTGAATTAAAATCATTCTTTGGATTCATTTTGATATTTTTCATGAATTAAATGATTTTTTACTTGTTTTAAATATTTGTAATATACTTCTGACTTTCCAAAAATTGTGAAATTTTTTGTCTAAGGTCCTTTGACCTTGTTTGACCTAGGATAAATCCATTGGCCATTTATTTGGTGTTTTGAAGGGCTTTGAGGTTTTGTACATTTTAAAATGCATTTTAATTCATTTATAATTTGATTTTTTTAATTGAATAATTTCTTGAAAATTATGTTGAGCCATTTTTATGGTCATGTGATGTTTGACTTTCTGTTTGGCCTTGACCATGGTTGATTTGACTTTTCTTTGACCAATACTATTGGATTTAAGGGATTGATGAAATGTACATTTCATCTCCCAAAATGAATGGATAGTATTGATCAGATGAAATTCCTCCTATGATTAATTTGGGTTTCTATCTCCCCTTCCCTCTTCATCTGCATCCTTATTCTTCCCCAATTCATCATTGACCAACAAAATCTCTTCATGTCTAATGCTAGTTGATTCATCAATGACCTTGTTTCAGATGAATCAACATGTTCCAGACTGAGATAGGTCCCTCCCTTTTTTTAGTGTGTGGTATGTTTTAGGAGGTTGGTTCATTGTACCAAATCTCTAACATGCATTAACACCTATATTGTTTTGCCCGGTCTCAAATAGTTGTGACTTCTATATAAGTCAAATTACGATTGCTTAACATAGAGCTAAATTTGTCCCTCAAGGCATAGCATTCCAGTAAGTGGGATTGTAAGTCTCCCATTCTTCGTGGTATTGTGTGGAAACTTGACCTTTTTCCATTCATGAGAGCTAATGGCATACTTGTTGATTTATCCAAGTTGGAGCCTTTCTCATGGATGATGTCTTGGTTCAAGAATTCATACTTGTAAATGAATGGTTGGGTGTTCTCCAAAGAATGACTTAACAATTGAAACTATTCACTAACATTTGACTAACATTTGACTAACTTTTATTAATGTTGCTTTATCTTCAAGTCATTTACTTAATGCAATTTAAGTTTCAGTACCTTTACCATTCATTGCCATTTACATTTCATGCAACTTGTTTATGTTTCAAGTCCTTTTCACTTTGCTTATTTGAGCCATATCTTATGGTAGTATATATTGTTTACTGGCTTTTTCTTTTATTTTTGGTCTTAGGACCTTAAAACACCTAATAACAACAAAAACCCTAAAAAATATCTTGGTGGACTGTTGGATTTGATATGAAATTTTTGACTTGGGATTAGGCAACATTCCTTATGCTAAAGGACTTGGCCAATGCCACTATATGAGACTAAGATATCCTTGACTATGCCTTTCATCTGATGCAAGACCATGAGTTACTTTGATTCATCTATTACTCTGCCTATGTGCTTAATTGTCATATTGTTATTATTGTGTATCTCTAATGATTGTTTCTGCAAGTTTGTCAAAGGAATATTTCATCTGATACATTTGAAGACTGCTAGTCATTAGAGTGCTTGCTTGGATATTATGGCTATCTTTATTTGATGCCTTAGTCTTCATATGGTTTGCTTGGATATTGATCATGCTTGTTGCTTGCTAAAGTCCAAAGGAAAATGGGTTTCTATATGGCATTTTTGTCTGTTGGACTGCATCCCATTGGTCAGATCTTTTCAACCTTTAACTTTTAATTTTTGTCTAGTATAGTCTCTTCATCTCCTCTCACTTCTTAAATTTCAAAATATATCCCTCTTTCCAAAAACCTTCTTTGTTTGAGTTTTCAACTTAGACATGTTTTAATGATTAAAAACTTTGGCCTTATGCCAATGAATTTTCAAACTTTTTCTTAATCAAACTTGTAAATGAACTTAACCATATTGACTTCAATTTCAAAAAGACAAAAAGAACTAACATCCCCACTCAAATCTTTGGCCTTTTGTGCCTTTTCATTTAAAGTTTTTGTTAAAACCAATTCACCAACTTCTTTGGAAATTTTACCACGAACTATAGGGTTTTGATCCCTCATTTTTAGGTTGGTACGTAGGCATAAGACCGAAGGTCTTGTCAAACACAAAAATATAATTAATGGATTCTTTTCTCATCCCCCCACTCTATATTTTTATCAAACATCATTTTGACCAAAAACATATGCATACAAAAAGGGCTCACTAGGAGTACCTAGGACACTTTAGATGCTAACACCTTCCCACTGTGTAACCAACCCCCTTACCTATAATCTTTGACATTTTATTAGTTTTGATTTGAAAACTTCTAATCTTTGGGTTTTGTTCATACTTTTCCCTTTTCCTTTGGAAATAATAAAAGCGCGGTGGCGACTCTGGTTTTATTGATGTCAAGTTTATCCATAGCTTGATGGTCATGAATTTACCGCTACAATTGTATTTCTGAGTATTCCTCCTTCTAATATCCAGTCAAAATATCTACGATGTTTGAAACAAGAGTCTCTAAGTTCCTTGAAAATTGATAAAATTCTTATGAATGTCATGAGTGCATGATGCAACAATCACAAACAAGGTCACACAAAGCAAACAAATAAGGTCCAAAGGTTCAGAGTCATGAGCATGGAGCCAAGGGTAAGAACCAAACCACAATGTATGTACTAAGGATATAATCACCTATAGAACAAGGTTCTGAGCAATTGTTATACTTACGCTGGTCGAATAGGGATAGGAGACCCCGAGTAGTGGCATAGATAATTAACATCCTAAACATCGCCTAACCTTGCTTACGCTGGAGGACTAGGTATAGCAAGCTCCGAGTAGTGGTTAGTGAGTTATTTTGTGAGGGATCGGCTATAATGGTTTTGTTAATTCACCATGAGGTTGTAGTTATTAGATCATTCATGCAGGGCATCAAACATCAACAATAGAGGAATAGGAGATTCTACAACATAACATGGTCGCTTTTGTGATATTGTTTACTCGTTTATTTATTTTTCACACTGAAACTCGAAACACCCCCCTCCTTTTACTAGATTTTATAAATTGCACACATTTTGTCTTGCTTGAAGGCAGTTGATCTGGATTCAATATTTTTTATTACTTCGACATTATCGGTACACTTGTTGAGAAGTCAGCAGATGTGTACATGGTAATTCCACCAGATGTGTTTGATACTAAGCCTAATCAAGTTTGTAAGCTTCTCAAATCCCTATATGGGCTTAAACAAGCTAGCATGAGATGGTATGAAAGGCTTACATCATTTTTCATTGTGCATCACTACAAACAAGCTACCTTGGATTATTCTCTATTTGTGAAAGTTAAAGCATCATCTAGTACAATTTTACTAGTGTATGTTGATGATATAATTCTAGCAGGGATTTATCTGAATGAATTAAATTCAATCAAATTAGCATTGGATAACACATCCAAAATCAAAGATTTAGGTAAGCTGGAGTATTTGATAGGCATCAAAGTGGCACAATCAAAGGAAGGTATATTCTTAAATTAGAGAAAGTATTGTCTTGATTTTCAAGAAGATTCAGGTTTCATTGAATCCAGACCAGACACCACACCATATGATCATACCATAAAGTTACATCGGGATTCTAGCACTCCTTGCCGCGATATACCTTCATAGAGAAGATTTGTAGCCATGTTGTATTTAAATGCTACAAGATCTAACATAACTTTTTGTACACAACAATTGAGTCAGTTCTTGTCAGCTTCCACAGTCACTCACTTCAATGTTGCTTGCAGAATCCTTAAATATCTCAAAACATGCCCAGCTCAAGGTATTATCTTCCTTAGAGACCCAGCTTTGCAATTGAGTGGATACTCAGATGACTGGGAAGGCTCGAAGATCAATTTTCAGAACAATTTTATTCCTTGGTATATCACTCATATCATGGAGAACAAAGAAACAATTGACACTCTTAAGATCATCATTAGAGGCTGAATATCGAGCCTTTGCAGCAGTCACTTGTGAGCTTCAATTGCTCCTATATTTCATGGATGATTTGCACACGAAATATATCAGAACTTCTGTCATCTATTGTGACAATCAAAATACTCTCCAAATTGCCTCTAATATGATTTTCTATGAAAGAACAAAGCACTTGGAGATCGGTTTTCATATTGTAAGAGAGAAACAAAGTAAAGGTGATATGAAAATACCAGTCAAATCAAAGGACCAATTTGTTGATTTGTTCACAAAGGCATTGCATCCTCAACCTTTTAATGATTTATTAGCTAAGTTGAAGATGATAGATAACTATTAACCTTCAACATGTGGGGGATATTGAAGCATTAGAGTAATAATAATGTGGCACGTGATAACAAGTGATATACATCATGAACTACCTTATAATTCTGTTAGGGAGTTGGTTATAAAGTAGTTAGAGTTTGTTAGTTAAGCTCTAAGGCACACTATAGTGTGGTAGGGTGTATAAGCTTATGGTGAAATTCACCTTCCTTTGCATATAACTCTACATGTTTTCTCTTCACTTCTAATGAGAATTTTTTCCATTATGTTCATCTTGATTCCCTTAATATGTAACTATGTAGTCATTTCTACAGTCTTACCTCTTAGGTCAATTCTATAGAGATGTATTTGAACCTTAATGTGTCTAAGCTATCTAGTGTACTCTTTTTTTCTTTTTGGTTTTGTATCGAAACCATACAAAAAAACACTAAAACAATCTTTTAGCGGGGGAAAATTTGCCTAAACACGATAATTTTAGGCACAATCAATTAAAATGTTACATGTCATGAAAAATTGAAAAAGTATTTATATAAAAAAAATTAGGGTTAAATATTTGTGTGGTCCTCCTAAATATCTCATATTTATTTTTAGTCCCTTAAAAATATTTCTTTAAAGAATGGTCCTAAAAAATTTCATCCACGCTTTGGTCCCTCTTGCAACTTAGCGACGTTTTTTACAACTTAACGACAGGAGTAGCGATGATTTACTACTTAGCGACTGAATTAACGACAGTTTTAGTAAGAGGGACCAAAAGTGTGGATGAAAATTTTTAGGAGGACCATTCTTTGAATGAAATTTTTTTAGACACTAAAAGTGAAATATGAGATATTTATGAGGACCACAAACATATTTAACCCAAAACATTATTGCCATGTAACTCAAAACATAGAAAAATGTGTTTTAGCCAAAAACCATGTCCATTTTGTGCCTCTACCATGAGTTCCCATCTACCGTCAATGATACTCTGTCTCCAAATTGCACCAACAACTCAATAAATACATTAACATCACCCAGAGTCATCTCAAGTTTTTGGAGGCTTTATGTAGATTAGTCGCAATTTAATCACAAGAAAATAAATAGAGACCATGCTTAATCACAATTTAACCTAATAGACATTTTATGAAGCTCTATTTAACAATAGTTTAACCCTATGAAATTTGATACTTTGTATGGTAACCTGCTTTTGCTTTACACACCCTCAAAGGCGGCCCTTACATCACCACCTAGAGGACTCATGAAAATCTTGCTAACAATATAAATAGCAAAGTATGGAAGAAAAAAAGATGTTAGAATTTTAATAACGTGAATAACATAATTTATAAAAAGAAATTAAAGGCTAAAAATAATATATAATAAAATATAAATAGACTAAGTATAATAAAAATTTATTACATATTATTAAGTATTTATCCTTAAACTCACAATGCATGAACATAGAACATTGAGAGTTTGTCAAATAAAAATAAATGAAAACAACCAATATCATAATCAAAAAAAAAAAGCAATAATCAAAGAGATGAATCATTATAGAGAAGAGCGCCACCCGGAGAGAGGAACCAAACTCAAACAAGTGATAGAAGAAGCAACCAAATAAAAAAATACATACAGATAAGCAACCAAATAGAATAACCAATAAAAAAACTAGTAATCAAATAGAAAAGCTAGTAGAGAGAAGAGCAATCAAACCGCATAATCAATAGGAAGAGAAGTAGAGACTAAATAGAAGGAACATCCTACATAAAAACCAAACGAAACTAAACCGATAAAAAATTGAAACAAACCAAACTAAATCGAATCATATTGATTAAAACTAAACAAAATCAAACCAAAAAAATAGAAAGGACCAAACAAAACCAACAAGAAATTCAGAGAGAGAGAGAGAGTGTAAATGATTAATTCCATAATCAAAAATGAGATGATCATTTCAAATCATATATGATCTAATTTCGATATTCAAGCACACAAAGTAGGAGACGGCATAGCAAAAGTAATTTAATGATTCGATAAAATAATTTTTTAGTATAATCAATCATCAGAATCAAACAAAAAAGGTTGAAATATATCATCTAAATATTGTAATGCATATTTAATCATTGTTTCGAATCAGACGCAAGGTTAGGTGATTTAGGCCTCGTTTCAATAAGTTTTAGTTTTAGCTTTTAAAAATTAATTTATAAATTAGTTTAAAAAAATAAATAAAATATAATAAGTTTGGTAATCTTATTTTTATATATTGTTTTAAAGAGATATAATATTACAAATTTATCATTAATGAAAAGTGTGTTACTTTTTCTTGTTTTTTTCTCTTTTTAGTTTCTAAAACTAAAAATCAAAAACTAAAATCTGTAAAACATATTTTAGTTTTTTAGTTTTTAAAACTCTTAAATAGATAATAATTTTTAAAAAATAATTTTGTAAAATTTGACTATCAAATAAATTTTATTATTTTAAATTTTTAATCTCTAAAACATTGTTTTACAAAAACAAATCAAACAATATCAAACTATGTGTTTTTATCAAAAATTATTTAAAATAAATAATATTGAAGAATGTATTTCTCAAGTTTAAAGCTCTTGAAAACGAGAAGACTATAATATTTAAGTCAGGTCATACATTTGTTTCTGGACACCAGATAAAGAATATTAAAAATTGTGCTTAAAATGCTATAAAAAGTGTTTTCGAAAGAAACGAATTGGTGTTAAAGTGTAAAGTAAGATGTCTATGGTGGTTGAGTAAGTCTACTGATAATAACTATTACAAAGTTGTAAGGTTAGGATGTGATCATAATATATGTTTATGAATTTCTTAATGCATCATATATGTTTCTTAGGCATCATGTGAAAATACTAAATTGTCCCCAATTTTTAGATATACATCTCCGGACGCATCCAATACACACTCGACGTATACCATTCTGAGTGACGTCTAATAAGTTGAGCTTTTTTAATATCGAAGATGCATCTTCGTTATATTTCCATAGATACATTTCCGAAACATTTACACAGCAGTAGTGGAAGCAAACACCAAAAACGTGTAATTTGACAAAATAAAATTAACATTCATAACATAAAATAAGTATTTCATAGATGATTTTAACATAAAATGCAACATAACACTTCAATATCTAGATGGACGCTTCAACATCTTCACAATATCTTCAACCGGTCTTGAAATCGTCGCTTCCAACTTGAATGGAACTTTTATTTCGAAACGAAAATATGTATTCCACATAGCCCTTACATTTACATCCATATTGATCTCAAATTTGGTACACTTAATCTTCCCTCCATTGTCAATCGACGGTGAACAGTACTTCAGCTTCACAATTCTTTGATTGTCTCCGTAAGGTAGGAGATTATGGATTTCGTATTTAATATCTGCAAGATATGTGTATTCGTTGAGCTTAAACTTTCACTGATAAGTCGTACTGTAGAATGACACATTTGTGACATACCAATTAATGTTTATTTGTGATATTTGTGACATCTTCAGTTTCAGTGAAATAAAAAAAAACTTGAGCACATTAGTTTATAAAAGTTGTAGACAATTGTAGACCATTCAAAACCCGGCGTGCTTATTCTGGAGATATATCTCCGATTCCGCACCCTATCATCATATTCCAGAGATGCATCTCTGAAACCTCTCCTGAACTGAACAAACAAAAAGCGGAACCTTTGAAAACAGAAATTAAGTAAAAACATTTTTTGACAAATGAACAAGTGTTATAGTAAAGATAAAAAAAAGTATTTAAATATTGAGAAATTGAATATATTACACTTCATTAATATTGAGACACAATTACATATGCTTATTTGTCTGACTAAATAGGAAATTAAAATGAAACGAAACATTTGTCGCCAACTAAATCTATTGGTGGTGCCCCCTTTAACTTTTATGCATTTGATTATCTTTCAATGTTGCTCAATTTCTTGAACTCTTGCATCCTTTCCATAAAATGGTTCAGCCAAGTCTCGGCTTTTGTTTTTGAATGAACGGCCCACTTTGGTGATATAAGTGGTATAGGGCATCCCGGTTTCAAGTAAACTTGAACAAAATGTCGTGATTTTGAAAGTTATCCAATACACATAATATGATCATTTGGATTTTGAGATGGGACGGTATGTAGTGGGAAAAATGTTTCTGAAAAAATATATCATGTCAGATCAACACACACTCTATCATACGCATATGTTATGAGCACGGTATTAAATATGTTGAACAAGTAGTTTTAGATCAACACACACTCTTGTATTGTGTCAGATCAACATACACTATCTTGTATTAATTCACATTCAGACAAAATAGATACATTTGAGTTATCGTCTTTCATGACACCGCCATCATCAAACCTAAGCCTCTTCCAATGAGTACAAACCTTGTCCATTCTTATTGGGCTACCAAGTTTCACCTTTTTTGCAATAACACAAGCACATGGGATACCATGTGTTTTCACAATTGTGTGTTCATACTTTACGCTATCGGAGCCTACATTATCGGCTCGTTTAGCCTCATGAAAAATATAATTCAAATCCCCTCTAGATATGTCTTTAACAAACTCAGAATAAAGATTGTTGTTTTTAAATCTGTGTTCTAAAACTGTGATATTCCGACCAAATGATGTATGTATCTCATTATGTTGGTTCTGAATCATTTGGCTCACGGAGTCCAAATCTCTACACAAATCGCCCTTAATATTTCCCAACCAATTCTTCAATATTTTCCGACACACCACTAAGACCCAAGTAACATTCTTCTCTTTCTTGCTCTCTGCAAACCCAACATAATAGGTCTTCTCAGTTGATGTAACACCAACCATCTCCAATAATGGAAGTTTATACTTATTGGTCTTGTACGTTGAATCAAGTGTGAGCATAATAGGAAACATGTTAAACAACTTTATAGAATCAGGATGAGACCAAAATATATCTCTAATGGTAACTCCATCCTCGCATGTTCGGTACCTAGACACATAATTGTCATCATCCAACAGTTTCAAGAATTGTTACATTTCAGTTTTATCCCCCTTAAGTGACTTATTAGTTTGGTACCGAATATTATACACTTACTTGATATTTGAGATATTTTCGGGTCTTTTACGTGTCAAAGTTGATAGTATATTTTTCTATTGAACTAAACTCAAAGTCATGTCAGCAACGCATTCCTTCTCTTCTGGCATGAGTCGACACGCAATTGGATGGTTGGCTAACTTTTCACATGTATCATGGTTATGCAAACCACATATGACATTAAATCTCCAGTTATTGTTTGCCAACATATAACCATGCACCTTAAAGGAACACTCACATTTTCTTGAACAGGTGTCATCTCGTTTAAATTTCTGGAGTGGAGTTCTATATTTCCCGCTTCTTTCGCACGTATTGTCACAAAATCACATCTTCTATCCGAACCATTATAGGGCCTTTCGATAACCATACTGACTCCCTAGTTTGGAGGCCTCCATACGAATCCATTAAAGCATTTGATCATGACATTCAAACTCTTTCTCATTTTTAAATTGGTTACCAATATCTACCGCCTTCACAACAACATCTTGAACATTCGGAGACATAACTTGTTGGGGAAAACATTGGTGTGCATCATATCTAATGAAAACAATTACCATAAAACAGTAATTAAGTGCTACTTCTGTAAACAGAGCTGAAAATGAACACAAACTGATACCAAAAATGCATTTCCAGAAAAGTTCATACTCGTTTCAGTGATACATTTCCAAAAAAAATGCTAGTTTTTTCAGACAGAAACAAGATTAATGTGTGCAATGAGGCTTGAAATAAATTATCTTTACTTGGAATTCCAACTTCTTTTACTCCTTTTGATGTGATAAACCACAAGATTGGAGATTTGGAGTGAAAATAGGGATTGAAAATGGAAGGTCTTTAGTGAGGGTTTGTAATGAAAGACAAGAATGGTTGTGTGATCATGCAGGCCCTTTATATCAAATTATTCCGGAGAAGCATCTCCGAAAAAAACTGACATACAAAGATGATAGTAATTTTCAAAATCCCGCCCCAAACTTCCAAAGATTCATCTCTAGAATTTCCACTAGCCCGATCAACTATGAATATATTTCTAAAATTTCCGGAGATGCATCTCTGGTATTAAAAAATAATTTATAGGGTGTCAATCATAATGGCCTATGTTAAGTGTGTATTGGATGCGCCCGGAGATGCATCTCCGAAAATTGTGGGACATTTTAGTATATTCATGTGATGTCTAAGAAACATATATAATGCATTAAGAAACCCCTTGTATGTTTATAAGATATATGAGAATTTTCAAAACAATTTAAGTGTTGACTGGATTTTAACGCTAGTTTGTAGCATTTTTTATGCAAATTTGACAAAATTTTATGTTTGTTTGTAGAACTTTTTATGGAGTTTTTTTTGTTAATTTGACATTTTGGTATTCTCTTTGCCCGAAAATAATTGTCACATCTTATAAAATTATTTGTTTCAAAATAAGTATCGTATTTTAGTTTCCAATGCAATTTTAATGTTTATCTTCCAATTATGGCATCTAATTAATACTCTCAATTTATTATTCTACTTTCATTCTGCATTTATGATAATTCAAATGCACTAATAGTAAACAAGGATAGTTTGGTAAAAATATTATTCTCGTTTTTATTTATTACATTTTTTAATCTGTGCAAAATGATCAACTATGACAATTATTTTGAGACAGGGGGAGTACTAGTTTGTAGTTTTTTTGTACTTTTGTTTTTGCTTCATTTTGATGCTAGTTGAGAGCATTTTAATGCTAATCTTTAGTAATTTTGTGAACTTTACTATTGGTTTATCAAGAGATTAGAAAAATAGCAAGAGAGACGTTAGGAGAGTCGAGAGTTTTGGATCTCTAGATAAAGATTCGTGGTGGTGAAATGAAAGTGTTCAGAGTAAAGTTAGAGTAAAAAATAATTGTTTAAAAGAATAGTTTAAGTGTAAAAATATTGAAACTTGGAAAAAGTATAAGAAAGTTAAGAGAGGTGTCAAAAAGACGGTGAGTGAAGTAAAAATCCAAGCTTTCGATAGATTATACCAATTTTTATGAATTTGAGAAAGAGAATATATATATATATATATATATATATTAATTACTATACACTGTTAGTGTAAAGAGTTTTACATTGTCGATTCATCACCACCACCCGTTTGTATTATTTTATAAGTTTTTAAAATAAAAGTCAAACTTGTTTCAATATCCAACGTCTATGATTAACTGACGATGTAAAATCCTTTTACACTGTCAGTGTATATCAACTAAATTCATATATATATATATATGGACGGAGTTAGGTTACTTGTTGTGTGGGCTAGAGCCCCCTAACAATGAAAAATTGATCAAATATATCTTAAAATTAAATAAATATTTTGAGATATTATTTAATTAATTGAATAATTTGCCCACACTTAATAAATAATAAATAATAAATAATTATTTTAGTCATGCTTATCAATTAAATCTATAAATTACTAAAAAAAATATCAGTGATGTGTTAGTAGTTTTAATTATATAATTAAGGATTAAAGAGACAACGTCTCACATATTCAATGATTAAAACAATTATTTTATCAAAATAAAAACAAAGATTCATTGCCAATATCTTCATTTTTATGATTGTGTAATTATTTATATAGAATAATATTGTTTTTTATTATTATTTTACGGTGTATATATATATATATATATGCTTCAAAAGGGAAGAGAAAGAAAGACAAGAGATTTAGATCAAATGAAGTGTGTTAAAGTTGAGTAATGCAAAATCTTGGTTCAGGAAAAAGATACAGAGGATAGGTGAAAAAGGTATTTCTATAATTTATTTAATAAAGAATATGATATTTCACTAGACTCTAGCATACTCAACATTAGAGAAGATGGTCGAAATTATAATAATTATCATCTGATTCATAAACAAGAGATAAAATAAGCATTGAAAAGGATGAGTAATAGTAAGGCAGTTGGACCAGACACATACATATTGAATTGTGAAAAATTCTTGAAGATAGCAGTATTGAGTGGCTCAACAAATTCTCTAATGAAATTACGAAGTCAAAAAAAATGTCTGGTGAATAGAGACGAAGTATGTTAGTTCTAATATATAAGAATAAGGGAGATACATAAAATCATACAAATTATATGGGGATTAAGCTTATGAGTCATATCATGAAGCTATGAGAAAGAATGGTTGAACGGAGACTAAGAAAAAAGACTCAAGTCACTGAGAATTGTAGGACCCCAATTTTGACCCTAAGATCCCTCATGCAATTTCATCATAAGCATTAGCATTGGGATCATACCTTGGCATCCTCCTTACCCCTCTTTCATTGGGTTTGTTTTGGAAGAGATCACAAAGCACTTTGTGATTGTATCACACTTGTATATTATCATTTTACTAACCAAAATACAAAAATATGTCTTTGCATTTGCCTAACTCTTTTGTAGGTAGGGCATGATCACATTGATTCATCAAGTTCATATCTAGGGTTTGAGACCCTCATGACAAAGGTCACAACCATGAATTGATCCAAGAATGGTTATGAGCATAATATATGAGTTACATTGATTCCTACATGTTATATTGATCAAGTTTGTTTCAAGAGTTTGAGGGTGATTTGCCTTGGAAACCCTAGTTTGATTGGGTATCTTGAGTAACTTCTCCAACAAGCTATCTCATCAATTGATCAAATTTCTCAAGGGACACTTCAAAATTCATCATCTTATGCATATATGATCTACCATGAGCCAAGAAAGTCAAGAGAATTGAAGGTTAGCAAGTTCGTTGATGGGGTTAGCCAGATGAATTCATCTGATCAAAACTGGGTCTCCGTAGACCCTATCTCCTACACTTTTCACCATATGAAAATGATTCCAATATCAAAGTTACTCTAAATTACCTTCCAAATAACTTTCATGTTGAGACCTAGAGCTAGGTTTGCTTGGAAAATCATTTTCTATGTTGAAACATTATAGGTCATTTTGTCTAAACCCTAATTTGAAAGTCAACTTCCCAAGATCATAACTTGCTCAATTTTTATTAGATGAAATATTTCCAAGTTGCACAATCAAATTAAAGATGTCTAATTCAACTTTTATGTTTAGAGTGAGAGCTAATTCAACTTTTATAAGCATGTGATATGAGGTTACATTATATGTCACTTTTGACCTATACCATTGAACAAGTGATTTTTCCAAACTTCAAAAATCCATAACTCTATCATTCCAAATCCAAATGACATGAAATTAGTGAACATTTTTAAGGTCTTTGAAATAGATACAACTTTTATGAAGACACCTTTCCCACTTGAAGCTCACATAAAAAGTTAAGCAAGTTGGAATATTGAGATATATGGCTTGACACTTAGAAAAAATTTCAATATGTTGAAATTTCTAAACTTCCACTTCAAAATTAATCATGTTCCAAGATTCAAATGAAAAATTGTTGAACATGAAATTTGTTTCTCTTGATCTAACCTTTCTAAAAAGTCCAATTTCATCAATTTTGGACAAGAATTGCTAGGGCTGAGCATGGCATGAACATTGCATTATCATTTGGCAAAGATCAAACTTCAAATAGTTGTGTATAATTGCCTTGCATTCCAAGTTGATTTTAGACTCTTTTACACTCAATTATGGATCAAATGGAATGATCTCATGGGCCTGTACACGCCCAAGCACCCATGTATCACTCATTGCCAATTTTGGAAAGCCATTTGGAAGGTGCAAATATCACATGATCTAGCTATAAATAGAGCTCCATATGCTCAGAATTCAAGGAGATTCGTGCCAAATTTGATCTTAAACCCCTAACCCTTCCATTTGAGAGGACAATCCTGAGAAGTTCCATTGGAAATTGAGTTGAATTCTCACTGTTTTGAGATTCAAAACTCCAGGGATCCAAGACCTTTTGTGCATTCTAATCCACTTCTGCAAGCATACTGAGCAAGATCAAGCACAAGTCAAAGCAAAAATAGTTGAATCCATGCCTACATTGAAGGTATTTTCCAGAAAATTTCATCTCTTCGATTCTCTCTTAATTCCACTCAATTCTCTTGGATCCTTGGTTGTCTGAAGTTCTACCAATGTAAGCAAGAAGATTGAGTTGCTTAGAGGTCAAATCGAAGCAACTCAGTTGACACATCTCAAAATTCAACTCCTCATATCTTTCTATATATGTGGAGTTAGTTAAAATTGAGGTCAAATTCGTGCTCTACGCCATTTTTTCTTTCATATCATGTCCCCTTTTTTCATTTTCTTGATGGTGATAAGTGAACCAGTCCGGCCAGGGTCACCGGAGAAGATGACCGGCCTTTGGACGCCGGTGATGTGTTGGCATAGTTCAGAGCCATTTATCCTTTCCAAATTGTTTTAATCTTGTGCATTGCTTTTAAATACCAAGCCTATGCCGCGTTGACTCAAGTCCACAATGGAACGCGCGTTGGTGGCCACTTGACCTCCCACCTCAATTAATGAGGGAGATCAAGTGGTCCATGTTTTTTCTGATTATTTGAATTTCATTTCAATTGCTTTATTTTCATTGATTCATATTAATTTTAATATTGATCCAAAAAATATGAGAGTTTCACCAAAAAAAATCAAAAAAATTCCTCTTTTATATTCTGAATTAAAATTACTTTTTGGATCATTATTAATATTTTTCATGATTTAATTGGTTTTGCATTTGTTTTTAATTTTTTAAAAATACTTTTAAATCTTTAAAAATTCGGAAAAAATTTCTCCAAGGTCCTTTGACCTTGTTTGACCTATGATAAATCTCATGGCCATTTATTTGGTGTTTTGATGAGGTTTTAGGAATTTGACAAACCATTTTAATTTAAATGCCTTATTTTAGTATTTTTAATTTGAATAAATGCCAAATAATTTTATTGACCAATTGTGATGACTTGTTTGAGTTTGACTCTTGTTGTTGGGCCTTGGTCAAGGTTGATTTGACTTTGTTAAGTTAATATCATTGGATTTAGGGGATTGATGGAATGTACATTTCATCTCCCAATATGAATGGATGATATTAATTTGGTAAAAGTCCTCCTTTGATCAATTTGAGTTTTCATCCATTCCCCTCCCTCTTCATCTTATTCCCCTTCTTTATGCATTCATCTCCTTAGGCCTATGATGTCTCAAACTCCTAAATCTAGTTGGTTGAAAAATTAACATGAGTATGGATGAGATTAGGTCACACATTTTGCATATTCTTTTTTGTGTGTGGTATGTTTCATGAGCATAGTCCATAATACTATGTCTCTAACATGCATTAACACCAAAATTCCATTGCCCGACCTCAAATAGTTGTGCCTTCTACACAAGTTCAATTACGATTGCTTAACATAGCGTTAAATTAGTGACATAAAAGGCATAGCATTCTAGTTAATGAGATTGTAAGTCTCCCCTCTTTCATGGTATTGTGTGGAAACTTGGCCTTTTTTCCTTCCTTTGGAAGATGTCTTGGCTCAAGGATCCATGCTTGTGATAAGTGGGTTGAGTGTTCTCCAAAGAATGTCTAAAAATGAAAAACAAAAGCAAACAATACTAATTTCTAACCTATTAACAACTAACTTTTAATTTCAAGCCATTTACTTTAATGTCATTTAATTCTAGCTTTAATACATTTTCCATTGTTCATATCATTCTAATTATTTATGTTAATGCAATTTTAACTTTGTCCACTTCGACCATATTGTATGATATATCTTGTTTGTGTATACTTTGCTTGTTTGTGTGGTATTTGACCATTAATGTACATAATAACAACAAAAACCCTAAAAAAACTTTTGTGTGGACTGTTGGCTTGATCTTGGACAAATGGACTTAGGACTTAGGCAACATTCCTATGCTAAAGGACTTTGCCAATGCCAACTTATTGAGAAACCAAGTGCTTGCAATTTGAAACTTCATCTGATACATCATTCAAGATCCGTCTGAGTTTATCTGCAACATGATCATTGTGTAGCTGTCATTTTGAACCTGTGACTTTTGGAATTCATCAGCTACATGGGCTAAGTTTGTAGAAGATCATGGAATGGCTAAATCTTGGATGTGGCTATCTTTATTTGATGCCTTTGCTCTTCAAGATAATATAATTGTGCATTTGTGTGTTGCTTGATTCTAAAAGTCCAAGGGAATTCTGGGTTTCTATTGACATTCTTGTCTATTGGATTGCTACCCATTTGGTCAGATCTTTTCAACTATTAACTTTTAATTTTGTGCATAGGATTAGTCTCTTCATCTTCTCCCCATTTCTTTAATTTCAAAATCTCTCCCTCCCTTTTCAAAATCTTCTTTGATTGAACTTATTTTGTTCCAAAATTTGACCACTTTGTAAAAAGATAGAAACCTTGGCCTTATGCCATTGCATTTTCAAATTTCTTTTCTTAAATCAAACTTGTAAATAAACTTAACTATACTTGACTTAAACTTTCAAAAAATCCAAAAAAAACTAACTCATCCAAACCAGTTTCAGGCCTTTGTGCCTTTCAAACTTAATTTTTGTTAAAAACAATGCATCCACTTTGAAAATTGTATCACGAACTACGAGGTTTTGATCCCTCATTTTTATGTTGGTACGTAGGCACAAGACCGAAGATCTTGCAAAACACAAAAATATAATTAATGAATTCTTTTCTCATCCCCTCATTCTATTTGTTTGTAAACATCATTTTATACCAAATACATATGCACACAAAAAGGGCTCCCTAGAAGTACCTAGGACACTTTTGGTGCTAACACCTTCCCTCTATGTAACCAACCCCCTTACCTGTAATCTTTGACATTTTATTAGTTTTGATTTGAAAACTTCTTACTTTTGGGTTTTGTTCGTACTTTTTCCCTTTTCCCTTGGAAACAATAAAAGCGCGGTGGCGACTCTTGTTATTTGATCTCCAGCTTATCCATAGCTTGATCATCATGAATTTACCGCTATAGAAATTAAGTGGCGACTCTGCTGGGGAGTAGTCCCCAGTGGGTTTAGCCTACTTTTTGTGTGTGTATATATTTGTATATATGTGATGTTTGTATATATGTATGTGTGATATAATTTGCTTGTTGTGCTTGGTGATCTCTGAGTGGTGAGATAAGTTCTAACCTGAACTTGAGTGCAATTAAGATAGGAGGATGGTATAGTCATGTTCGACTTGTGTGGAGTAGTCCTTAACAAGTTGGCTTGAGATCCATCTGCTCAGTGGAGACTCTTTTGGATTTGGAAATGTCACACAAGTATTTGTGGTTAGCCGTTGCTATCTCTAATTTGGGTCCGAGAAGCAGAGGACTGTAGAACATTTACCCCCTCTTGGCCTATTTAGGACGTAGTGCGGAGACTGTTCGAGTGTAGACTTGATAACAGTTGTTACACGATACTACACTCAGACAAGTTTCTCTTGAGAATATTATGGGTCGATGAGTCAGTCATCTTAACCTGTAATATCCGATAGATGGAATTAAGACTCTGGTAACTTTTTAGAACATGATCTACAGGTTTTATCCTTAGTTCACTCCTTTGGGATGGTTCTTACCCAGACTTCATGCTCGTGACTTGCAACAAACCCTTGATTCTTGGTTGATCCAATCAAGTCATGTCAATATCAATGGAACTTGGGTGTTGATAAGGTGTAAACCATAATCCACCAAAATGGATGATTGATCTTGACAATGACTTGATTCATCCCTTGACCTTTGTTTGCCTTGTGTGTGGTCCCTTATTTGTGATTGTTGCATTCATGCATTCATGCGTATCATAAATTTCATCACACGAAAATTTCAAGGAACTGAGGTATCATTTGCAAATATTTTCAGACCATGGATTGTGGATGAAGGAACACTAAGAAGTACAGTTTCAGATGTTCGACTTGAAAGAGTTAAGGAAGCGAGCATCTTTTGTATTAGATCCCTTGGACTTCAAACAACGCCATGTGAAGCTTTTGTCCATCTTCTCTATTGATGTGGTTGAAGGACTTTTTAGTGTATTAGTGCAGTTCTATGATCCTCTCTACCGTTGTTTCACTTTCCCATATTTTCAGCTTGTGCCTACATTGGAGGAGTATTCTCATCTCTTGGGGATACCTGTTTCTAGTAGAGTACCTTTTAATGGATTGGAAGAGATTCCCATATCTCATCTTATTGCTGAAGCTCTTCACTTGAAGAAGTCTGAGATAGAGGCTCATTGGGTGAAGAAAGGAGGATTGTTCGGGTTTCCATCTGATTTCCTCATCAAGGAAGCTACTGCCTTTGCTCAAGCCGGTAGTGTGGACACTTTTGAAGCTATCTTTGTGTTGCTCATTTATGGATTAGCTTTGTTCCCTAACATTGATGGTTTTGTTGATGTTAACGCCATTAGACTTTTCTTGATTGGGAATCTTGTGCCTACTTTGTTGGGTGATATGTATTTCTCTTTGCATCTAAGGAATTCTAAAGGTGGTGGAACTATCGTCTGTTGCATTCCTCTTCTATACAAGTGGTTTATTTTTCACTTGCCTCAGACACCTGCTTTTTTGGAGAACAAAGGATGTCTAAGGTGGTCCCAGAGACTTATGTCTCTCACTAATGATTATATAGTTTGGTATGATCTGTCTTTAAGCAGTTTGGAGATTATTGATAGTTGTGGTGAATTATCTAATGTGCCTCTCATTGGTACACAAGGAGGAATTAACTACAACCCTGCTTTGGCTCGTCGTCAACTTGGGTTCCCCTTGAGAGACAAACCTAATAACACTTTGTTAGAAGATCTTTTCTATCAAGAGGGTAAAGATCCCCAACATTTGAAGTAGAAGATTGTGCATGTTTGGCATAATGTGCATAGGAAAGGAAGATCCGAGCTTGGTCCGTGCAATTGTGTAGCTTTGGAAGCTTACACTTTTTGGGTGAAGAAGAGAGCTTTGGAGTTGAAGATGCCTTATCCTTGTGAAAGAACTATGTCTATGGTTGTGGTTAAGCCATTAACTCTCCCTAACCAAGATGTAGAGGAGTTGGAAGATGCACTCGTCAAGATGAAGCAAGAGAGAGACATGTGGGAAGAGCGTTTTTGCGCTTTGAGCAAGAAGCATGAAGAGTTGCAGTTGGAGTCTAAGGACAAAGATTCACTTATTGAGCTACTTGAAGACCGAGTGACGAACAGACAGAGAGAGAGGTTTCATCTTCTAGCATACCTCAGCCTTCCGTTGCTTGGAAGAAGATTGTTGATCAACTTGTCCTCGAGAAGACTCAGATGAAGGCTTCTTTTGAGACCGAGATCCGTCGTATTCGAAGGAAGTAAGCGTCTTCATCCAGATCTTCTGATGTTGTTAGGGATCCTTAGGATGACTAGTCTCCTTTTCTCTTGTATTTTTTATTTTGGTTTCTGACATTGTACTCAGTGTAATCCTTCCAATTATATAAATGAAAAGAGATTTTTGGTCATATAAAAAATTAATCCAATTGTTGATATATATGTTTGCAGATGACATAGTAAGTTCCTTGAAATCAAAAATAATAATAAATAATCAAGCATTTGTATTTCATGCATCATTTGCATAAGCAGGCTTCTCTTTCGCCAGATGTCTCATTGGTGTTTCTTCTGTGCTTTAGCCAAGCTGACTCATCGGTACAACACCCGTGCCAATCATCTCAGAATTATGGAGCATCTAGACCAAGAGAACAGAGAGCTGAAGGACGAGATCGTCCGCCTGACTTCCATGATGGAGTTAGTTCTTGCTGCTCAGAGTCAATCTTCTCCAACACCTGCAACTCCTCCTGCGAGGACAGTTATTTCGGAGGTGGCTACCTCTACCATGCCTGCTGCCACCGCTCACTTTGTGCCTACTATGCCTGCCGGATTCCCATGGGGAATTCCGTCCAACTTTGTGCCTAAAGGCTTTGCGCCTACTTTTGCTTCCATGTCGGCATCTAGCACGGTCATGTCTGTGCCACCTCCCGTTGTGCACACCTTACCTCGTGTAGAGGACACCATTTATCACTCCGAGTCGTGTGAGGGTCCGGATGTCTACGAGAAAATGGATGAAATAAAATATCAGTTTCTTGAGTTGCGCAAGGAATTGAAGACGCTAAGAGGTAAGGATTTGTTTGGGAAAAGTGCTGCTGAGTTGTGTTTAGTACCCAACGTCAAGATCCCGGTGAAGTTCAAAGTGCCTAACTTTGAAAAGTATAAGAGAATACTTGTCCACTCAGTCATCTAGTGATGTATGCTCACAAGATGTCTACCCAAACTGACAATGATCAGCTGTTAATTCATTATTTCCAGGACAGTTTGACCGGTGTTGCGCTCCGTTGGTATATGGGGCTGGAAAGTGCAAGCATTCGCACTTTCAATGACTTGGGAGAGGCTTTTGTCAAACAATATAAGTACAATGTGGACATGGAGCCTCATAGAGACCAGCTGAGGTCTATGTCTCAGAAAGATAAGGAGACATTTAAAGAATATGCACAGAGATTGAGGGAATTGGCTTCCCAGATCACTCCTCCTTTGGAGGAAAAAGAGATGACAAAGATCTTTCTAAAGACCCTAAGTTCATTTTATTATGAACGAATGATTGCTAGTGCCCCCAGTGACTTTACCAAAATGGTAAACATGGGGATGAGGCTTGAGGAAGGAGTCTGAGAAGGACGTTTGTCAAAGGATGAGGCATCAACAAGTAAGAGGTATGGCAGCAGTTTTAACAAGAAAAAGGACAATGAAGTGAATGCAATAAGCAATGGGAGGCAGAGGAGGCCTCATATCAGAAGAAATCCAACATCCCATCATCATCATCAAGTATCTTCCGTTATCCTAGTATTTTCTAATCAACAATCAACACCAGTTCAACAACAACAACAACGTCAACAATAACAACCGCAACAACGAACGAACACCTACAACAACAACAATACCAACAATCATCATCAACAAAACTTTGAGAGGAAGAAGGTCTCTTTCGACCTGATTCCTATGTCTTATGCAGAATTGTATCCATCCTTGGTTCTCAAGAACCTGATCCAACCAAGAAACTCGCCACAGATTCCAGAGCCACTTCCTTGGTGGTATAAACCTGAACTCCATTGTGCTTTTCATCAAGGAGCACCCGGACATGATATAGAGAACTGTTACCCACTCAATTATGAGGTTCAGAAGTTGATGAAGAGTGGAGTGGTGTCCTTCGAGGACCATGTGCTGAATGTGAAAGCAAACTCGTTGCCCGCTCATGGGAACTCTTTTGTGAATATGGTGGATAGTTTCCCTAGAGAGTTCAAAGTTTTTGATGTATGGTTTATCCGAAGGTCCTTAGTGCAGATGCATGAGGATGTTTGTTTGGTAAGTGATTGTGAGCACGACCATGATGGTTGTGTTGTTTGTAGTGTTAACCCGAGAGGTTGTGAAGTTGTGAAAAGGGGCATCCAGCGATTGATGGATGAAGGCATGATTCAGATTGTTCAATCCCGTCATGTAGATGACAATGTGAATGTCATAGTGCCCGTTTTCAAGCAGCCAGAGAGGTTGGTAATTCAGTACGACAGCAGCAGTAGTTACAGGGTCAGCAATAGATCAGTATCTTTATTGGTAATACGGTTGGCGGGCCCAGTCTCGTATTCATCTGATAAAGTTGTATCGTATCAGTATAATGATACAATGATAGAGGGTGGTCAAGAGGTTTTGTTACCTACGACTAGCTCTGTGGTAAGCATTGCTGACGTTACTAAGGTGACCCACAGTGGTCGAGTATTTGGGTCGGTGTTCCCAAAAGATAAGGAGGAATCAGTTTTAGTAAGAAGGTAGAAGTGCCTGTTGCAGATCTAGTTGGTGCTTCAAAGGATAAGTCTGGTGAATCTAGAGATATGAAAGCCAACGATGATGATGAGGTACTTCGGTTGATTAAAAGGAGTGAGTTCAATGTGGTGGAGCAGTTGCTCCAAACCTCTTCAAAGATCTCGGTGTTGTCTCTGCTCGTGAATTCTGAAGCGCACAGAGAAGCACTACAGAGAGTTCTGGAACAAGGTTTTGTAGAACATGATGTTACAGTGGATCAATTCGATCATATTATGGCTAACATCACTTCTTGCAATAATCTCAGTTTTTGTGATGAAGAACTCTCTGAGGAGGGTAGAAATCATAATCTGGCTTTGCACATTTCTATGAATTGCAAAGAGGATGATTTATCAAATATGCTTGTTGACACCGGGTCGTCACTGAGTGTGCTTTCGAAGTCAACTATATCAAAGCTATCATACCAAGGAGCGCCTATGAGGTATAGCGGTGTAATCGTCAAAGCTTTTGATGGTTCACGCAAGACAGTTATTGGTGAAGTGGACCTTCCAGTTAAGATAGGTCCGAGTGATTTTCAAATTACTTTTCAAGTAATGGATATCCATCCGGCCTCCAGTTTCTTGTTAGGAAGGCCATGGATACGTAAGGCAGGAGCAGTTACCTCCACTTTGCACCAAAAACTCAAATTTGTGAAGAATGGAAAGCTCGTGATTGTTGGTGGAGAGAAAGCGTTGTTGGTTAGCCATTTGTCATCTTTCTCTTACGTGGAAACTGAGGATGAGGTTGGAACTCCGTTCCAAGCCTTATCTATTGCTGCTGAGAAGAGAGTTGGGGCACCTATGTCCTCACTAAAAGATGCTAAGAAGATTATGGAAGAAGGCGATGTTGATCAGTGGGGGCGCATGGTAGAGGTCTCCGACAACAAAGGCAGAACCGATTTGGGGTTCCAAAAAGGTTCATCAACTGCAAGATCTGAAGATATGCAACTTAGATTCCATAGCGGAGGGTTCATTCATGGCGATGAACAACACTTAGTTGTTGTGCTAGAGGATGACGAAGAGGAAGACTGCACCAATTTTGTGACGCATGGAAAGGCTTGCGACAATTGGACTGCTGTTGATATTCCTGTTATTTTGCATCAATCTAAGTAATTGCTTTTATATGTTTTAAAAATCCTTTTCCTATGCCTAAGGGTGAAGTGAACATTGTTTGGGCATTTTCAAATTGATCATTAATAAAATTAATTCTATTCATCCACATCTATGATGTTTCTTTTTACTTTTTGCTTTATTCTGAAAATGGTAATCACAAAAAACATAAATAAATAATATAATTGTCCATCTGCATAATATTTGGTCACAAATTCACTTCTCTAAAATCAAAATATCAAATCATTGTGCAGGTTGGTTCCTAACCCCATTGAATACAATGATCCTTCTCCAAATTTTGAATTCCCTGTGTTTGAGGCCGAGGAGGAAAGTGATGTAGAAGTTAGTGATGAATTATCTCGTCTTCTTGAGCAAGATGAAAAGACCATTCAGTCGTTCGAAGAGCAGGTCGAGTTAGTCAATTTGGGTTCCGAGGATGATGTGAAGGAAGTCAAGATTGGGTCTCGACTGTGTCCAGATGTCAAGAAGGGGTTGATTGATCTTCTTCAAAAGTATTCAGATGTGCTTTCTTGGTCCTATCAAGACATGCCTGGTTTGGATTCTGAGATCGTGGAGCATAGATTGTCGTTGAAGCCAGAATGCCCGCCAGTCAAGCAGAAGTTGAGAAGAACGTATCCTGATATGGTTGTGAAGATCAAAGAGGAAGTGCAGAAGTAGATTGATGTCGGTTTTCTTGTGACCGCTGTGTATCCGCAATGGGTGGCTAATATTGTGCCTGTGCCAAAGAAAGATGGAAAAGTCCGCATGTGTGTCGATTATAGAGATTTGAATAAAGTCAGTCTGAAAGATGCTTTCCCTCTGCCACACATTGATATGTTGGTACACAATACTTCTAAATTCAAAGTCTTTTCGTTTATGGATGGATTTTCCAGATATAATCAAATCAAGATGGCACCCGAAGATATGGAGAAGACCACATTCATTACACCCTGGGGAATATTCTGTTATAGAGTGATGCCTTTCGGTCTAAAGAATGCTGGTACAACTTACCAGAGAGTAATGGCTACTCTTTTTCATGATATGATGCATAAAGAGATTGAAGTATATGTCGATGACATGATTGCTAAATCAATTGATGAAGAGGAACATGTTGAGCATTTGTTGAAGTTATTCCAGCATTTGAGGAAATATAAACTCCGCTTGAATCCCAATAAGTGTACTTTTGGTGTTCGTTCTGGTAAGTTGTTGGGCGTTATTGTCAGTGAGAAGGGTATTGAAGTTGATCCTGCCAAGGTCAAAGCAATACAAGAGATGCTTGCGCCCAAAACTGAGAAGCAAGTCAGAGGTTTTCTCGGTCGCTTGAATTATATTTCCAGATTCATTTCCCACATGACTGCCACATATACGCCTATATTCAAGCTTCTTCGGAAAGATCAGTCTTGTGATTGGACTAAAGGCTGCCAGAAAGCTTTTGACAGTATCAAAGAATATCTGCTTGAACCTCCGATTTTGTCTCCACCAGTTGAGGGAAGACCGTTGATCATGTATTTGATTGTGCTCGAAGATAGTATGGGTTATGTTCTTGGTCATCAAGATGAGACTGGAAAGAAAGAATTTGCGATTTACTACCTCGGTAAGAAGTTCACCGACTGTGAGACTCGGTATTCTATGCTTGAAAAAACTTGTTGTGCATTGGCTTGGGCTATTGAGCGTCTGTGTCAGTATATGTTGAATCATACCACTTGGTTGATATCCAAAATGGATCCAATCAAGTATATATTTGAGAAGCCTGCTTTAACTGGGAGGATTGCCCGTTGGCAGATGTTGTTATCAGATTATGATATTGAATATCGATCTCAGAAAGCAATCAAAGGTAGTATCTTGGTTTACCATTTGGCTCACCAACCAATTGAAGATTATTGTAGCGGGGTATTCGTTACCTTTAGATTTATTGACTAAATCAAAAGTAAATCATACAATTCGAGTCGCCACCGCACTTCTCTTTATCCAAAGGAAAGGTTAGAAAGCGAATAAAAACCGAGAAGTTTTATCAAATCAAAAACTAATAAAAATGTCAGAGATCTGGGTAAGGGGGTTGGTTATGAAATGGGAAGGTTTTAAGCACCCAAAACATCCTTATTACTCTAAGGGAGCCCTTTTTACAAATGTTGTATGGTAGGTTGGTATTTGTGAAAAATATTTGTGCAAACATGATTGGGGAGATGAGAAAAGAATATACAAGTTATTTACAATTTTTGGTGTTTGAATGGATAAACCCATTGCCTATGTACCATCTTCAAAAGGTAGGATCAAAACCTCATAGTTCGGGGTAAAAAACTCAAAAGAAGTTGGTGAATTGATTGGTCCAAAGCCTTAAGGTCTTTTGTTATCAAAGGGAGAAAACTCAACCTAAACCACAAATCCACCATGTGAGGAGAGCTTCAACATACTAGTGAGGGATCCACCCTATAATAAGTATGGAAGACTTATAGTCCAATCACTAAGGATAAGGTGAGGTTTACATCAACCACTATGATAACTTAAACCTAATAGCTAATATTTATGAAAAGATTTGGCAAAAGTGGCCATTGGAACCACAAAAACAATTTGGGTGAGTTGTATTTACAAATGAAAAGTATTCACAAAATAAAGTCAAAGTTGACTTAAGATTCAATTCAAAATAAGTGTTATGAAAAGAGTTTTGAAAAATGAAAGGCATAGTGCCTAGGTTTCTAATTTTGAAAGCAATGTTAATGTTTGCACAAAATAAGTTTGGCTTGGGTTAGAGTGGAGAGAAGAAGAGAAGGGTTAGGTCCTAAACATGCATAGATGAGAGAAGAGAAATAAAACCACTTGGAGTTCCCTTCTTGAGATCATAAAGATGATCCAAGTTTCTCCTTTCCTTTGGACTTAGCAAGCAATAAGCAATTAACTCAAGCAATCAAGCAAATATTCAATCAAGCTCCTAGGATCCTCCAATTTGGATTTGTCTCTCTTATCTTGGATGCTCATGATAATGGTCTTTCTAATAGCTCAAGTTTGGTATCCCTATCACAAGAACACACAAATCAAAAAGTTCCACAATGCAATAAAAAGAATGGACAAGAGTGAGTTTAGAATAGGGGTCCTTTCAATGTCATCTTCAAGATTTAAGCACTCTAAAGGCATGAGGCCTAATTGCTCTTCAACATATTTAGCATTCTAAAGGCATGAGGCCTAGTTTCTCTTGAAACTCCATTTAGCATAGGTAAGGTCCTAAATCTAAGTCCTTTCTCCATTTGCATTGGGTTCACACAAACAAAAACAAAACAAGCACAAGGCAATAGTATATACACAATAATATGCTCAAGTGAGCAAAAGGCAAATGGCATAAACATAAACATGAGCTCAAGTGAGCAAAGGGCAAAGACAAATGAATTAATGAGCAAGAAATTAAATTGCATTAAAGTAAATTGCAAGAATTAAATGCTTGAATTAAAAGTAGTGATTAGTAGTTAATGTTAGTGTGCCATAAGGCAATTTAGCGCTATGTTAAACAATCATAAGTGGACTAATGTAGTAGTCACACCTATCTGAGGCCGGTCAATAAAACTATAGGCAACTAACACAAGTTAGAGATCATGACTAGTAAGCCAAGCTCCTACAACTTGCCATGCCAAAAGAAAGGAAGAATGACCTTGTATGGATTTAGGTTTTTTTGCTTGACCAAGAAGCAACCTATCTTTAATGCAAAGCAATTCACTTGATCCTTGATCAAGATGAATTTGATTTGGGTCAAAGAAGGTTAAGTCTCTCATATGTCAAGGCTAACCACCAATCATTAACTCATTGGTCAAAAAGAAAAAGAAGAAGAAGAAGAAGATGGAAATGGAATGTACAAAATTAAAAGTCAAATAACATAACCAACACACATTGACCCAACATGAAGGGAATCAACATCAATCAATGGTAAACAGAAGTGGAATGAAGATTAGAAGTCAAGAAATGACAAAAATATTTTTGGTATTTTTTTTGGAATTAAAATAATACATGAAATGAACAAATAAAGGTCAAACTTCAAGTCCAATTCAAATCAACTTGGAAAAGTCCAATTGGATCATCATAAGTCTAACATGGTCAAACAAGGTTTGACAAAAATATTCATCATTTTTTGAAAACAGAAACTAATTTTAAACAATTAATAATGAAGAAAAATGACACAATTGGATTAAAATCTCAAATAAATCTTAAATCAATTAAGAAATTGATGAGAATATCTTTCATAGATTCATCATTATCTAAAGATGTTAAGAAAATATTTTTGGCATTTTTGAATATCATAAAGTATTTTAAATGAATTAAAAATAACCAGAAAAGAAATAATTCACAAAAAATATTAAATGGAATCACAAAAATAATTAAAAATCATTTTTAGAAACTAGAATTCAAGAGAAAATTTTTGCAATTGGTCCCATATTTTTGTGATTCTAAATAAAGAAGTTATGAATTTTTAAAATAAAATGGAATAAAAGAAAATTAAAACAGAAACTAAAAACAGCAAAAATCCTGAGGCGTCAGATCCACTTCATTAATTAACGTGGCTGATCTGGTGGATGGGAAGCGCGCGCGCGCGTTGTGATCCTTAGTCAACAACGTGGCACATGGATTTAAATAAAGTCATAACAATGAAGCGCTAGGATTAGATCTGGGAACATGGATCCAAGGGCTGAGGCTAGGATGCGTGGGGACGGTGGTGGAAACCACCGTCTTCTCCGGTGAGAAGGCCAGTTCCGGCCACCTGTTGCAGGTTTTCAAACCTCAACCATAGCACGCGATCCATACATCATTCGAAAGCTGGGGTGATGTACATCACCCCTGTGACCTTAGTTTTTGCTCAAGACTCTCATAGAAGGAGAAATTTGAGATGGAAAAACAAGGTACTCAATCTAAACTTGTTCAATTCACAAAATTAAGATCACAAATCAATTGCCTCTCACATGAGGACTTCAGAGATGCCAACCAATACAAAAAATGTTCAATATCCAAAGAGATTCGAAGAAAAATAGTTGGAGTGAAAACCTTTGAAGTGCAGTTTGTGTGAGCTTGATCCAATCCAAATCTTCAGTGCAGCTTGATCTTGAAGTAACAAGGAAGCAAGGCTAAGGAATTTGGAAGCCATAGATCAACCAATGAAGTTTAAATTTAAGCTTGAAAAATGGAGAAAAATTCAGAATTCCTTTAATGGAGGGTTGGGGAATCAGTTGTGCAGAGCTTTAGGCGCCTTTATGTTGAGATTTGAAGTGATAAAAGCATCCTATTTATAGCCAAGGCTGATGCAATGCAATGAAGAATTCGTGTGTGCATGAGCTTGGGTCCTCCATGCATGGGCCTGTACAGGCGCATGTGAGGCCCAAAGTCAATTGGTTTTGCATGCTGAACACAAATGAAAGTGAAATGGACGTGCAGATGGCAATGCATAAGCTTGTGCATGGGATTTTAACATGTTATGCATAATTGAACCCAAAACTTCACCTCTTCGAAAATGCCATTTGCAAAATTGAAACATAGGCATGTGAGTAATGGTTGGAAAGGTCTTGACATAAGGAACAAATGTTATGTTGATCAAAGGTTCATTTGGAGTTGGGAAAATATTGAAAATTGGCCATGAAGTTCAAAGTACAAAACATGTATATGGAAATTTTGCCAAAATGGACCAACTTCAAGCCCTTATGTTCCAATGATTCAAGCCTCAAATGATAAAATCTTCAACATCAAAGTTGTATATCTTTTCAAGACAATAACTTTGGACTTACATTTTTCATCATTTGGATTTTCGATGAGAAAGTTATGAGCACTTGAAGTTGGACTTTTTCACATTTCAATGACTTTGGTCCAAAGTGACCTATAATGTTTTGTATTATCACATGTATTTCTTTTAGGATTATGAAATTTTGTCCAACATAACAATTGAATTAGACATCTTAAACTTTCCAATTCACTTGGTCTCACCTAAAAATCATAAAAAAATGAAGGAGTTAGGTCCTTGGGAAGTTGACCCAAAATTATGGTTTCAGTCAAAATGACCTATAATGTTTTGAAATTAATGATGACCTTCCAAGTTTCAAATGGATTTGTGATGAACATGAAAGTTGTTAATATGGTTCTTAAGAACATTCTTTCTCTTGGGGTCATAATTATTTGACTAACACATCGAAAGTTAGGTCTCAGTGGATTTCAAAATAGTCAGATGATTTGACTGATCAACTTCTCAAAGCCAAACTTCAAATATTGATGAATGAATGATTGAGGACACTCACATAGGCTCATATATGCATAAAATGATGAATTATAGAACTTCCTTTTATTGTATTTAATCATAGGTTGAGGTTGCTTCATGAGCAAGGCACAGTCAATGCACAGTTGAATTAGGGTTTCCTTGGGAAACAATCCTGAAGCCCTTTGGTTTATCTTGATCGAATTGACAAATTGAGATACTTGGGAGACATATATGATGATTGATATCTTTGGGAACCAATGTCATGCTTTCTTTCACTTTCATCTGGCCATTTTAATGGGTAAAGGAGCCATCCTAGGAGCCTTGGATCACATGACTGCTTGAGCTTCAAAACAAACAAAGTTAGTGACATATTTTTGTGCTTTTGGTTAGTAAATAAAATAAGAAAAGCAATAATATACAATTCAAGCATGCTTGGTGGTCTCAAACCAACTCACACAAGTCCCAACCCAAGGGTAAGGAGTCAAGATGCTATGATCCTTGAGGCAAATGCAATGAGCAATGATATGATGCCATGAGGGATCTTAGGGTCAAAATTAGGGTCTTACGGATGCCCCTATTTAAGGTCATTCTAGCCGGAGATATGAAGGTTAAAATATTCGTCTCGACGAGGTAGAATGGGCTTAAATAATAACAAAGAGACGAATTTTGGTCCCTAAGAGACCTCATGATGCAAATGTATGTATGCAAAAGTTAATACTCTGTGGGGATATATGTCCACAAAGGAAAAAAGAAAACAGGAGAAACTGAGAATCCAAAGGAGTAATACACTCACTAGGGAGACAGAGACTCTGGGGGAGTAAAGGGTAAAAGTGCGTGAGCAAGTCACGACTTGAAACTTGCTGGGAGACACAAAGAGATTCCATGAAAATAAATCAATGGAAAGACTCGAGCTGACGCAAAGATGCATGTATTGGGGAATATGCCAATACAGCAAACTATCCACAAAGGATACTTCGGATAAAAATTCGGACTCGGATGGGGAATATCCAGAAGGGGATTCAGTCGAGGAAGAAACGATGAGATATCACCGATTACTGGGTAATAAGCTCGAAGAGACATGTGATCGAAACACCGGTATAAGGGTGAAAAGGCAACATGCTCAGAGAAAAAGAATATCTAAGACCGGTATAAGGGTGAGAGATATCAATCATCCAAAACATTTGAGGAACACCTAAAAGGTATGTTTCAACTCAGGAAAATTTGACTCCATAGGGGACAAAAAGCCATAATAGGGAGCAAAAAGGAAGGAACACCAGGGATACCGGTTACTAGGCATATAATAGGTGACCAACCAGGCGTGAATTGGGGAATATTTCGAAGACACTCATCATCCGAAAGGAGAGCTGAAAAAGCGAACTCGATTACAGGATGGACATTTGATCCCATAAGGAAATACGAATCTTACTCTCCTGGGGAAGATCAAAGTCTTCGACTGAAGAGCGCATGAGAACATAGACCGTCAGAACATAGATAATATACTCGCACGAAAGATTATCCATAACCGGTTACTGGGTTAATAAAGGATAAATCGAAAGAAACTAAAGGACATCGGGATACCGGCTACTGGGTATAAAATGATGACCAATCAAGGGGAGAAATAAATCATTACCAAACAAGGGTAAATGAAAGATGACTCGCTGAAGATAAATTGCTTAATCAGAGCAGTTATCCAAGAAATATATCATCGGTTACTGGGAGATATACTCAAAACTAAAGAAATATCAATACCGAATACTGGATAAAGATAAGCAACAAAGAGGGGATTACATCTACCGATTACTGGGTAGAAAATCACAGAAGAGAGTACCCGTCATCGGTTAGGATGAACAACAATTAAGGTTTAACTCTGCACGGGGACAAAATGGGGTTTACAACTACCGATTATTGGGTAGTAAACCACAGAAATAGGACTTACAACTACCCGTTACTGCATAGAAGACCACAACATCCGCTGGGGAGAAAAATGAACAATTACTGGTTACTGAGCAATTGATCACCTGTCACAGGGAACGGCAGGGGAAATAACAAGAGGAGTCAATCTAGAAACAAACTAGAGAGACACAGTGAAACAAGACTCAGCCCAATGAGGATATAACTCAGGGGAGTAATTCCATCCCAATACTTATTCAGGGAGGAAACTGAAACAAAAATCATCCATGAGGATATAACTCAGTGGGGAAGATAGAAAGGAAGATAGACACTTTCTGCCTACAGGGATGACTCTATATGGAGAGATCAGACACAAACAATCTGCTTGGGGAAAGAACATTTCACCAACTAGCAGGAGGTAACAAGCAAAGATATATGGCAAAGAATGCAACATGAATATCTAAATGCTATAATTATGCACGTATATGCATGGTTTATGTATGATTAATACTGACAAACAGACATATCTAACACAAACAGGTCCAAGAATCAATGGACAGACATCCGGTACAACATCTCAAAAGAGAAAGCCAGGCCCACAGGAGAAAATCCAATCTGGTGGGGGCAACAAATACCAGGAAACTAGTCACTGCTGAGGAACGAGCGAAGTCGCTGCTAGGGACAAAGACCACTGCTAGGGGAACAAGCAGGATCACCGGGGATCAGAGACCACTGTTGGGAATAAGTCAAGGATCACATCCACCAAAGCTGGGGATCTTCCAACAGTATGCAGAGACATGGATAAGATCAGACACAGAAGAACTCTATCGGGGATCTTATCAGGGGGTGATGTGGAATTTTGTGGGGAACAACCACCAAACAGAAGCACATCAAACAACATTCACTTCTATCCACCGAGGGAAACATCCCTGCTGCGGAGAAGGAGAACCAGTCACTCCACTGGGAAGGAATCAACACATCTTCCTCAAAACTCCAAAGCCAATTTAGGATCAGGTAGAGCCTTAGCTGGGGGGAGTTACCCAGCCACCACCAGGGAGCTTAACACGGATAAGATCCACCATAGAAGTAACTCTACTGGGGAAAAACCAAGGAAAGATATGAAACTCTGTGGGGAATAACCACCAAACAAAAGTTCCAATTGTTGGTGTAAGCCCTAGAGGCCAATACTTTTGGTACTTGTATCGAATTATTTATTAATAATAAAAGGCATTTTTCTTTATTATGTTTATTTAATAAAGTCCCTGGAATAGATAGTCCATTTAATGTATCAAGTATGACTTAATCATGAGATCACATTAAACATAAGGACACTATTCTTAAAGTGTCCGTAGTCAAGCTTTATTATGAAATGGGATAACATTAAAGCATGGAGACTATTATGTTTGTAGACTGATGATCACGTCTCATGGATCATGGATAAAGAGTTATCAAGTCTTAAACATAGGTATGAATATTAAGAGTAATATTCATACTGGATTGACCCGCTATGAGAATACTATATAGAAAGTTATGCAAAGTGTCATAAGTTATTCTCATGGTGATAATAGTGTATACCACTCTTCGACCTGAAACCACTATGGATCCTAGATGTAGAGTCGAGTGCTTTATTGCTGATCCAACGTTATCCGTAACTGGATAACCATAAAGGCAGTTGATAGGTACTCCACGAAGCATGCTGAGGGACATGAGTGTCCTAGATGGAATTTGCCAATCCTGCTTAACAGGATAAATGTCTATGGGCCCAATATTGAACTGGACAAGGGTGACATGGTCTATACCTTGTGTTCAATATAGACATAAGGGCAAAGGGGTAATTATACACATAATTATTATCACAGGAGGTTTTGTCAGATCACATGACATTTTCGTGACTTGGGTAGCAGTGATGTGTTGCTAGATACCGCTCACTGTTTATTATGTTAAATGCATGATTTAATATAATTGCCAACGCCGCGAAAACCTATAGGGTCACACACAAAGGACGGATTGATGAGAGATAGAATAATTAGGGAACATCGTAAGGTACGGTGTACTTAAGAAGAATACGAAATATGGTAAAGTACCAAATACTTAAGTGATTTTGGCATATTCTGAGATATGGGCCAAAATGCACTTAAGTGGGCTTTTTGGCTTGAAGCCCACACAAGTGGTTCTATAAATAGAACCCCTTGGGTAGAAGCATTCACACTTCAGACAACACAACTGAAGAGTTGGAATTTCGTATCTCTCTCTCTCTCACTCAAAGCCTTCACTCACAAACAGCTAGCACTGCGATTGAAGGAATCCGTTCGTGTGGACTGAGTAGAGACGTTGTCATCATTCAACGTTCGTGATCGCCCCGTGGATTTGCTTCAAAGGATTCGATCATTATCAGAGATCTGCACCAAAGGTTTGAATCGCCACAAGAGGTAACGATTCTATCACTGATCATGCCCATTCGTAAGGATCATTAAAGGAGAAAATTTTAAATTCCGCTGCGCCTTGGATGGCAATTCTCCTTCAGTGGTATCAGAGCCACTTACGAAACCATGAATCTGATAACTGTTTTTGTTCTGTAATAATATGATTAAAACAGAATGAATCAAAGGTTAAATTGAGATCGATCAAGTTACATATATGTGATATATGTAACCCTGATGCAAAATACATTATATATGATATAGTGTTCTTGTTTCATTCATTCAAAAACCTCGATGATTGTTTTCCTTTGAGCGATCAATGGTCGTTTGCTTCTTGATCCGACATTAGTATGGTGAAGCAATGACGTGTTGATCAATCATACTGAATTAACAATCGAGACGTATTTGACGGTCTGAAATTGGTGCATCAGGGTTAGTGACGACACAAGGGTTGTGTTGTTAGAGAGTTATGCGATTGGGGTTTGATTGCACAAGAGTTGTGCGTCCTAAACACTTTTCCGAACAGTGTTAACCGGTTAACGCGTATGGTTAACCGGTTAACGTAATACGAAATAATTTTTTTTTAAAATTTTGGAACAGTGTTAACCGGTTAACGCATATGGTTAACCGGTTAACGGAATGCGAAATAAAATTTTTGAGATTTTCAAACAGTGTTAACCGGTTAACGCATTTGGTTAACCGGTTAACGCAAGGCAGAAAAGAGTTTTCTAAATGTTTTCAAACAGTGTTAACCGGTTAACGCATATGGTTAACCGGTTAACGCAAGGAAAAATTCACCGGTTCGGCTAGAAAAAGTGCTTTGAAGTATCAAGTGTTGATACGAAAAACGACGTCAATTTTTAAATGAATTGTTCATTAAAATTTTCGAGCGGGGCAGCGGACCCCCGGCTAACTCTGCGTAGTGTGATCGGTTGTCGAAATTTAATTTGATTAATTAAAGGAATTAATAATAATAATAAATTTTTATTATTGTGGTGATCGGTTATGGCCTTAGTTTTCCTTTGTTTTGTTTTGGATTTTAAAATACGACCTGCGTGTCGTGCCTCTCTCTTAATCTCCCAAATGTAACTTCTTTTCTCATCTCACTCCCTCGTATGTAAAACGAGTTTCTTTCATGTAATGTAATGATATGAAGAAAGCAAAGAAGTCAGTGCCAAAGGAAGACAACCTTGAAGATCTTGCTTGGAGAAGCTTAGATCGTTATAGGTTAGCTTAGGTTCTCTCATTGGCTTGGGAGAACAATTGCGCTAGGGGCCATAACTGTTTCATTTTGTTTATATGTATGTTGATGCATGTGTATGTATGTTGATGCATGTGAGAGACGGTTTATATGATAAACAAGCCGGTGAGATCAGTAAAATTGCAATTCCCTCAAAACTAAATATTAAGTTTTAAGCTTTCCAAGTTTTAACACTCATCAAGACTAGTAATGGAAATTGTAGGTTTCGCCTACGCGAGGTGCATGATCTATATATTAGTAAGGTGCGATGGGATAATTGTAATATCCAACTGTTAAAACAATGGGTCAAACTTAACTAAACAAATTATAATAAGATTATATATGTTTAGAAGCAAGAGTTGGGAATAATCCATATGATGGATTAGAATAAGGAGTTATTCACCCAATTGAAATTTTCGAGAGTTGTATGAGATACAATTGGAAGGAGTTCCTACCTAAATAACCTAGTTTTGTGTAATCCGCCTACGCGGACTTAGAACGAAGTGAAATATGGATCTTGACCCACTAGAAAATCTTCCAACGGGATTTTCCGAATCAGATGATGAGGGTCATTTGTTTTGAGTAAAATAGTGGGAGCATGTTTAATTAAAGGCCTAATTAAATATGTCAATGATACTTATATTTTCATTATTTCTTATGTAGATTACCATGACAACAAACACCTCTAACAACATTTTGCGATCGATCCTTGACAAGGAAAAATTGTCTGGGACAAATTTTCTGGATTGGCACCGAAACCTGAGGATTGTCCTCAAACATGATAAAAAGCTGTATGTCTTGGAGACACCTGTTCCTGAAGAGGAACCTCCTAGTTCTGCACCTAAGGCAGAAAGAGATGCTTATAAGAAGCATGTCGATGATGCCAATGAAACTGCTTGTCTCATGCTAGCTACCATGAACTCAGAATTGCAAAAGCAACATGAGAACATGTCAGCATTCGATATGATCGAACACCTGAAGCTGCTCTATCAAGAGCAAGCAAGGCATGAGAGGTTTGAAGTTTCAAAAGCCCTTTTTCAAGGCAAGTTAGCTGAGGGAGCCTCTGTAGGTCCCCATGTACTCAAGATGATTGGGTATGTGGAAAACCTTGACAGACTGGGTTTTCCCCTCGGAAAGGAACTTGCGACTGATTTGATCTTGCAATCGTTGCCAGATAGATTCAGTCAGTTTGTCCTAAATTTCAATATGAATGATATGGACAAATCGCTTCCTGAGTTGCTAGCCATGTTAAGAACGGCTGAGCAGAATCTGAAGTCAAAAGGGAAGTCCATTCTGATGATCGGAAATGGAAAGAGACAGAACAAAAGGCCCATCAAGCAGGGTGATAAAGGGAAAGGCAAGGGAGTTGTCAAACCCAAACCCGCCGTTGCTGCTTTGAAGCCTAGTGGAGGCATAGCAAAAGCAGGCACCTGCTTCCATTGCGGTAAAACCGGACACTGGAAGAGAAACTGCCCAAAGTACCTGGAAGATAAGAAGAATGGAGTAGAGACTTCAACTTCAGGGACTAAAAAGGAGTAGAAAATTGGCAAAAGGTGAAGTCGACCTACGAGTTGGCAATGGAGCAAAGGTTGCTGCTTTAGCCGTAGGAACTTATGGATTGACTTTACCTAGTGGTTTAATAATTCAGTTAGAGAACTGTTATTATGTACCTGCAATTAGCAGGAATATTATTTCCGTTTCTTGTTTGGACAAGTTTGGTTTTTCATTTATAATAAAGAACAATTGTTGCTCAATTTATTTGAATGATATATTCTATGCTACTGCACAGATGAACAATGGACTATATGTCCTTGATCTTGAAATGCCTATTTATAACATTAATACTAAAAGGATGAAACCAAATGAGTTAAATCCAACTTACCTTTGGCATTGTCGGTTAGGCCACATAAATGAGAAACGCATTTCCAAACTCCATAAAGATGGACTCTTGGACTCTTTTGATTATGAATCATATGAGACATGCAGATCTTGTTTAATTGGAAAGATGACAAAGTCCCCACTCACAGGAAAAGGTGAAAGGGCTAATGATCTTTTGGCCCTCATACATACTGATGTATGCAGACCACTGAACATACCAGCCAGAGGAGGTTTTCAATACTTCATCACATTTACTGATGATTTCAGTAGATATGGTTATGTGTATTTAATGAAACACAAATCAGAGTCCTTTGAAAAGTTCAAGGAATTCAAGAATGAAGTACAAAACCAACTAGGTAAGAATATTAAAACTCTTCGATCAGATCGAGGTGGTGAGTATTTAAGCCTAGAGTTTGATGACCATCTAAAAGAGTGTGGGATACTATCCCAACTTACTCCTCCTGGAACACCCCAATGGAATGGTCTATCTGAGAGAAGAAATCGAACCCTGTTGGACATGGTCCGATCCATGATGAGTCACGCCGATCTTCCAAACTCCTTTTGGGGACATGCGCTATTGACAGCAGCTTACACACTTAACCGTGTTCCATCCAAAAAGGTTGATAAAACACCATATGAGATATGGAGTGGTAAGAGACCACATATGTCTTACATAAAGATTTGGGGTTGCGAAGTTTATGTGAAACGACAAATTTCAACTAAGCTTGAGCCCAAATCTGACCAATGCTTATTTGTGGGGTATCCTAAAGAAACAAGAGGATATTACTTCTACAATCCTTCTGAGGGCAAAGTGTTTGTCGCTCGAACTGGAGTTTTCCTAGAAAAGGATTTTATTTCCAAAGGAACCAGTGGGAGGAAAGTAGAGCTTGAAGAAATTCAAGAATCACAAAGCATTGATACACCTATGGAGGAATTAGAGCAGGAAACACAAGTAGTTGTGGAAGAACAACCTGCTCAAGTAGAACAAGACCAGCGTAGGTCAAGCAGGATACGTCACCTACCTGAAAGATATGGATATCTCATAACAGATCAAGGTGATGTATTACTCATGGATCAAGATGAGCCTGTGACCTACCAAGAGGCCATAACTGGTCCCGAGTCTGAGAAGTGGCTAGAGGCCATGAAATCCGAAATAGATTCCATGTACACGAACCAAGTTTGGAACTTGGTAGAGCCTCCTGTAGGAGTTAATCCTATAGGATGCAAGTGGGTCTTCAAAAAGAAGACTGACATGGATGGTAAGGTACATACCTATAAGGCAAGACTGGTTGCAAAAGGATATAAACAAATTCATGGCGTTGACTATGATGAAACCTTTTCACCAGTTGCAATGCTTAAATCTATTCGAATTTTACTTGCTATCGCTGCATATCATGATTATGAAATATGGCAAATGGATGTCAAAACTGCTTTCCTTAATGGGAATCTTCTTGAGGATGTGTACATGACACAGCCTGAAGGATTTGACATACCAGAAGAAGCCCATAAGATATGTAAGCTACAAAGATCAATCTATGGATTGAAGCAAGCTTCCAGAAGCTGGAATCTTCGTTTTGATGAAACGGTAAAACAATATGGATTCATTAAGAACGAAGATGAGCCTTGTGTCTACAAGAAGGTTAGTGGGAGCATGATCGTGTTCCTGGTATTATATGTAGATGACATATTACTCATTGGAAACGATGTCCCTACCCTGCAACAAGTAAAGACTTGGTTGGGGAAATGCTTTTCTATGAAGGACCTAGGTGAAGCAGCCTATATATTAGGAATCAGAATCTATAGAGATAGATCACAAAAACTGCTTGGCCTAAGTCAGAGTACATACATAGGCAAAGTGCTGAGACGCTTTAATATGCATGATTCCAAGAAAGGATTCATACCTATGCAACATGGCATGTGTCTATCAAAAACACAATCCCCTTCAACTAAGGAAGAAAGGGAACGCATGAATAAGATTCCATATGCATCTGCAATAGGATCTATCATGTATGCCATGTTATGTACTCGACCAGATGTCTCGTATGCTTTAAGTGCAACGAGTAAATACCAATCTGATCCTGGTGATGCCCATTGGGTAGCTGTTAAGAATATCCTTAAGTACTTGAGAAGGACTAAGGACTCATTCTTGATATATGGAGGTCAGGAAGAATTGGCTGTAATTGGTTACACCGATGCTAGCTTCCAGACAGACAAGGATGACTTTAGATCGCAATCTAGTTATGTGTTTTGCTTAAACGGTGGCGCTGTGAGCTGGAAAAGTTCAAAGCAAGATACAGTTGCTGATTCTACAACTGAGGCCGAGTATATTGCTGCCTCAAGTGCAGCAAAGGAAGCTGTTTGGATCAAAAAGTTCGTTAGTGAACTTGACATAGTTCCTAGCATTGTGGATCCCATTGGTCTCTATTGTGATAACAATGGTGCTATCGCACAAGCTAAGGAGCCTAGATCTCACCAACGATCCAAACATATACTTAGGCGTTATCACCTCATTCGAGAGATAATAGATAGAGGAGATGTGAAAATATGTAGAGTACCTACACTCGACAATATTGCTGACCCACTGACAAAGCCTCTTGCGCAGCAGAAGCATGATGGCCATACTAGGTCTATGGGCATTAGGGATATGTCTAATTGGCTCTAGTGCTAGTGGGAGATTGTTGGTGTAAGCCCTAGAGGCCAATACTTTTGGTACTTGTATCGAATTATTTATTAATAATAAAAGGCATTTTTCTTTATTATGTTTATTTAATAAAGTCCCTGGAATAGATAGTCCATTTAATGTATCAAGTATGACTTAATCATGAGATCACATTAAACATAAGGACACTATTCTTAAAGTGTCCGTAGTCAAGCTTTATTATGAAATGGGATAACATTAAAGCATGGAGACTATTATGTTTGTAGACTGATGATCACGTCTCATGGATCATGGATAAAGAGTTATCAAGTCTTAAACATAGGTATGAATATTAAGAGTAATATTCATACTGGATTGACCCGCTATGAGAATACTATATAGAAAGTTATGCAAAGTGTCATAAGTTATTCTCATGGTGATAATAGTGTATACCACTCTTCGACCTGAAACCACTATGGATCCTAGATGTAGAGTCGAGTGCTTTATTGCTGATCCAACGTTATCCGTAACTGGATAACCATAAAGGCAGTTGATAGGTACTCCACGAAGCATGCTGAGGGACATGAGTGTCCTAGATGGAATTTGCCAATCCTGCTTAACAGGATAAATGTCTATGGGCCCAATATTGAACTGGACAAGGGTGACATGGTCTATACCTTGTGTTCAATATAGACATAAGGGCAAAGGGGTAATTATACACATAATTATTATCACAGGAGGTTTTGTCAGATCACATGACATTTTCGTGACTTGGGTAGCAGTGATGTGTTGCTAGATACCGCTCACTGTTTATTATGTTAAATGCATGATTTAATATAATTGCCAACGCCGCGAAAACCTATAGGGTCACACACAAAGGACGGATTGATGAGAGATAGAATAATTAGGGAACATCGTAAGGTACGGTGTACTTAAGAAGAATACGAAATATGGTAAAGTACCAAATACTTAAGTGATTTTGGCATATTCTGAGATATGGGCCAAAATGCACTTAAGTGGGCTTTTTGGCTTGAAGCCCACACAAGTGGTTCTATAAATAGAACCCCTTGGGTAGAAGCATTCACACTTCAGACAACACAACTGAAGAGTTGGAATTTCGTATCTCTCTCTCTCTCACTCAAAGCCTTCACTCACAAACAGCTAGCACTGCGATTGAAGGAATCCGTTCGTGTGGACTGAGTAGAGACGTTGTCATCATTCAACGTTCGTGATCGCCCCGTGGATTTGCTTCAAAGGATTCGATCATTATCAGAGATCTGCACCAAAGGTTTGAATCGCCACAAGAGGTAACGATTCTATCACTGATCATGCCCATTCGTAAGGATCATTAAAGGAGAAAATTTTAAATTCCGCTGCGCCTTGGATGGCAATTCTCCTTCATTCCAATAACCATCACATTTCCTCATACTGCTAGAAACAATCTCTGCCGAGGAGAAGAGAAACACCGCTCCACTGGGGAGGAAAATAAACATTTTCATCACCTGCTCTGCTAGGAGGGAACTATCCGAGACGGAGGAAGTAACAACAATTAGGCTCCGATCAGGCAACTCCACTAGGGAAAAAATCGTTGATGACTGAACCGGGGATAACCTATAGGCGATCAGCTGGAGATAACCTGCTGGTGACCAAACTGGAGAAGTCTAATGTGAGCAACCCTGTTGAGGATGAATGGTAGGCAAACCTGTTAGAGATCAATGTATGCGAATACGCTGGGGATAAGCTACAAACCAACTTGTTGAAAATTCTCCTCATGCTGGGATTTCCTACTCACTCTGCGGGAGATTTCCAATCTTAATGAGGGAAGACCAACTTCCTCGAAAAAGATAGCATGTCAATTTATCAATCTATAAGGGATTTTAGGTCAATCCACACAAGGGATGACAACAATATAATTGATAAAACACCAATGCTAGATCCAGACTCACTGGAGAGCTAGAAGACTGAGACCAAACTCCAGACTCTCTAGGGACTCTGGTAGTGTATTACCTTTCTCTGCGTTCACTGAGGAGACAAACCTGAAAGATGATGAAAAGGATACAAACATGCTAGGAATATGAACAAATGCCTTACCCTTTTGGAAATCATACTATCCTTGGGAGAGCACTGAAGACATTACATTTATCCTTTCAGTCATTGTGAATGTTCACTTTGTTTAAAACAGTTTATAAAACTTTATTTGTTTAAAACAATGATATTTATCAATTAAAACATGCAAACATTTTTTGAACAGAAACAAATAAGAGTGCAAGGAATTTGGATAAAGGCTCAAATTTATTTGATGGAATGGTAGTCTGCAAATGGCAAGACTCCATGGATCTTTACAAATTTGAAATTGGTGATATATATTGGAAAAGGGCTACATTGAACATAATGAACATTTCTCCACCAACTCCGAATCCAATGTATTTGAAGCTTCAGTTGACGATGATTGAGCGAGAATCTTTGACAGAACACGGCTTGAAAAACAAAGTCTTGTCAAGATGCAGTTACTTGCCAAATCCCTAATTTTTGCCTAGATTGCCCCAGGGTGAGGTACTCAATCTAGCGGGATATATATTCATTTTTTTGTGTCTCTAACTTTTGCCTCGACCGTCCTTTCGGGTTTTCAATCCACCGAGACGCTCATTTTTGCCTAGGTCGCCCTTTCGGGTTTTCAACTTAGCGATTTATTCTATTTTTATTTTTAGGCGAAGTATTTCTTGACTGCATCTGAATTCATAGGACGGGTGAAATCCTCCCCATCCATAGTTGTAAGTATCAAAGCACCGCCTGAAAAGGCTCTCGTAACAACATATGGACCCTCATAGTTTGGAGTCCACTTGCCCCTGAATCGGGTGCGAAAGACAAAACTTTCTTGAGCACGAGGTCACCTTCTCAGAACACATGAGGCTTGACCTTCTTATCAAAGGCTTTCTTCATTCTTTGCTGATATAACTGACCATGGCACATGGCAGTTAATCTCTTCTCTTCTATTAAGTTCAACTGGTCATAACGACTCTGAACCCATTCAGCATCAGTCAACTTGGCTTCCATCAAGACTCTCATGGATGGGATCTCAACCTCCACGGGGAGCACAGCCTCCATGCCATAAACAAGAGAGAAAGGGGTTGCCCCTGTTGAAGTGCGGACAGATGTACGATAACCATGCAAACCAAATGGCAACATCTCGTGCCAATCTTTGTACGTAACAACCATCTTCTGAATAATCTTCTTGATATTTTAATTAGCAGCTCCAACAGCCCCATTCATCTTGGGTCTATAAGGAGAAGAATTATGATGTGCAATCTTGAACTCGCTACATAGCTCTTTCATCATCTTGTTGTTCAAGTTAGATCCATTATCAGTAATGATCTTGTCTGGAACACCATAACGGTATATGAGTTGATTCTTGATAAAATTCAAAACCACTTGCCTGGTCACATTCGCATATGACGCCGCTTCAACCCACTTGGTGAAGTAATCAATTACTACGAGAATAAACTTGTGACCGTTGGACGCCTTTGGCTCTATCATGTCAATTCCCCATATAGAGAAAGGCCATGGTGATGAAATCACATTCAGAAGTGTCGGGGGAATATGAATCTTATCCGCATAGATCTGACCCTTGTGGCAATTATTCACATATTTGCAGCAGTCAGACTCCATGGTCAGCCAATAGTAGTATGCTCTCAACATCTTCTTTGCCATGGAATGTCCATTGGAATGAGTACCAAATGAACCCTCATGGACTTCAGTCATCAACAGGTTTACTTCATGTCTATCCACGCATCTGAGCAGAACCATGTCAAAATTCCTCTTATAAAGCACATCGCCATTGAGGTAGAAACTGTCAGATAATCTCCTCAAAGTCTTCTTGTCTTTAACAGATGCCCCAGGCGGGTAAATCTGACTTTGAAGAAAACATTTGATATCATAATACCATGGCTTATCATCTTTTACTTCTTCTACTGCAAATACATGAGTTGGTCTATCCAAGCGCATCACAGTGATATTGGGGACTTCATTCCAGAATTTCACCATAATCATTGAAGCAAGCGTAGCAAAAGCATCTGCCATCTGATTCTCATCTCGAGGAATATGATGGAAGTCAACCTCAGTAAAGAACTTTGAAATCCTCCTCGCATAATCTCTGTATGGGATGAGGTCAGGCTGATTCGTCTCCCATTCACCCTTAATCTGATTAACAACAAGGGATGAATCACCATACACATCAAGATGTTTGATCCTAAGATCAATACACTCTTCCAAACCCATAATACAGACCTCATACTCTATCATATTATTCGTTCATTTGAAAGTTAGCCTTGCTATAAAAAGGAAAATGTGTACCCTGAGGAGTAATAATCACTGCCCCAATACCATTTCCATATTAATTTACAACGCCATCAAACAACCATGCTCCATCAGGAACCAGGCTCTGGTCCTTCATCGAGCGTAGGCTCATCGCAATCTTTCATTTTCAAATACAGAATCTCCTCATCAGGGAAGTCGTACTGAACAGACTGATAATCCTCAATTGGTTGATGTGCCAAATGGTCAGCCAAAATACTACCTTTAATAGCTTTCTGAGCTCGATACTCAATATCATACTCAGACAACAGCATCTGCCAACGGGCAATCCTCCCAGTTAAAGCAGGCTTCTCAAAGATATACTTGATGGGATCCATTTTGGATATCAACTAAGTCGTATGATTTAACATATACTGGCGTAAGCGCTTAGCGGCACAAGCCAAAGCACGGCATGTTTTCTCAAGCATTGAGTATCGAGACTCACAATCAGTGAACTTCTTACTCAGGTAGTAGATGGCATATTCTTTCTTCCCTAATTCATCTTGCTGACCCAATACACAACCCATAGAGTCTTCAAGAACAGTCAAGTACATAATCAAGGGTCTCCCTTCCACAGGCGGAGACAGAATCGGAGGCTCAGACAAATACTCTTTGATACTGTCAAAGGCCTTCTGGCAATCCTCGGCCCAATCATGACGTTGATCTTTCCGGAGGAGCTTGAATATTGGCGCATATGTGGCAGTCATGTGGGATATAAATCTGGAAATATAATTCAAGCGGCCAAGAAAACCTCGGACTTGCTTCTCAGTTTTGGGCGCATGCATCTCTTGTATTGCTTTGACCTTGGCAGGATCAACCTCAATACCTCTTTCACTGACAATAAAGCCCAATAACTTGCCGGAACGGACTCCAAATGTACACTTGTTCGGATTCAGACGGGGTTTGTACTTCCTTAAACGCTGAAAAAGCTTCAACAAGTGCTCTACATTTTCAACTTCCATTCTCGACTTCGCAATCATATCATCAACATATACCTCGATCTCCTTGTGCATCATATCATGAAACAAGGTAGTCATAGCACGTTGATACGTGGCTCCGACGTTCTTCAAACCGAAGGGCATCACTCGATAACATAATGTTCCCCAAGGTGTGATGAATGTTGTCTTCTCCATATCCTCGGGTGCCATTTTGATTTGGTTATAACTAGAAAATCCGTCCATAAATGAGAAGACATTGAATTTAGCTGTATTATCTACCAACATATCAATATGTGGTAGAGGAAAATCATCTTTTGGACTAGCTTTATTCAAGTCTTGATAGTCCACACACATTCGGACTTTTCCATCATTCTTAGGCACGGCAATGTTAGCCACCCATTGAAGATATGTAGAAGTCACCAGAAACCCCGAATCCATTTGCTTCTGAACTTCTTCTTTAATCTTCACTGCCATATCAGGATGAGTTCTTCTGAGCTTTTGCTTCACAGGCACACACTCAGGCTTCAAAGGAAGGAAATGTTGCACGATATCAGTATCCAGACCAGGCATGTCTTCATACGACCAAGCAAAGACGTCGATATATTCTCGTAGCAACTCAATCAACCCCTTGTTAACAGATTCTTCCAGGAGTGCCCCAATCTTCACTTCGCGAACACAATCCTCAGACCCCAAGTTGACTGTTTCCAGATTCTCGAGATGTGGCTGAATGATCTTCTCTCGTGCTCAAGCAGACGGGTAATCTCATCAGGAGTCTCTTCAACATCGTCTTCTTCGGCCTCAAATACAGGGAACTCAAAGTTGGGAAATGGTGTTGGATCATTATGTTCAATGGGTTTGATCAACCTGCATAATGATTTTGGATATAAAAGAGATTTTAGAATTCAAGCAAAGCAAATCATTATGCAAAAGAAAAGATTGATTTTATTCTCTTTTTAAGGGTTTTTTAGTGATCACCGATTTCATGCAAAAAAGCAAAAAGTGAAAATAATTTGGAAAAACAAACATTTAACATGTAATTTTTGAATGAATATCATTGTATTTATGTGCCAACAATGTCATCACTTCTCCTTTTGGCATGGGAGAAGGGTTTTTAAACAAAAATGAACATTACGTGGACTTATAGGTAAGTGTTGGAACATCAACAGCGACCCAATTATTGCAGACTCCTCCAGGGATGACAAAGTTGCCAGAATCTTCCTCTGCATCATCTTCCACTATAGCAACAGCTTCTTGGTCTTCGATCGTGTGGATGAAACCACCACTCTGAAACAAACCTTGCTTGTTGAAAGTGCCTGAAGAATACCCTATTCCAGCCCGGGATTTATTTTCTTCCAGCTTAATCATTTGTCCTAAACCACTAGTTGCGCCATGCTTAATGGCCAACTTCGCATCATTGTAGGACGCAGATGAAGAAGTTCCTTTCTTAGAAGGCTCAGCAATAGACAAGGCTTGGAACGGCGTCCCAACCTCATCCTCGGAATCAATATAAGAAAAGGAAGACAAATGGCTTACCAAGAGAGCCTTCTCTCCCCCTACCACCACCAACTTCTTGTTCTTGACGAACTTCAACTTTTGGTGTAGGGTGGATGTCACGGCGCCTGCCTCGTGAATCCATGGTCTGCCAAGCAAACAGCTATATGATGGGTGGATATCCATGACCTGGAAAGTGATCTAGAAATCTCTAGGTCCTATCTTGATTGGGAGCTCAACCTCACCAATCACAGTCTTTCTGGATCCATCAAAAGCCTTGACTACCACTCCACTCTGCCTCATGGGAGGCCCCTGGTAAGAAAGTTTCTCCATAGTGGATTTGGGCAACACATTCAGCGATGATCATGTGTCTACTAGCACATTAGACAGGGCATCATCCTTGCAGTTCATAGAGATGTGTAGTGCCAAATTGTGGTTTTTTCCCTCCTCGGGAAGATCAGCATCACAAAAGCTCAAGTTATTACAAGCAGTTATGTTTGCAACAATGCTATCAAACTGTTCTATTGTGACATCGTGATCCACGTATGCCACGTCCAACACCCTCTTCAAAGCTTCGCAGTGTGGCTCGGAGTTCATCATCAAAGACAACAAAGATATCTTTAGTGGAGTTTGAAGCAATTGATCTACAACATTATATTCGCTCCTCTTGATGAGCCTCAGCATCTCATCACAGTCCTCTTTCAACATGCCATTCTGGCCAACAGGGACAGGAGCTCTAACAGCAACGGCAGGCTTGTCAACAACAAGTTCCGGATTCGGAGAAATAGAAGAAGTCCCCACAGGACGGGAAGCATTATCAGCAGCATCAGTTCTTCTGGTGTCAACCTGGGGTTTCGGCGGCGCCAAAAAAACACGACCACTACGGATCAATCCACTGACATCAGAAATACTAATAACAGAAGTGGAGGGCAGAGGCACCTCCTTTCCATCTTCTAATGCAACTGCATTATATCGATAGGGAACAGCCTTGTCTGAAGAGTATGGAACAGGGCCAGCTGGCTTGATGATAAGAGAGGGAGAAGCCTTTTGCTTGTTGACGTCATATATGACAACAACAGGCTCAGGTATTCTGAAGACAGGGGATATAACATTAACTTCATCCTCATCACGATTCTGAAGTATCTCGATCACACCCTGATCCAGCATTTCTTGGATGTCTTTCCTGACTTGACGACATCCGCTCTCATTGACAGTGCATACACGGCAGCTGTCATGGTCATGCTCATAGTGATTGTATCCACATAACAGTCTATGCATCTCGACCAAAGATTGTCTGATATGGCTGACATATCTGACCTTGTACTTTCCAGGAAAAACAAAATACCGCTTCTAACAAGGTCTTGAACCTTGGTCTTGAGAGGGTAACAGTTCTCCACATCATGTCTGGGAGCACCGGAATGATAAACACAGTGATGTTCGGGCTTATACCACCATTGAGGGTTGGTTGGTATAGCAGGTGGGTCACGTGGAGTAATCAGCTTCCTTCCAATCAGTGAAGGATATAGCTCTGCATAAGTCATTGGAATAGGATCAAAAGTGACCCTCTTCCTATCATAGCTAGTGTGGGTTTGATTGTTGTTTTGAGGTTGGTAGGCCTGCTGTTGTGAACGATGTAGTTGCTGTTGATATTGTTGATGTTGTTATTGCTGGTTCTGATGCTGATAATGTTTATTCTCCCTGAAGGCAGGTGTTATATGAGCCACCTGGTGCTGGTTACTGGCGGGACGCACATTCTTCCTCTTCACATAGGGTCTTCTTTGTTTGACATGGGAGGACACGGCATGTGCCTCTCCATCTTTCTTCTTGGCAAACGCCCCATAACGTTTGGCAGAAGAGCCTTTTTCTCTGGTCAGGCGTCCTTCCCTGACTCCTTCCTCTAGTCGCATCCCCATGTTCACCATCTCGGTGAAGTCAAAGGGAGCACTAGCTATCATCCGCTCGTAGTAGAAAGAGCTTAAAGTCTTGAGAAAGATCTTCGTCATCTCTTTCTCTTCGAGCGGGGACACAATCTGTGCAGCCAATTCACGCCACCTTTGGGCGTACTCCTTGAATGTTTCTTTCTCCTTCTGGGACATAGCCCTCAGTTGGTCCCTATCAGGAGCCATATCAATGTTGTACTTATACTGCTTGACAAAAGCTTCGCCAAGGTCGTTGAAGGAGCGAATATTCACACTATCCAAGCCCATATACCATCTCAATGCGGCACCGGACAGGTTGTCGTGGAAGTAGTGGATCAGGAGTTGATCGTTGTCAGTATGAGTCGACATCTTGCGTGCGTACATCACAAGATGGATGAGCGGGCAAGTGTTTCCTTTGTAATTTTCAAAATCAGGCACTTTAAATTTGATAGGAATATTTACATTTGGCACGAGGCACAGCTCAGCAGCAGATTTGCCGAGGAGGTCTTTCCCTCTTAGAGTTTTAAGTTCCTTGCGCAGCTCAAGGAATTGATCATTCATAGCATCCATTTTCTCGTAGACATCTGGGCCCATCAGACGGCTCAAAATGATAAATGGTGTCATCAATTATCGGCAAAGTATGCACAACTAGACGTGGCACAGCAAGGACCGGGCTAGATGCCGGCAGAGAAGCAAATGTAGGGGCAAGACCCTCTCGAACAAAATTACCGGGCATCCCCCAGGGAAACCCGACTGGCATAGCTGTTAGGGACCAATTAGTACTACTTTTTATATCATTTTATTGGTCCCTTTTACCAAGTTTTGATGTAATTACACACTTTTATTCTCACTATTTTGTATAAATGTAATTAGGTTTAATTTATGTTGTTTTGAATAGTTATTTCACATATTTGTTAGTTTTGTAGAATTTTTGGATAAGAGAGCTTTGGAATGCATAATCATAATTTGGAAGAAGTGTTGAATGCAATTTGGAGGCCTAAAATTGAAGAATACCACTTGGAAGACTATTTGGGTGAAGCTTGCAAGGCAAGGAAGCTGAAGTAGCTTCAGTTCGCGCCGTGAACTCCCATCGCACCGCGAAGCTTGCGAATCCAGCAAGCTATTTTGGCCAAGTGTGCTGTTTTCAAGGCCAGCTGTGTTTTTCCATTTTGGTGTCTGTCTTAGGGGGGTTTTTCAGCTTTAGATGAAAAGGATCATTTTAGGAAATGTCAACCCTTTTAGTAAATCAGAATGGAAATTATTCATTCATTCATAGATTCATACACACATTGATTGATAGTTTTGATATTTTTTGTAAGAGAGAAAAATAGAGTTTTATTCTCCATTGCCTTTTGGTTTCAAAAATGATGATGAGGAGCTAAACCCCATTTTGTCAAGATTGGAGGTAGTAGCTATTCCTATTTGTTTATGTATTTCATTTGACTCTTATGTATGATAAAAGATTGTTGATGTATTGAATGATATTTTTGCCCTAAGTTGAATATTAGATTTGAGTAGTTGTTGAAAGAGATTATTTAAGTCTTGACAGAAAATATGTTTTCAAGTAGTTAATAAGTTGTAGAGATAGATTTATTCACTACTCTTCTTTTGTATCAACCATTAAAGATTGCTATATTGATAGTTAGGTGGAGAGATCGTCTAAGGATAATATAGTGATTATCACAATATCATTTAGACATAAATGATATTGAGAGGATACTTGAACATCATCAATAATCTTGAATCTATATAGTTGTCATAAGGAATCATTAGCAATTGGAATAGTGAACTCCAATCTTGCCAAGCCTTTTAGATTTGATTAAAACCATTTTATTGTTTTAGTGACATTTTACTCAAAAGATAACTTATCAAACAAAACAACTTGGTTACTTTTTAAACTTATAACAATTTGGATTATAGAACTGCAGTAATAACAACCAATCTCTGTGGATACGATATAAAAATATTTGTCAAAGATATACTTTTCAACAATAGCAGACGGAGCAAAATGAGCACTGGCAGCAGGCACGGTAAAGGAAGCAACCTCTGAAATGACCTTCCTCTAGGGAGGAGTTAAAGGCGTTGGAGAAGACTGGCTTTAGGCGGCCAAGAATGACTCCATTAGAGAAGTCAATCTTGCCACTTCCTCTTTGAGTTCTCTGTTTTCTTGCTCGAGGTGATCCATTAGCTTTGAAGAGTTGGCTCTGGTATAGTACCGGTGCGTCAGCTTGTCTTCAAAATAAATGAAGAACACAGAGTTAGACCACTAATCAAGAAGCCCTGAACAAAAGCTGCTTATGCACATGATGCATGCAATGCTTGTGCATATGATTTTATTTTTAATTAGAGGAACTTTAGAGTTCTATTTGCAAATATCTGGAAAATATTAATCATCTTAGACATATATGGAATAATCATATCAATAATATCTGGAAAAAGTTTACACCAAAGAAGTACAGTCTTGGTAACCAAATACAATACAAGAGAGAAGGAAAATGAACATCCTATGGAACCCTATAAACAATCGTCCAAAGCTCTCGAGACCGGAAGATAAGCTGCACGAAGCCTCTTCACCTTTATCTCATAGGCTGCCTCCATATCCGCCTTCTCCTTGGCGAGTTGATCATACTTCCTCTTCCAAAACCTGGATGATTGAGGAAGAAGAGAAGTAACCACATCATCAGGCTCGTCGATAACTTGATGCTCCAGAAATTCTATCAAAGCATCCTTATCTCTGAGTTGCTGAAGTAGCTCCTCTCACTCACAGACCCAAGCACGCGAACGGTCTTCATCTCTCAACTCCTCTACTCCTTGGTTAGGGAGGGTTGAAGGCCGAACCATAACCATAGGTGTAGGTCTCGGGTAGTCATAGGGCATGTGGTACTCAGAAGCTCTCCTCCTTACCCACGAGGTGTAGGGTTCCAACGCAATACAATTCTTTGGACCAAGCTCCTTCCCTTCCTATGAATCTTGCGCCAGGCGCGGACCATCCTGCCCTTCAAGTTTTGGGGATCTTTCTCCCTTCAAGTTTTTGGGGATCTTTACGCAGGATCTTCCTTTTCCGCTAACACTCAAACCAATCCAAAGGAGCATTGTAAAGCAATTGTCACGAGGAGCGGTAAAGAGTTGACAAGTGGAAAAGGTGAGGAAATTACAGTAGAGAATGATATGGATGGGGTGCTGGAAAAAGAGGATATGATTGGTGGAAGGGAGAAAGTGGCTGGAACTCTTCAGTTCGCGCCGCGATCCCCCTTCGCGCCACGAAAAGAGCAGGAATTGCCAACAGAGCAGCAGACTGAATTGGAGGTGAAAAAGGATGTCGAACCAAGAAAGAAGAAGAAAGGAGAGAAAGGTGTGAGCGTCATTCCAACCCAACATCTACCTTATCTGCATGCTCCACCGAAGAAGGACAATGCTAGACATTATGCACAGTTCATGGACATATTCAAACAACTTCAAATCAATATTCCATTTGCCGATGCATTAGAGAAAATGCCACGGTACGCAAAGTTCATGAAGGATATTCTTACAAAGAAAATGAGACATGTGGAAGACGAAACCATCTTGCTTGATGCACGTTGTAGTGCCATCATTCAAAAGACTCTCCCAAGGAAGGAATCTGATCCGGGTCGAGTCGTTTTACCGGTAACCATTGGAAGCACCTACATTGGTAATGGTTTGATTGACTTGGGATCTAGCATCAATTTAATCCCCCTATCCATTGTTAAAAGATTGGGAATGTTGAGATCAAATCTACAAGGATGACTTTACAACTAGCCGACAAATCTACCACTTCACCATATGGAATTGCTCAAGACATGTTAGTGAAAGTGGACAAGTTCTTGTTTCCGGTAGATTTCGTGATAGTAGAGATGGATGAAGATCGTGATGTTCCTCTAATTCTTGGAAGGCCATTCATGAAAATAGCCCGGATGATGATTGACATTGATGATGGACTAATGAAGGTGAGAGTGCAAGATGAAGAGGTGACCTTTAATCTTTTTGAAGCCATGAAGCATCCAAATGATAAGCATGATTCTTTCCGAATCGATGCAATAGAAGAGGAAGTAGTGGAGTTCACAAATCAAGTTCATATTTCTAATCCTCTAGAAAGATCTCTTATCGGAGCCTACAATGTGTTGACCGAGAATGAAGAAAAAGAGATTGAAGCAATGTTGCATGAATTAGAGTCTTGTGGGGAGCTTGCTTATCATGAAGAAACAAATGAAGACTTGGATGTGACGAAGAAAATGGAAGAACCAAAACTAGAGTTGAAAATGCTACCTTCACACTTGAAGTATGTGTTCCTTGGTGACGAGTGTACTAAACCGGTGATCATTAGCAACACCTTGTCCACAAAAGAGGAATACAAATTGATACGAGTGCTGAAAAAGAATGAAGGTGCAATAGGGTGGGTGTTATCCGACTTGAAGGGTATTAGTCCGGCCTATTGTATGCATAAGATCATGATGGAAGAGAATTTCAAACCCGTTGCACAACCTCAAAGGCGTCTAAATCCATCGATGAAAGAAGTAGTTCGGAAAGAAGTTGTCATACTCTTGGAAGCCGGAATGATTTACCTATCTCCGATAGTGAATGGGTGAGTCCGGTACAAGTAGTTCCCAAGAAAGGTGGCATGACGGTTATCAAAAATGATAAAAATGAGTTGATTCCGACAAGAACGGTAACCGGGTGGAGGATGTGTATTGACTATAGAAGGCTAAACCAAGCTACAAGGAAAGATCACTTCCCACTACCTTTCATGGACCAAATGTTGGAAAGGTTAGCCGGAAAAAATCTCTATTGTTTCCTGGACGGGTATTCGGGGTACAACCAAATTTCGGTCAATCTGGCGGATCATGAGAAGACAGCTTTTACATGTCCTTTTGGCATCTTTGCTTACCGAAGAATGCCTTTTGGGTTATGTAATGCACCGGCAACATTTCAACGGTGTATGCAAGCGATATTTTCGGACTTAATAGAAGAATGCATTGAGGTGTTCATGGATGATTTCTCCGTTTATGGATCATCTTTTGATCTGTGCTTAAAACATCTTGATGTGGTTTTGGGAAGATGCGTGGAGACCAACTTAGTGCTCAATTGGGAAAAATGCAACTTTATGGTCACCGAAGGTGTTGTACTCGGTCACAAGATCTCCTCCGAAGGATTAGAAGTTGACAAAGCTAAGGTGGAAGTCATTGAGAAATTACCACCTCCAACAAATATAAAAGGAATAAGGAGCTTTCTCGGACATGCCGGTTTCTACCGAAGATTCATCAAAGATTTTTCAAAGATAGCAAAGCCATTGAGTAACTTGCTCAACAAAGGTACACACTTTCTTTTCAATGAGTCATGTCTTAAAGCTTTCCTTGATTTAAAAGAAAAGTAAGTCACCGCACCCATAATCATGGCACCAAATTGGAAACTTGATTTTGAACTTATGTGTGACGCAAGCGATTATGCGGTTGGTGCGGTGTTGGGTCAAAGAAGAGATAAAGTTTTTCATGCTATCCACTATGCTAGTAAAGTGTTAAATGAGGCACAAGTCAATTATGCGACAACTGAAAAAGAGTTACTAGCTATAGTGTACGCATTGGAAAAGTTTTGAGCTTACTTGATTGGATCAAAAGTTGTAGTCTACACTGACCACTCGACGATCAAATATTTGCTAACCAAACCGGATTCCAAACAAAGACTAATTCGCTGGATTCTCTTACTGCAAGAGTTTGATTTGGAAATCCGGGATAAAAAAGGTTCCGAAAACTTGGTGGCGGATCATTTGTCTGGTTTGGTCAATGTGGACATTACAAACAAAGAAGAGGAAGTAAGAGAAGAATTTCCGGATGAAAAACTGTATGCGATTCAAGTGAGGCCTTGGTTTGCCGATTTCGCTAATTACAAGGCAACCGGTTTAACACCGGAAGACCTCACTAGTAATCAAAGACGGAAATTCTTGGCGGATGAAAAATATTATGTGTGGGATGATCCATATTTGTTTAAAGTGGGTGTAGACAATATTTTGAGAAGGTGTGTAACAATTGAGGAGTCAAGAGACATCCTTTGGCATTGTCACAACTCTCTGTATGGAGGTCACTATAGCGGTTTGAGAACAGCCACTAAAGTGCTCCAATCGGGCTTTTATTGGCCATCTTTATTTAAAGATGCATATGAACACGCGAAGAGTTGTGATACATGCCAACGGAGTGGAGGAATAGGCAAACGGGATGAAATGCCTCTAACCAACATGCTAGAAGTAGAAGTTTTTTATTGTTGGGGTATTGATTTCGTTGGCCCGTTCCCTTCTTCTTTCTCAAATGAGTATATACTAGTGGCCGTTGACTATGTTTCGAAGTGAGTGGAAGCAATTGCTTCACCTAAGGCCGATGCCAAAACAGTGATAAAATTTTTAAAGAAAAACATATTTTCACGTTTTGGTGTGCCTAGGGTGTTGATAAGTGTTGGAGGATCATACTTTTGCAATACACCTCTAGAAAAAGTTTTGCAACATTATGGTGTAAAGCACAAGGTGACCACTCCCTACCACCACAAGCGAATGGTCAAACAGAGGTTTCTAACCGGGAAGTCAAGCGGATCCTTGAGAAAACAGTCTCGAATTCAAGAAAAGATTGGTCTTTAAAATTGGATGAAGCTTTGTGGGCGTATCGTACCGCCTACAAAGCACCCATTGGACTAACTCCGTTTCAAATGGTGTATGGGAAGACTTGCCATCTTCCAGTGGAAATGGAGCATAGGGCATTATGGACTCTCAAATTCTTGAACTTCAACTCCACTTTAGCTGGAAAAAGAAGAAAAGGACAACTCCATGAATTGGAGGAATCAAGGAACAACGCTTACCATTTGAATAAACTTTACAAGGAAAAGGTAAAGGCATACCATGATGGAAAGGTTCGTCATAAAGAGTTTCATGTTGGACAAATGGTATTGCTTTTCAACTCAAGGTTGAATTTACTCCCTGGTAAGCTGAAGTCAAAGTGGTCAGGACCGTTTGTTGTGAAAGAAGTGCGCAACTATGGAGCCATTGTGGTCGAGGATCCCAAGTCACAGGAGAGTTGGACTGTAAATGGTCAAAGACTCAAAGTCTACCATAGTGCCGAAGTGAATCGGGATGTTTGTGTCATATCTCTAGCCGGATCAAGCTAATCATTGAACCGTCAAGCTCACAATAACGTTAAACAAAGCGCTTGTTGGGAGGCAACCCAACGTTGTAAGTCTGCATTTTATATTTTTTCTCAATTCTGCTGTTTTGATATTCGGTTGTGTTAATTTTTGTGAACTTGAGTTCTGTCCACTGCAAATTAATTTTTTCATAAATTCCTTCAGTTCGCCCCGCGAACTGAATGGACAGATTTAGTTCGCGCCGCGAACACGGTTTGCCCCGCGAACGGTGCGTGGCAGAACCACTTAAGTTATGTTAGCTTATTTTTCTGTTTACTCTTTTATTTTCAAAACAGAAACCCTTTTTCACTCCCACTTCCAAAAACGTCCAAAACTAAAAAATTTCCCTCTCCATCTCCCAATTCCTAATTGTTAACAAAGAATCAAGTGCACTTCAACAAGGTATGTTTATTCTTTTCATTTTCTCTTCCCATTCCTTTTCGGTTTCTCACTTAGGTAAGAGTAGGGTTTTGCTAAGATTGGAATGTGTTATGTGAAACAACCTTGCATGTCTAAAGTGGATTCAGATTAGGATTAGGATAGGGATTGTGATTATGACTGTTGGAAGTAAAAACCTTAAAACCTTTGGAACCCTAGAAGGCTCCTGGAGATTTCCTGGTTCGCAGGGTTCGCGCCGCGAACGGGCCTTTGCGCCGCGAACTGGGAAATTCCAGTGTCATGTTTTATGCTGTTGATTGCTAACTCCCTTCATGTTTTGTTATGTGGTTGTTCTGATGTTTATTGCAGATGTCTAAGAGAACAAAAACCACGGCTTCCGTTCATCCTCATTCATTGAGATGGTTCACAAGTGACGAACATGAAGAACAATTTGAAAACTTAATCAAGAGAACCATCCAACCGGAAAGGTTCATTCGTTTATCACCGGGTGGGACTTATCGGAATTTGGTATCAAATTTTGAGAGAAGAAGGTGGACCAAACTTTGTGAACCAGAGGCGGCAATCAATTATGATATTATACGAGAGTTCTATGCAAACGTTATGCATCTTGAAGAGGAAGTAGCTTTCAACTACCAAACAAGAGTAAGAGGCAGGATTATTTCTTTTGGCAGAGATGCAATCAACTCATATCTTGGTAATCCTCTAACCTTGGGAGAGAATGAGCGGTGCGAGTATCGTACCCAGGAATTGGCCAACGTTTGGGATCTTCCAGCGGTGAGTGCTACCTTGTGCCTTAAAGGAAAGACATTTGACCTAAATGATCAAGGACTTCCAAAATCATGGAAAAGAGAAAATCTAAATCTGGAAGCAAGGGCGTTTCTGGTACTGCTGTTGAACAATATCCGGCCAAGGAGCCACAGCACCACGATCCCTTTGGATGTAGGGTGTTTGTTGTATTACATCATGATCGGCAAATCAGTGGATGTAGCATCAATCATAGCAGGGGAAATGCGTATGATGGCTATAAGCGGAACAAAATTTGGTGGTAAAGCAGGTGTGCTTGCATACCCGGGGCTGCTCATGGGACTTTGCCGACGGGCGAATGTTGCCATTCCGGATGAAGTACATTTCTCTATCACTAGTGTGATTAATGATGCTTATCTGAATAGGTTCTGCCAAAGCCAAATGGATAGAGTCGAAAGAGCTGCGACTTCGTCCTCTAGACCCCGAGCCCGCACTACTCCAGTCTTCGATCAGATGGCGTTTGCCAATTATTGCTGTGAGAGCTTTGAGGCCTCTAGGAGGTCTCAATCATTTATCTTTGATGATATGCAACAACAATTTCAGAACACGTTCCTTGCACCCGAAGCCCGCACATTTCCTTCTCAGGCGGAATATGTTGCTTATGCTAATTGGCCTGAGGGCAGGCCAGCTTTTATGAGGGGTGCAGGAGGTGGTGCAAACCATAATGAGGAGATGGAGGACGTCCTTGAATCTGTTGGTGGTGGCCAAGAGGAGGAAGATTGAGGAGTTGGTGAATTTGAGGAGTTTTGATTTATTTTGAGTTTTCTTTGTATTATTTTGCTTTTGTAAAATTTTGATTGTACTTTTGGGTGGCTCTAGTTCACTAAAACTTTGGTTTGTTAGTTGTTTTGATAATTGCATGAATACTCTTTGAGATTTAAGTGTGTTACAATCAATTTGGTTTACCAACATTTTTTTGTTTAATTGTTCTTACTCTTAAGTCAAGCTTAAAGCAACCAAGAAATGTTCGCAAAGAAAGAAGCATAGGACACTTCGAGTGGTGATGATAAGAATTAGTGTCGGCATTTCAAGGTACACTTTATCGCTTTCTAGACTTAACATGAGTAGTTTGATGGTGTGTGCAAATTCCATATCATAAATTCATTGAAATATATGTCATTTTTGAATCAAAATAGGACTTAACCAATTGTGAGGAAGCTTTCCATTGTACACTAAAATGCGGGAAACTGAGCATTATTTCAACTCATTCTTATCATGCTAAATCATGCATCAATCTATTTTTGTGTGAAAATTTTGAAAATGATAGAGGCATTGTTTGTTATGAGAAAAACCACTTGACCAAAAAAAAAGTTTGAATCAACTAACATTGTGAGGAGTGATCCTTAGTTAACCCCCTTTGAGCTTATTTTATGATTCATTTGATTGATAAGTGTAAAATCAATTAAAAATTTTGTAAATAAATGAATCCTAATTTCTTTCGTGTCAATTGAACCCTCAAACCGAGTTGTTTGAAAAATTTTGCCTTATGCTTATGTCTTAGTAGGGAGCATTATTGAATAGATTTGGTTTTGGAATCTAAAGTTGGGGAGAGTAAAGAAAAAAAAATAGTTGATTAGAAACTTGGAGAAGTGAGATTTTATAAAAGGGTGAAAGTATGAAAAGAAACAAGAAAAAGAAATCACCCTTGAAACCATAGAGCAAAGAAAAAGAAAAGAAAAAGAAAAAAAATAAAGAAAAGGCTCATGGTTGTGTGGATGTGAAAAGAAAAAGAAAAGAAAAAAGACGGGTATCAAAGAAATGGAAATTGTGTAGAGTTGAATGTTTGGGAATGCTCCCTTAAGATAGGCATTTTTGTTAAATTCTCTTAATCATATCCTTTCTTGTAACCCAAGCCACATTACAACCCTTGAAAGACCTCTTGATTCTAATTTTTCACATGATTTGGTATTTGCTTTGATGACCGTATGATTTGAGTTGTTGTTGATTTAATTGCTTGGATGAGTGAAAGTAACCCTTCATGTTATTCATCATTATTATGATGTGTGTGTAAGTTTGATTCAATTTTGACATACATGGCTTTGAATTTCTTGGAATGATTTTTGGACTCAACCATTTCTCTTATTCATGTTTTATATAGAATTGAGATAGGTGGATTGAGAAAGTGCCAAACACTTTTGAACCATTTGAATGTCCTGGGTAAATCCTTGTTTCAATCTTTTGTGTCATTACTTTGGTTGTGGTGGTGGAAAGTTTTGTTTAGGGACAAACAAAATGCTAAGTTGGGGAGAGTTGTTAGGGACCAATTAGTACTACTTTTTATATCATTTTATTGGTCCCTTTTACCAAGTTTTGATGTAATTACACACTTTTATTCTCACTATTTTGTATAAATGCAATTAGGTTTAATTTATGTTGTTTTGAATAGTTATTTCACATATTTGTTAGTTTTGTAGAATTTTTGGATAAGAGAGCTTTGGAATGCATAATCATAATTTGGAAGAAGTGTTGAATGCAATTTGGAGGCCTAAAATTGAAGAATACCACTTGGAAGACTATTTGGGTGAAGCTTGCAAGGCAAGGAAGCTGAAGTAGCTTCAGTTCGCGCCACGAACTCCCTTCGCGCCGCGAAGCTTGCGAATCCAGCAAGATGTTTTGGCCAAGTGTGCTGTTTTCAAGGCCAGCTGTGTTTTGCCATTTTGGTGTCTGTCTTAGGGGGGCTTTTCAGCTTTAGATGAAAAGGATCATTTTAGGAAATGTCAACCCTTTTAGTAAATCAGAATGGAAATTATTCATTCATTCATAGATTCATACACGCATTGATTGATAGTTTTGATATTTTTTGTAAGAGAGAAAAAATGAGTTTTATTCTCCATTGCCTTTTGGTTTCCAAAATGATGAGGAGGAGCTAAACCCCATTTTGTCAAGATTGAAGGTAGTAGCTATTCCTATTTGTTTATGTATTTCATTTTACTCTTATGTATGATAAAAGATTGTTGATGTTTTGAATGATATTTTTTCCCTAAGTTGAATATTAGATTTGAGTAGTTGTTGAAAGAGATTATTTAAGTCTTGACAGAAAATATGTTTTCAAGTAATGAATAAGTTGTAGAGATAGATTTATTCACTACTCTTCTTTTGTATCAACCATTAAAGATTGCTATATTGATAGTTAGGTGGAGAGATTGTCTAAGGATCAATATAGTGATTATCACAATATCATTTAGACATAAATGATATTGAGAGGATACTTGAACATCATCAATAATCTTGAATCTATATAGTTGTCATAAGGAATCATAAGCAATTGGAATAGTGAACTCCAATCTTGCCAAGCCTTTTACATTTGATTAAAACCATTTTATTCTTTTAGTGACATTTTACTCAAAAGATAACTTATCAAACAAAATAACTTGGTTACTTTTTAAACTTATAACAATTTAGATTATAGAACGGCGGTAATAACAACCAATCTCTGTGGATACGATATAAAAATATTTTCCGAAGATATACTTTTCAACAATAGCAGACGGAGCAAAATGAGCACTGGCAGCAGGCACGGTAGAGGAAGCAACCTCTGAAATGACCGTCCTCTAGGGAGGAGTTAAAGGCGTTGGAGAAGACTGGCTTTAGGCGGCCAAGAATGACTCCATTAGAGCATTCAATCTTGCCAATTCCTCTTTGAGTTCTCTATTTTCTTGCTCGAGGTGATCCATTAGCTTTGAAGAGTTGGCTCTGGTGTAGTATCGGTGCGTCGGCTTGTCTTCAAAATAAATGAAGAACACAGAGTTAGACCACTGATCAAGAAGCCCTGGAAAAAACCTGCTTATGCACATGATGCATGCAATGTTTGTGCATATGATTTTATTTTTAATTAGAGGAACTTTAGAGTTCTATTTGCAAATATCTGGAAAATATTAATCATCTTAGACATATATGGAATAATCATATCAATAATAATTGGAAAAAATTTACACCAAAGAAGTACAGTCTTGGTAACCAAATACAATAAAAGAGAGAAGGAAAATTAACATCCTATGGAACCCTAGAAACAATCGTCCAAAGCTCTCGAGACCGGAAGATAAGCTGCAGGAAACCTCTTCACCTCTATCTCATAGGCTGCCTCCATATCTGCCTTATCCTTGGCGAGTCGATCATACTTCCTCTTCCAAAACCTGGATGACTGAGGAAGAAGAGAAGTAACCACATCATTAGGCTCGTCGATAACTTGATGCTCCAGAAATTCTATCAAAGCATCCTTATCTCTGAGTTGCTGAAGTAGCTCCTCTCGCTCACGGACCCAAGCACGCGAACGGTCTTCATCTCTCAACTCCTCTACTCCTTGGGTTAGGGAGGGTTGAAGGCCGAACCATAACCATAGGTGTAGGTCTCGGGTTGTCATAGGGCATGCGGTACTCAGAAGCTCTCCTCCTTACCTACGAGGTGTAGGGTTCCAACGCAATACAATTCTTTGGACCAAGCTCCTTCCCTTCCTATGAATCTTGCGCCAGGCGCGGACCATCCTGCCTTTCAAGTTTTGGGTATCTTTACCCTATTGAAAGAACAAACCTTCTAGCAAAATGTTATTAGGTTTATCCTTTAAGGGTAACCCAAGCTGACGACGTGCCAAAATAGGGTTGTAGTTAATCCCACCACATGTACCAAGAAGAGGCACATTGGAGAATTCACCACAAAAGTCAATAATCTGCACACCATCATATACATGGTTATACCAAAAGATATCATCATTAGTGAGAGACATAAGTCTCGTGCACCGCCGTAGACATCCTTTGTTCTCCTTGAAGGCGAGCGTCTGTGGCAAGTGAGAGATAAACCACTTGTACAACAGAGGCAAACAGCACACAATAGTACCACCACCCTTTGCATTCCTCATATGCAAAGAGAAATAAGTTTCACCAAACAGAGTAGGAACAGGATTAAGAGTAGAGAAAATCCTAATGGCGTTCACCTCCACAAAATTTTCGATGTTGGGGAATAACACTAACCCATAAATGAGAAGTACAAATATGGCCTCAAAGGCGTCCTCACTTGTCATACCCCGATTTTGGTCCTGAATTTTTTCCATTTTTTCATTTTTTATTTTGGCACTTGGCCTAAAGTTCATTTGCATACATTCGTGACCAAAGGCAACCATCAACCTCCAAATCCTTAATCATGTAACCCTAATCATTTCATCATTTTCGAGTTAATTCTAGGAGTAGTGAAGTAAGTTCAATTTGATTTTGATCCAAAAATTGACTTTAGAGATTCAAATTGATTTTGAGGATTAGATTAATTTTGGAAATTATTTCAATACTTTTTGTTGATTTAATTTTAGAAGTTTCGATTAGTTAGCCATGGTTGTATTATTTGTTGGTATGCCATTTAACCACTTTTTTTATCATAAAAAATTCTGCATGAGTTTACAAATTTCAGCCCATATCCAAATTCCTTAAACCCACAATTAAATCCATTTTTTTCCAATCCAATAACCCAACTCTATTTTTAAATCCATTTTTTTCAAACTATATCCAAAATCCATATCCATTTTCATTATCCATTTGGAACCAATTTAAACCATTTCATATCCAAAATCCATTCAATCATAACAATCAACCAACTAACCCAAAGTTCAATACCAATATCCAATTACCCATTTCAAAGCAAATTTACATATCCATATCCATAAGTTACATGAGATAAAATTGGAATAAAAAAGGTACAATCACAGGCCAAGTACCAAAACCAAACGTTCCCTTTCTTCTTCTTCTCCTTCAAGCACCAAACGATCCAAGGTATCTGAGGATGTTTCACCCACCATCAATCCCTCACCGCTGGTCAACGAATCTAGTGAACAGAAGATGCGGTTATCTGATCTACAAGAAACGGCGTCGTTGAAGGCTGTTGATGGTGACACTGAGAACCACAAGGTGTCTTCTCCTCAGTGTCTAGAATCAGAATCAGGTGGGATTACCTTGAAATCCAAGGTGTTGCCGCCGTTAGCTCGGTCGAAGAAAAGTTGCACAAAATCGAGTCCTAAGACTGCTTGGGGGAGGCTCATTTCTCAATCTTCTGAGAATCCTCACTTGCCCATATGCGAACCTGTCTACATTGTTGGTCAATGTCGTCAATGTAATTTATGGCTTAAAGATCCCAATGATAGTAATGTTTTGTGCAAATTGAGCCACATAGAGCATGGAGGTTTTGCATTGCTGGAAGTCATAGGGAGTAAAGGTGAAGTGAAAGTTAACGGAAAGATATATGGGAAGAAATGTCGTTCTATTTTAAGTGGAGGTGATGAAGTTACCTTTGGTTTTTCTGGCAGACAGGCTTATATATTTCAGCAGCTCCATAATAATATCTCTACTGCCAATATACCGCCTCCTGTGAGCATTTTAGAAACCCAGGGTGCTCCAATAATTGGAACGCAAATTGAAGCTAAACCTGGAGATCCGTCGGCTGTTGCTGGGGCTTCAATATTGGCCTCTTTTTCTAATTTTAATGAAGATTTATCTCTCATTTCATCCCCTGCTAACACCTACAAGAACACCCAGCAGAAGACTGATGTTTCACCATTATTCTCTCCTGATTTAGATTTAAGTGGCAGGATTACTAAGATATTGAAAAAAAAAGAAATTGAAGGAACGCCTTAGAAGTGTTGATACCAGAAATATATTGGCATCACCCAATCAACAAGCTCTTAAAGATAGTTTACAGATGAGAATTCTCAATGCTGAGAATATTGATGTTTCATTTGAAGGTTTCCCATATTATCTTAGTGACACAACAAAGAATGTTTTGATTGCTTCTGCATACATTCATTTGAAGTGCGATGACTCTGGAAAATATGTTTCTGACCTTCCATCGTTGTCCCCACGGACATTGTTATCTGGTTCTACAGGCTCAGAAATATATCAGGAGACTCTGTCCATGGCACTTGCAAAGCATTTTGATGCGTGGCTACTAATTGTGGACTCTCTTTCACTTCCTGGTCGGGCACCATTGAAGGAAGTTGAAGCTCCTAAAGAAAGCTCAAGGCCTGAAAGACTTGTGTTTATTAAGAGAAGTAGTACTTAGGTTGCATTGAATTTGAGCCAGAATTCTCTGGATGGACCGTTTCCGTCTGAAATGACAACAAACCTTCATGCACTGCAAACCTGTAATGTTAGAAAATTGGTTAATAATTCACGTAACAACGAAAATTCTGAAAGCCAGGAGATACGTGGAAGAAGTGTGTTAAAGCTAAAATTGATACCACCGATACGAAAACTGGTTCAACCCGTGTTGTTTCTCAGCCTACCAACACCATCAGATGCTTCTCATTCTGGAAGACAAAAAAAGAGAACTAAAGGATCCTCTGAGAATGTTTTGTTATTCAACCTTCGACATCCGAAGAATTCCCAGTGTAAACTTAATTCCGGATTAGCAGTATCAATGTTCTCGTTCTCCCCCAAACAACTCATCAAGTTTGCCATCCACAATGCTACCATCCACCAGACCATTGAATTTGAACCAACCTGCAACAAATTCCCAATGAATTCGCACCAACAAGGCCGTGCGAAAACCGAAACCAATGCTCTAATCTTCACTGCAGTAAAAAACACAAATTAATTAGTCAAAGATGTAGAATTTCAGAAAAAAATCCCAATTTGGCATTAAGACAAAATTCAAAGAGAAAGCATGAGTTCATATTACCGTTTCTGATTTAGCATCGAATAGGGCAATCCAAAACTGAGAATCCCTAAACGGATTTTGCAGAGACCCCTTTTGAACTCCACCATACCAAATCTGAAAACCCTAACTCGTGAGAGATAAATAGGAAGAGAGAAGGAATCAGTGAGGGGACGAAAAATTGGAGAGGCGGAAGTGAAAATTTTCAAACAGGAAACCCTAATCCTAAAAAAATCAAAAGGAACTCAGTGTTGGAAGAGGCGAAGGGAGAAGGGTTCGGTCGTTACCTGAGCTACCGATTCACCACAAAGGTGAGCTTTCTTTCAAACTTTCACGCGATTGGGAGAGAGACGAGTTTGTGAGAGGGGTTTGGTGTGAAGTTGTGAGAGACGCAGTGTGAGAGAGACGGAAGCGTCTAAGTTGAGAGAGAGAGATTCTTTGAGCTTGAGAGAGAGTTTGTGAGATTGTGAGAGACGCAGTGTGAGAGAGACGGAAGTGTCTATTGCATTGTTTCCTTATTTTCTTTTTTTTTAATTTATTTTAAACAGAATAAGTCTTTTTGAAACTATTAAAAATTTTGTTTAAACTTCCTAAATTTTAGTTAATAAATGTTTACACATTTTCAATTCATATTCCATTGAAAAACCCAACAGCCAGGCGGCTAGGGTACCTTTCCTTGTTTTCTCCCACTTGGTAGTCCAACAGACTACTTCCTTTTAGTTTCTATTTTCTTTTTTTTTCTTTTTTTTTTAAAAAACTTTTATTCCAATTTGTTCTGGTTTATATACCCAAGTGTTTGTTGTAAATAATGAGTAATCATAAATGGCTTAGTGGAGAGAGGGTAGTTTTGTAGTCTTTAGTGGAGTGGGTTCGATACCTATATGTAGCATTTTATTTCTTTTAGCATTTTTTTCATGTTTATGTTTTATTATAATTCCTCCTATACTCATAGTTTCATTATTGTTTAATAACACCGATTTGCTTTCTTTTAATTTCATCATACATTCAAAACCATTTTAAACTATTAAAATCACACTTTTCTCGATTCAATATCGAGCCCATTTCCATACCCTCGTAAGACGATTGCTTTTAAGCATCGCCATCAACCTCACATAGCTTACTCTTGGGATTTCTTACAATGAGCCGGTTCTCTTGCACTTACACTCATACTTTTGCATTATTTGTTGTTTGGGCCCGATTTAATTATTTCATGATTTTGAATCCCCATTTGACAAAATGTACCCCACTCCCCCGATGTGTAATAATTTTGTACTATTTTATTTCTTTATTTGTTTGACTGTTTAGTTAGATATTAACACAAGAATAAAATCAACCATTTCCAAAAAAATACAAAAATAATGACTCGATCCAACGTCGAGTATTTTCTCAAGCCATTTTTTTTTCTGATAAAAACTCAAAAAATATTAATTTATAGTTAAGACCTTTTCAATAAGATGGAAATGGAACGTGGTGTATACCGCGCACTCCTGAGACTAGGATTCGAGATGTATATCTCGCCAATCCTAGCTCTCGCCATTATCCAAGTTTATCCACTTTGCTTTCTTTCAAACATTCATTCAAATTTCTCTTGAACGTCCATCAATACTTGATCTAGGGTCAAGTCATTTTCTCAATCAAATCTAAGATACCTAAATCTTATTTAACACTTTTTCAATAAAGGTGGAAATGGAACATGATGTATACCATGCACTCCTGAGATTAAGATTCGAGACGTATGCCTCGTCAATCTTAACTCTCGCCATCGTCTAAAATTGTCAGTGCGGTTTCTTCAAACCCTGTCTCAACCAAATTCCAAAACACTTAATTCCTATCTTAACCTCTTTCGATAAAGATGGAAATGGAACATGGTGTATACCGTGCACTCCTGAGGCTAGGATTCGAGATGTATATCTCGCTCATCCAAGTTCTCGCCATCACTCAAAATACATCCAACCGATCAAACTCTTTTCTCGCCGCCGTGCGATTGATCAAAAACCTTCTTTCATAAACGAAAGGTATCTTGTCTTAAGTGATACAAAACAATGTTTCGGCCACGATTGTTGAGTAGAGATAAATGACGCTTTTCCGAATGTAGATTTATAAATCTGTTTGATGTGTGGTATGCGTCCACTCCTCATCTGTTTTGGGTAAAACAATGTTTTTCATCAATTAATATAGTATAGCTTTCGCTAAAATTGACCAACAAACAAACATTTTTCTACCCAGAACTACGTAAGCCTTGATTTCTCTCTGGAGATACGTAGGAGCAGGATTTTTAAATCTTGTCAGGCCCACTAATAAAAAACTTAGGTTTAGTCCTTCGTCAAAAATCCAAAAATATTTTCCTTTCTTTCATTCTTTATTTCCCACCTAATAATTCGAAAAGCCTAACATTTCAAACTAACATTAACGCAAACAACTAACCTAATGGTTCCCGTTGAGTACAACGGACGTGAGGGGTGTTAATACCTTCCTCTTGCGTAATCGACTCTCGAACCCTGATATTGGTTGCGATGACCATATCTTATCCTTTCTTTTGTTTTGGGTTTTATCGATATTTCCCCTTTCCTTTTTAGAAATAAATAAAGTTCGGTGGCGACTCTGTTCAGTCCATCATTGCGAGCATGCGATCGCGCTTCGCTTTGAAGTCGTATCCCCATTTTTTTCGAGGTGCGACATCACTCATGGCCTTCCCAAAATAAGTAGCTTGAGCAATGAGGAAATCAGATGGGAGACCTTGAATTCCACCTTTGGTAGTCATATGAGCACTAATAACAGCTTCATCTATATGCAACAAATCCGCAATCTCTTGGGAAGAAGGAACTCTCTCCAAGCCACTGAATGGCAACTGATCTAAGATAGGTATGCCCACAAGATAGGCATACTCCTCAAGCGTAGGCAAAAGCTGGAAATCCGGGAAAGTGAAGCAATGGTACAAGGGATCATAGAACTACACCAACACACTCATCAGACCTTCTCCCACCTGAGTAGAAAGAATAGACAGAAGCTTCCCATGGCGAGCTTTGAACTCCAAGGGATCTAATACATAGGATGTCAAACTCCTTAACTCTTTCAAGTCGGACTGTCTGAAACTGTACTTCTTCATATTCCTTCTTTGCTTATCCATGTCTGAAAATTTGCAAATAGACCTCTTAAGTTCCTTGAAAATTTTCTCATTGTTGATGATATGGATGTGTATGAATGCATGAATGCATGGATGCAACAATCACACTCAAGGATCAAGCAAATAACACCACACAAAGGTCACGGGATGGATCAAGCCATCCTTAATATCAATCATCCATTTTGGTGGATTATGGTTTACACCTTATCAACACCCAAGTTCCATTGATATTAAGGATATACGAGAACGGATCAACTGCGAATCAAGGGTTTGTTGCAAGTCACGAGCATGGAGTCTCGGTTAAGAACCACCCAAAGGGAGTGTACTATGGTTAAACCTAACAATCATGTTCTACAAGAGGTTCCCATAGTCATCATCCCATCTTTCAAATATTATCGGATAAACGACTACTCGTATTCCAAAAATATTCTCAAGAGAGACTCTTATGAGTGTAGTATCGTGTAACAATCGTATCAAATCTTACACTTGAACGACCTTCGCACTACGTCCTAAAATAGGCCAAGATGGGCTAGGTAATCTAAGGTCTTTGGCTTCTAAGGCATATATTGAAAAGAGTAATGCCTAACCACGACTACTCGTGTGACATTATTGATCCCAACAAAACCTCCACCAAGTTAATGGGCTTGCAAATCATCTTGCTAAGGAATAACTCCACATAAGTCAACAAGCCTATGCCATTCTCCTATCATAAGTGCACTCGAGTTCGGGTATAGAACTCATCTCACAAGAGACCACCAAGCACACAAGCAATTGATATATCAAGCAATTCATACATTACAAACAATACAGTCATCCCAAATTTGCACAAAAAATATGTCACAAATAAGATAACCATACAATACAACAAAGGTAAAAAGTAGGCAAAACCCACTAGGAAAATGAGTAATCCCCAGCAGAGTCGCCACTTTTCTGTAGCGGGGTATTCGTTACCTTTAGATTTATTGACTAAATCAAAAGTAAATCATACAATTCGAGTCGCCACCGCACTAATATTTATCCAAAGGAAAGGTTAGAAAGCGAACAAAAACCAATAAGTTTTATCAAATCAAAAACTAATAAAAATGTCAGAGATCTGGGTAAGGGGGTTGGTTATGAAATGGGAAGGTTTTAAGCACCCAAAACATCCTTAGTACTCTAAGGGAGCCCTTTTTACAAATGTTGTATGGTAGGTTGGTATTTGTGAAAAATATTTGTGCAAACATGATTGGGGAGATGAGAAAAGAATATACAAGTTATTTACATTTTTTGGTGTTTGAATGGATAAACCCATTGCCTACGTACCATCTTAAAAAGGTAGGATCAAAACCTCGTAGTTCGGGGTAAAAAAACTCAAAAGAAGTTGGTGAATTGATTGGTTAAAAGCCTTAAGGTCTTTTGTCATCAAAGGGGGGAAACTCAACCTAAACCACAAATCCACCATGTGAGGAGAGCTTCAACATACTAGTGAGGGATCCACCCTATAATAAGAATGGAAGACTTATAGTCCAATGACTAAGGCTAAGGTGAGGTTTACATCAACCACTATGATAACTCAAACCTAATAGCTAATGTTTATGAAAAGCTTTTGCAAAAGTGGCTATTGGAACCACAAAAACAATTTGGGTGAGTTGTATTTACAAATGAAAAGTATTCACAAAATAAAGTCAAAGTTGACTTAAGATTCAATTCAAAATAAGTGTTATGAAAAGAGTTTTGAAAAATGAAACGCATAGTGCCTAGGTTTCTAATTTTGAAAGCAATGTTAATGTGTGCACAAAATAAGTTTGGCTTGGGTTAGAGTGGAGAGAAGAAGAGAAGGGCTAGGTCCTAAACATGCAAAGATGAGATAAGAGAAATAAAACCACTAGGAGTTCCCTTCTTGAGATCATAAAGATGATCCAAGTTTCTCCTTTCCTTTGGGCTTAGCAAGCAATAAGCAATTAACTCAAGCAATCAAGCAAATATTCAATCAAGCTCCTAGGATCCTCCAATTTGGATTTGTCTCTCTTATCTTGGATGCTCATGACAATGGTCTTTCTAATAGCTCAAGTTTGGTATCCCTATCACAAGAACACACAAATCAAAAAGTTCCACAATGTAATAAAAAGAATGGACAAGAGTGGGTTTAGAATAGGGGTCCTTTCAATGTCATCTTCAAGATTTAAGCACTCTAAAGGCATGAGGCCTAGTTGCTCTTCAACATATTTAGCATTCTAAAGGCATGAGGCCTAGTTTCTCTTGAAACTCCATTTAGCATAGGTAAGGTCCTAAATCTAAGTCCTTTCTCCATTTGCATTGGGTTCACACAAACAAAAACAAAACAAGCACAAGGCAATAGTATATACACAATAATGTGCTCAAGTGAGCAAAAGGCAAATGGCATAAACATAAACATGAGCTCAAGTGAGCAAAGGGCAAAGACAAATGAATTAATGAGCAAGAAATTAAATTGCATTAAAGTAAATTGCAAGAATTAAATGCTTCAATTAAAAGTTAGTGATTAGTAGTTAATGTTAGTGTGCCATAAGGAAATTTAGCGCTATGTTAAGCAATCGTAAGTGGAATAATGTAGTAGTCACACCTATCTGAGGCCGGTCAATAAAACAATAGGCAACTAACACAAGTTAGAGATCATGACTAGTAAGCCAAGCTCCTACAACTTGCCATGCCAAAAGAAAGGAAGAATGACCTTGTATGGATTTAGGTTTTTTTGCTTGACCAAGAAGCAACCTATCTTTAATGCAAAGTAATTCACTTGATCCTTGATCAAGATGAATTTGATTTGGGTCAAAGAAGGTTAAGCCTCTCATATGTCAAGGCTAACCACCAATCATTAACTCATTGGTCAAAAAGAAAAAAAAGAAGAAGAAGAAGAAGATGAAAATGGAATGTACAAAATTAAAAGTCAAATAACATAACCAACACACATTGACCCAACATGAAGGGAATCAACATCAATCAATGGTAAACAGAAGTAGGATGAAGATTAGAAGTCAAGAAATAACAAAAATATTTTTGGTATTTTTTTTGGAATTAAAATAATACATGAAATGAAATGAACAAATAAAGGTCAAACTTCAAATCCAATTCAAATCAACTTGGAAAAGTCCAATTGGATCATCATAAGTCTAACATGGTCAAACAAGGTTTGACAAAAAATTTCATCATTTTTTGAAAACAGAAACTAATTTTAAACAATTAAAAATGAAGAAAAATGACACAATTGGACTAAAATCTAAAATAAATCTCAAATCAATTAAGAAATTGATGAGAATATTTTTCATAGATTCGTCATTATCCAAAGATGTTAAGAAAATATTTTTGGCATTTTTGAATATCAGAAAGTATTTTAAATGAATTAAAAATAACCAGAAAAGAAATAATTCACAAAAAATATTAAATGGAATCACAAAAATAATTAAAAATCATTTTTAGAAACTAGAATTCAAGAGAAAAATTCTGCAATTGGTCCCATATTTTTGTGATTCCAAATAAAGAAGTTATGAATTTTTAAAATAAAATGGAATAAAAGAAAATTAAAACAGAAACTAAAAATAGAAAAAATCCTGAAGCGTCAGATCCACTTCATTAATTCACGTGGCTGATCTGGTGGATGGGAAGCGCGCGCATTGTGATCCTTAGTCAACAGCGTGGCACATGGATTTAAATAAAGTCATAACAATGAGGCGCTAGGATTAGATCTGGGAACATGGATCCAAGGGCTGAGGCTAGGACACGTGGGGACGGTGGTGGAAACCACCGTCTTCTCCGGTGAGAATGCCAGTTCCGGCCACCTGTTGCAGGTTTTCAAACCTAAACCATAGCACGCGATCCATACATCATTCGAAAGCTAGGGTGATGTACATCACCCCTGTGACCTTAGTTTTTGCTCAAGACTCTCATAGAAGGAGAAATCTGAGATGGAAAAACAAGGTACTCAATCTAAACTTGTTCAATTCACAAAAATTAGATCACAAATCAATTGCCTCTCACATGAGGACTTCAAAGATGCCAACCAATACAAAAAATGTTCAATATCCAAAGAGATTCGAAGGAAAACAGTTGGAGTGAAAACCTTTAAAGTGCAGTTTGTGTGAGCTTGATCCAATCCAAATCTTCAGTGCAGCTTGATCATGAAGTAACAAGGAAGCAAGGCTAAGGAATTTGGAAGCCAAAGATCAACCAATGAAGTTGAATTTTAAGCTTGAAAAATGGAGAAAAAATTCAGAATTCCTTTAATAGAGGGTTGGGGAATCAGTTATGCAGAGCTTCAGGCGCCTTTAGGTTGAGATTTGAAGTGAGCAAAGCATCCTATTTATAGCCAAGGCTGATGCAATGCAATGAAGAATTCGTGTGTGCATGAGCTTGGGTCCTCCATGCATGGGCCTGTACAGGCGCATGTGAGGCCCAAACTCAATTGGTTTTGCATGTTGAACACAAATGAAAGTGAAATGGACGTTCAGATGGCAATGCATAAGCTTGTGCATGGGATTTTAACATGTTATGCATAATTGAACCCAAAACTTCACCTCTTCGAAAATGCCATTTGCAAAATTGAAACATAGGCATGTGAGTAATGGTTGGAAAGATCTTGACATAAGTAACAAATGTTATGTTGATCAAAAGTTCATTTGGTGTTGGGAAACTATTGAAAATTGGCCATGAAGTTCAAAGTACAAAACATGTATATGGAAATTTTGCCAAAATGGACCAACTTCAAGCCCTGTGTTTCAATTATTCAAGCCTTAAATGACAAAATCTTCAACATCAAAGTTGTAGATCGTTTCAAGAAGATAAATTTAGACTTAAATTTTGCATCATTTGGATTTTTTATGAGAATGTTATGAGCACTTGAAGTTGGACTTTTTCACATTTCAATGACTTTGGTCCAAAGTGACCTATAATGTTTTGTATTATCACATGTATTTATTTTAGGATTATGAAATTTTTTCCAACATAACAATTTAAGTAGACATCTTAAAATTTCCAATTCACTTTATATCACCTCAAAATCATAAAAAATGAAGGAGTTAGGTCCTTGGGAAGTTGACCCAAAATTAGGGTTTCAGTTAAAATGACCTATAATGTTTTGAAATGAATGATGACCTTCCAAGTTTCAAATGGATTTTTTATGAAAATGAAATTTATTCATATGGTTCTTAAGAACATTGTTTCTCTTGGGGTCATCTTCATTTGACAAACACATCAAAAGTTAGGTCTCAGTGGATTTCAAAATAGTCAGATGATTTGACTGATCAACTTCTCAAAGCCAAACTTCAAATCTTGATGAATGAATGATTGAGGACACTCACATAGGCTCATATATGCATAAAATGATAAATTAAAGAGCTTCCCTTGTTTGTATTTTATCCTAGGTTGAGGTTGCTTCATGAGCAAGGCACAGTCAATGCATAGTTGAATTAGGGTTTCCTTGGGAAACAATCCTCAAGTCCTTTGGTTTATCTTGATCAAATTGACAAATTGAGATACTTGGGATACATATATGATGATTGAGAGCTTTGGGTACCAATGTCATGCTTGCTTTCACTTTCATCTGGCCACTTCAATGGGTATAGGAGTCATCCTAGGAGCCTTGGATCACATGACTGCTTGAGCTTCAAAACAAACAAAGTTAGTGACATATTTTTGTGCTTTTGGTTAGTAAACAAAATAATAAAATCAATAATATACAATTAAAGCATGCTTGGTGGTCTCAAACCAACTCACACAAGTCCCAACCCAAGGGTAAGGAGCCAAGATGCTATGATCCTTGAGGCAAATGCAATGAGCAATGATATGATGCCATAAGGGATCTTAGGGTCAAAATTAGGGTCTTATAATTATCAGTCAGTGCAGTATGATTTTCCTGATGAAGAGATTTTGTACTTGAAAATGAAGGATTGTGATGAACCATTGCTTGAAGAAGGACCAAAACCTGGTTCCCGTTGGGGCATGGTATTTAATGGAGCTATTAATCAATATTGAAATGGCATTGGGGCAATGATCATTACTCCTCAAGGAACGCATCTACCATTTACAACTAGATTGACTTTCAAGTGTACAAACAACATGGCAGAATATGAAGCTTGCATCATGGGGCTTGAAGAGGCCATGAATCTCATAATCAAGTATTTAGATGTCTTTGGTGACTCAGCTTTGGTTGTGAATCAGATCAAAGGTGATTGAGAGACAAATTAACCCGGTTTAATACCATATAGAGATTATGCGAGGAGGATTTCAACTTTCTTTACAAAGGTTGAGTTTCATCATATCCCTCGAGATGAGAACCGGATGGCAGATGCTCTTGCAATGTTGGCATCAATGATTATAGTGAAGTATTGGAATTAAGTTCCCAATTTGTCTATGATGCGTCTTGATAGGCCAACTCATGTGTTTTCTGTTGAAGAGATCAAAGACGAGAAGTCGTGGTATTACGATATCAAATGTTTCCTCCAAAGTCAGATTTACCCGCCTGGGGCATCTTTGAAAGATAAGAAGACTTTGAGAAGATTAGCCGGTAATTTCTACTTGAATGGTGATATATTGTACAAGAGAAACTTCGACATGGTTTTGCTCAGATGCGTGGATAGACACGAAGCAGACTTGTTAATGACCTAAGTGCATGAAGGTTCCTTTGGTACTCATTCTAATGGACATGCAATGGCAAAGAAGATGTTGCGAGCAGGTTACTATTGGCTGACAATGGAATCTGACTGTTGCAAATTTGTGAAGAAATGCCACAAGTGTCAAATTTATGCTGATAAGATTCATGTTCCTCTGACACTATTGAATGTTATTTCTTCCCCATGGCCCTTCTCCATGTGGGGAATTGATATGATTGGGATGATTGAACCCAAAGCTTCGAATGGACATCGTTTCATTTTAGTGGCAATTGACTACTTCACAAAATGGGTTGAAGCAGAATCGTATGCGAATGTAACCAAGCAAGTTTTTGTGCGGTTTATTAAGAATCAGATCATATGTCGTTATGGTGTGCCAAGTAAGATCATTACTGATAATGAATCAAACTTGAATAACAATATGGTGGAAGCTCTTTGTAAAGACTTCAATATTGCACACCATAATTCTTCTCCCTACAGACCTAAGATGAATGGGGTTGTTGAAGCTGCGAACAAGAACGTTAAGAAGATTATTCAGAAGATGGTTGTCACATATAAGGATTGGCATGAGATGCTCCCCTTCGCTTTGCATGGGTATCGTACATCCGTACGCACTTCAACAGAGGCAACCCTTTTCTCACTTGTGTATGGTATGGAAGTAGTGCTCCCCGTAGAGGTTGAGATTCCATCATTGTGTGTGCTCATGGAAGCCAAGTTGACTGAGGCTGAATGGTGTCAGACTAGGTTTGACCAGTTGAATTTGATTGAAGAGAAGAGATTGACTGCCATGTGCCATGGTCAGTTATATCAGTAGAGAATGAAGAAAGCTTTTGATAAGAAGGTCAAACCTCGTATGTTCAGAGAAGGTGACCTTGTGCTCAAGAAGATTTTATCGTTCAAACCAGATTTTAGGGGAAAATGGACTCCCAATTATGAAGGCCCATATGTTGTTAAGAGAGCCTTTTCAGGTGGTGCTTTGGTTCTTACAACTATGGATGGTGAAGAGTTCACTCGTCCTGTGAATGCAGATGCAGTCAAGAAATACTTCGCCTAAAAAGAAAAGAACAGCTCGCTAAGTTGAAAACCCAAAAGGGCGACTTAGGCAAAAAAGAGCGTCTCGGTGGATTGAAAACCTGAAAGGGCGATCCAGGCAAAAAATAGAGACATAAAAATAGAAGAGATTTCCTGATAAGTTGAGTGCCCCACCTTGGGGCAACTTATGCAAAAATTAGGGATTTATGGCAAGTAACTGCATTCTGCTGATCTTCAAATTTTGAGAACTTTGAGCACAAGGGTTGACGTCGATTCATCATCCCAGCAGTGGTCAAGAGCATAGTGGATATCAAAAGTTGGTAGAAGGACTAAGGATCATTTGTATTCAATGTAACCCTTTTCCATGTCAACTACCATTTTCAACTTTGTAAAAATCTATGGAGTCTTGTCATTTACAAACTACCATCCATTAAATAAAGTTGAGCTTTTATCCAATTGTTTCTACTCTTATTTACTTCAGCCAATAGTTTAAATTTTATTATGATCATTTTTGAAAATTTAAAATTTTTAATCAAAATCTTTTTCTTAAAACATATAAAAACAAAAAAAAAATTCAAAGCAATTAAAAGGAAGTATCAACAGCACTTCAAGAGCAGCAAGTCCTTAAGTACGAAACATCAGAGGTCCCTCAAGCAGTTAACTCTTCAGGTATCCCTAGTTGGTTTGTGTTGATCAGGTTCCCCTGTGGAGTGTTTGTTCCCTAGCAGAGTTCTGATTCTTGTTCCCAGCTAAGTTGGTTGATTCAGTACCTTGCGGCGTGTTGTGTCCCGACAGTGTTTTTGTATTTCCCCAACAGGGTTGATCTTCAGCAGAGTAAGATCTTTTCCTCAATAGATCGCATTGGCTTCCCTGCCAGTCGCCATCCGACTCGCTCCCAGTCAGAGTTCCCTTCTGGTTTTTGAGCAGCTATTTGTGTTTATCTTGTGCATGATTTTTTCCCATTTGATATGGTGTTGACCTAAAATTCCTTGCAGATTCGACAATTTCACCTCTCCTCAGCAGAGCTCCTCCCTCGGCTAGATTTGAGCCTTTGGTTTGTGATTTCTCTGTTCTCTAGTAGATGTTTCCCTCTTTTTGTGGATTGACCGGGGATTGTACCGATGATTCAAATTCTTTGCAACACCTTTGTATCCTTTGTGATCGCTTTGTCAGCATAATCATCATATACATATACATTCATATAATTTCATAATTGCATATTTGCATATCTGATTAACTTGTTGGTTTGAGATTCTCATTCTCTGTATGGCGGTACTTTATCCCCATACAAATTTTGGTGTCTGTCCTCCCTCAATTGTAGAGCGTCAGCCCATTAGGCAGAAAGACTTTAACCTTTTCTCCTCTTCCCCACTGAGTTTGTTTCCTCGTAGATGATTATTATTTCAGTTTCCTTTCCAGTTGTTTATCTTGATGGAATCACTCCCCTTGAGTTATATCCTCATTGGGTTAAGTCTTGATTGACTGTTTCTGTCTAGCTCTTACCTAGATAGATGCTTCGAGTCTCCTAAGAGTTTATTGCCTAGTAACAGGTAATATTCTTCTTAGTTTGCAGTTTGTTACTTCTTGCCTAATACCCGGCAAAAGTACCCTTGTTTTTCTCCTCAGTAGAGTCCCTAGTGGATCTGATTCCCCAAGAAGTATATCCTTGATATGTTCACCCTAACTGGTGATGGATATCTTTCTCTCCCCTGCCTGAGTTTATCCTTGATATGTTCATCCTAACCGATGACGGATATTCTCTTTTTGGTGTTCTACCCAGTAAAAAGGTAGTTGCAATCCCTATTTTGTTCCTCAGAGAGTTAATCCTTGATATGTTCATCCTAACCGATGACGGGTTTCCTTCTCTTTGCGGTCTTCTACCCAGTAACCGGTAGTTGTAAATCTTGCTTTTGGTTCCCCCCGCAGAGTTAATCCTTGATATGTTCATTTTAACCAGTGACGGATTCTCTCTCATGGTATTCTATCCAGTAACTGATAGATGTAATTCCTATTTTCTCTCCTCTCAGGGTCTATCCTTGATATGTTCATCTTAACCGGTGATGGATTTTCTCTTTGATTGGTCTTCTATCCAGCATTCGATAGATGTAATTCCTACTTTTTGTTCAGTTGGTATATCCTTGATATGTTTATCCTAACCGATGACGGGTATCCTCCTTGACATGTATTAGGCATGTTAATCCTTGATATGTTCATCTTAACCGATGACGGATTTTCTTCCCTGTTGAGTTTATCCTTGATATGTTCATCTTAACCGATGACGGATACTCTAACCTTCGGTCTTCCGCCTAGTAACTGGTAGTTGTAAATCCTATTTTCTACAGTTTTCCCCAGCAAGGATATTCTTACCTAGTAGCTGGTAATGAATACTCCCTCCTGGCATTTCCCAGCGAGTCATCCTTGATATGTTCATCCTAACTGATGACGGATGTCCTCTCCGTCAGATCTTTATTATCTCCTTACCCAGTAACAGGTACTAGGTAATAGATTTCTTCTCCTCCTGTGCTAAAGTTTATTTCTTCCCCGGTCGAGTCTGAGTGCGCATTTCCTGAGTGAAATTGTTTTTCCCTGCATGATTCAAGTACTTCAGTTTTATCCCGACTTACTCGTATCCCCTGCAGATGTTGTTGTTCCCGGGCTGAGTCTTTTCCATGTTTGTATGGAATTCCTCGAGTCCCCCAGCAGTTTTAAGTCGTAGTCTGGCCTAAGCATAACTCCTTTTATTCCCCAGAGTCTTTGTCTCCCTAGTGAATTTTCCTTACGGAATATGTTATACTCCTATGGGCTTTCGGTCTCTCGGATTTCTTTTCCTTTGTGGTCATATTTCTCCACAGAGCATTAACATTTGCATTCATACCATTTGCATCATGAGGTCTCTTAGGGACCAAAATTTGTTTCTGTGTTGTTATTTAAGCCCATTCTACTTAGTCGACATGAAGATTTTAACCCTTCGCCTCCTCAGTTAGAATGTCCTTAAATAGGGGCAGCTGTAGGACCCCAATTTTGACCCTAATATCCCTTATGCAATTTCATCATAAGCATTAGCATTGGGATCATACCTTGGCATCCTCCTTACCCCTCTTTCATTGGGTTTGCTTTGGGAGAGATCACCAAGCACTTTGTGATTGTATCATACTTGTATATTATCATTTTACTAACCAAAATACAAATATATGTCTTTGCATTTGCCTAACTCTTTTGTAGGTAAGGCATGATCACATTGATTCATCAAGTTCATATCTAGGGTTTGAGACCCTCATGACAAAGGGCACAACCATGAATTGATCCAAGAATGGTTATGAGCATCATATATGAGTTCCATTGATTCCTACATGTTATATTGATCAAGTTTGCTTCAAGAGTTTGAGGGTGATTTGCCTTGGAAACCCTAGTTTGACTGGGTATCTTGAGTAACTTCTCCAACAAGCTATCTCATCAATTGATCAAATTTCTCAAGGGACACTTCAAAATTCATCATATTATGCATATATGATCTACCATGAGTCAAGAAAGTCGAGAGAATTTAAGGTTAGCAAGTTGGTTGATGGGGGTTGGCCAGATGAATTCATCTGATCAAAACTGGGTCTCCCTAGACCCTATCTCCTACAATTTTCACCATATGAAAATGATTCCATGATAAACGTTACTCTAAATGACATTCCAAACAACTTTCATGTTGAGACCTAGATCTAGTTTTTCTTGGAAAATCATTTTCTATTTTGAAACATTATAAGTCATTTTGTCTAAACCCTAATTTGAAAGTCAACTTCCCAAGGCCATAACTTGCTCAATTTTTATGATATGAAATATTTCCAAGTTGCACAATCAAATTCAAGATGTCTACTTCAACGTTTATGTTTGGAGTGAGAGCCAGTTCAACTTTTATGAGCATGTGATATGAGGTTACATTATAGGTCACTTTTGACCTATACCATTGAACAAGTGATTTTTCCAAACTTCAAAAGTGCATAACTCTATCATTCCAAATCCAAATGACATGAAATTGGTGACCATTTTTAATTTCTTTGAAAGATATAAAACTTTGATGAAGACACCTTTCCCATTTGAAGCTCACATAAAAAGTTAAGCAAGGTGGAATATTGAGATATATGGCTTGACACTTAGAAAAAAATTCAATATGTTGAAATTTCCAAACTTCCACTTCAAAATTCACCATGTTCTAAGATTCAAATGAAAAAGTGTTAAACATGAAAGTTATTCCTCTTGATCTAACCTTTCCAAAAAGTCTAATTTCATCCATTTTGGACAAGAATTGCTAGGGATGCGCATGGCATGAACATTGCATTATCATTTGGCAAAGATCAAACTTCAAACAGTTGTGTACAATTGCCTTGCATTCCAAGCTGATTTCAGACTCTTTTACACTCAATTGTGGATCAAATGGAATGATCTCATGGGCTTGTACACGCTCATGCACCCATGCATCACTCATTGCCAATTTTGGAAAGCCATTTGGAAGGTGCAAATATCACATGATCCAGCTATAAATAGAGGTCCATATGCTCAGAATTCAAGGAGATTCGCGCCAGCTTTGATCTTAAACCCCTAACCCTTCCATTTGAGAGGATAATCCTGAGAATTTCCATTGGAAATTGAGTTGAATTCTCACTGTTTTAAGATTCAAAACTCCAGGGATCCAAGACCTTTTGTGCATTCTAATCCACTTCTGCAAGCATACTGAGCAAGATCAAGCACAAGCCAAAGCAAGAACAGTTGAATCCAGACCTACATTGAAGGTATTTTCCAGAAATTTTCATCTCTTCGATTCTCTCTTAATTCCACTCAATTCTCTTGGATCCTTGGTTGTCTGAAGTCCTACCAATGTACGCAAGAAGATTGAGTTGCTTAGAGGTCAAATCAAAGCAACTCAGTTGACACACCTCAAAATTCAACTCCTCATATCTTTCTATATATGTGGAGTTAGTTAAAATTGATGTCAGATTCGTGCGCTACGCCATTTTTTCTTTCAGATCATGTCTTCCTTTTTCATTTTCTTGATGGTGATGAGTGAACCAGTCCGGCCAGGGTCAACGGAGAAGATGATTGGCCTTTGGACGCCGGTGATGTGTTGGCATAGTTCAGAGCCATTGATCCTTTTCAAATTGTTTTAATCTCGTGCGTTGCTTTTAAATACCAAGCATATGCCGCATTGACTCAAGTCCACCATGGAACGCGCGCTGGTGGCCACTTGATCTGCCACATCAATTAATGAGGGAGATCAAGTGGTCCACATTTTTCTGATTATTTGAATTTTATTTTAATTGCTTTACTTTCATTAATTCATATTAATTTTAATATTGATCCATAAAATATGAGAGTTTCACCAAAAAATTTAAAATAATTTCCTCTTTCATATTCTAAATTAAAATTATTTTTTGGATCATTATTAATGTTTTTCAGGATTTAATTGATTTTGCATTTGTTTTTAATTGTTTAAAAATACTTTTAAGTCTTTAAAATTTCTGAAAATTTTTCTCCAAGGTCCTTTGACCTTGTTTGACCTATGATAAATCTCATGGCCATTTATTTGGTGTTTTGATGAGGTTTTAGGAATTTGGCAAACCATATTTAATTTAAATACCTTATTTTAGTATTTTTAATTTGAATAAATGTCAAATAATTTTGTTGACCAATTGTGATGACTTGTTTGAGTTTGGCTCTTGTTGTTGGGCTTTGGTCAAGGTTGATTTGACTTTGTTAAGTTAATATCATTAGATTTAGGGGATTGATGGAATGTACATTCCATCTCCCAAAATGAATGGATGATATTAATTTGGTAAAGGTCCTCCTTTGATCAATTTGAGTTTTCATCCATTCCCATCCCTCTTCATATTATTCCCCTTCTTTATGCATTCATCTCATTTGGGCTATGATGTCTCAAAGTCCTAAAGCTAGTTGATTGAAAAATTAACATGAGTATGGATGATATTAGGCCACACCTTTTGCATATTCTTTTTTATGTGTGGTATGTTTCATGAGCATAGTCCATAATACTATGTCTCTAACATGCATTAACACCAAAATTTCATTGCCCGACCTCAAATAGTTGTGACTTCTACATAAGTCCAATTACGATTGTTTAACATAACGCTAAATTTGTGACATAAAAGGCATAGCATTCTAGTTAGTGAGATTATAAGTCTCCCCTCTTTCATGGTATTGTGTGGAAACTTGGTCTTTTTTCCTTCCTTTGGAAGATGTCTTGGCTCAAGGATCCATGCTTGTGATAAGTGGGTTGAGTGTTCTCCAAAGAATGTCTAAAAATGAAAAACAAAAGCAAACAATACTAATTTCAAACCTATTAACAACTAACTTTTAATTTCAAGCCATTTACTTCAATGTCATTTAATTCTAGCTTTTATACATTTGTCATTGTTCATATCATTCTAATTGTTTATGTTAATAAATTTTTCACTTTGTCCACTTGGACCATATTGTGTGATATATCTTGTTTGTGTATACTTTGCTTGTTTGTGTGGTCTTTTACCATTAATGTACATAATAACAACAAAAACTCTAAAAAACTTTTGTGTGGACTGTTGGCTTGATCTTGGACAAATGGACTTAGGACTTAGGCAACATTCCTATGTTAAAGGACTTGGCCAATGCAAACATATTGAGAAACCAAGTGCTTGCAATTTGAAACTTCACTTGATACATCATTCAAGATCCCTCTGAGTTCATCTGCAACATGATCATTGTGTAGCTGTCATTTTGAACCTGGGACTTGTGGAATTGATCTGCTACATGGGCTAAGTTTGAAGAAGAACATGGAATGCCTAAAGCTTGGATGTGGCTATCTTTATTTGATGTCTTTGCTCTTCAAGATAATATAATTGTGCATTTGTGTGTTGCTTGATTCTAAAAGTCCAAGGGAATTCTGGGTTTTTATTGACATTTTTGTCTATTGGATTGCTACCCATTTGGTCAGATCTTTTCAACTCTTAACTTTTAATTTTGTGCATAGGATTAGTCTCTTCATCTTCTCCCCATTTCTTTAATTTCAAAATCTCTCCCTCCCTTTTCAAAATCTTCTTTGATTGAACTTATTTTGTTTCAAACTTTGACCACTTTGTAAAAAGATAGAAACTTTGGTCTTATGTCATTGCATTTTCAAATTTCTTTTCTTAAATCAAACTTGTAAATAAACTTAACTATACTTGACTTAAACTTTCAAAAAAATCCAAAAAGAACTAACTCATCCAAACCATTTCCAGGCCGTTGTGCCTTTCAAACTTAATTTGTGTTAAAAATAATGCATCGACTTTGAAATTTGTATCACAAACTACGAGGTTTTGATCCCTCATTTTTATGTTGGTACATAGGCACAAGACCGAAAGTCTTGCCAAACACAAAAATATAATTAATGAATTCTTTTCTCATCCCCCCATTCTATTTGTTTGTAAACATCATTTTGTACCAAATACATATGCACACAAAAAGGGCTCCCTAGGAGTACTTAGGACACTTTGGGTGCTAACACCTTCCCTCTGTGTAACCAACCCCCTTACCTGTAATCTCTGACATTTTATTAGTTTTGATTTGAAAACTTCTTACTTTTGGGTTTTTTTCGTACTTTTTCCCTTTTCCCTTGGAAACAATAAAAGCGCGGTGACGACTCTTGTTATTTGATATCCAGCTTATCCATAGCTTTATGATCATGAATTTACCGCTACAAGAATCAATTTAGTTGTATGCCTGGGATGTCGATCCTGGAGCGATATATCTACTACGACGTGTGATGGAGCAATATCGTATGGACCAACAAGACTTACACTTAAATTTTATTGACTTTGAGAAGGTGTATGAAAGAGTACCTAGAGAGATTATGTGGAAAGTCGTAGAAAAGAAATGGGTTAGGGTGCATATTTAAGTTATACAAGATATGTATGAAGGGGTTTCGAATCGTGTGCATACACAAGGTGGAGAGACTGACGATTTCCCAATTACAATAGGTTTCAATCAAGGTTGAACCTTAAACCCCTGCCTTTTTACTTTAATTTTGGATGTACTCACGGAACACATCCAAGAGATAGCATCGAGATACATGTTTTTCGCAGATGATATAGTCTTATTTAGAGAGTCGAAGAAAGATTTAAATGAAAGGTTGGAGACTTGAAGACGAGCTTTAGAAATGTATAGCTTTCTCCCAAGCAGAAGTGAGACGGAGTATATAAAATATAAGTTTAACTAAAGGATAAGTGTTTCTAACCTAGAGGTGAAAGTTGGAGACCATATGATCCCACGAGTCGCGTTGTTTAAATATCTTTGATCCATAATACAAAACAGTTAAAAAAAATAAGAGGTGTAAACCATCGAATTCAAATTGGATGGATGAAATGGAGAAGGACTTATGAGATTTTATGTGACACAAAGGTACCACTCAAATTGAAGGGAAAAATTATCGGACTGCAATAAGACGTACGATGTTGTACGGGACAAAATGTTGAGCGGTTAAGAATCAACACGAGAACAATATAAGTGTAGCAAAGATGAGAATATTATGTTGGATGTATGGTAAGACTGGATATGATAAGATTATAAATGACAATTGTATACTGGAACCAAAATCGGAGTTGATTGTTGATGCAGGACCCTGGAAGCGATGATGATGATATTCGGTACAGTGGTCCGGGGTGGACCTGCAAGGTTAGCACTCCATAACCAAAGTCAATAACAAATTCCAAAATGAATATAGTAAAAGTGGAGATAAAAAAGATATACCTTAAAATTCATGTATTGATTATATACGTTGGATAATTATAATTGAGTTATGCTAGATTGGACCCTCGCATTGGGACTTCGGCCAACCCAAAATAACAATATTAGAGTCTTGAGTTAACACATATAATAGAAAAAAGTGGTGAAAGTAAATTTAGTTGATTTGAATATATAGAGAGAAGAATTATAGTCTATTAGTTTGTCTAAAATTTTAGAAAAATAATATTTTTACAACCAAATTTAGATGTCAAAAATGTATCCCTGTGTAAATTTATCATGTATTAATATATTTTTAAAATTCGTGGAAGTGTATGATATCGGTGTATTAATGTATTTTTTAAAAGAGAATTGATATTTTTACACTAAAGACATTTACACCGTATTTCTATACGGCTATATTTCAAAAATTATTTAATGATTATTTTTTCTTTTTTAGACACAAACCAAACACATGCACATTCTGTATCTTATACAGTGTAGGTGTAAGGGTAAGATGTTTAATTTTTGGTGTTAAAATAGCAACCCTCTTTTTAAAATTCGCGCAAGTGTATGAAATCAAAAAATATGAGAGAGATAAAGACATTGGTATACAGTTGCTATGCGGTTTCTAATACCATGTCAGATTTTTGGTGTTCAAATAACACTACTCAAAAAAATTTATGTGCACTTCCAGTTCGAATATGCACGTTTGACCTATAGTGTTATGTGATGTGTTCAATCAAAATATGACTGATTATCAAAATCGCACATTTGAAAAATTTAGAAAACCAATTGGTATAAATTGTGGGGAACCTTTAACCAACGCATCTATTTCATCATCCTAACCGCCACTCATATTATTGTACCTCATTATGTTTGATTTATTTTAAGATTACATATAAAATTAAAAATATAACATTTAACTACAATACCAGCAGCAATATGAAATATATTGCAATCTCTGCATCTTAAGTAAACTAATTGAGTTTGAGGAAAATCATTCAATATACAAATAGTTTCCTCTATTTCTTTCTCTAAAGAATATATATATCAGTAATGCTAGAAAATTATGATGGCCCTTTTTTGTGGCCATATATAATGAGTCAAAATTCCAAATCATAATTAACAAGACTGAAACAATGGCACCCCTACAAACCTACATTTCCCAATTGAGGATCAAACACAAACAGAAGAAAATTTGTTAACACTAGCCATGTACATTGGCTCTGGGAATGGAACAGCATTTTGTAACCCGTTAATAACCATTTGTAGTTTTCTGCGTTTTTTTGCTGAAATTCGATATGCTGCAGTGTGGACAAACGTACTCGAGCCCGTCAGTTTTGGCGTAGTCCTGTCAATCATCAGAGTTAAAAACATAAAATTTCCATCTCATTCTCTTGTATGCTCATCTAGTTACCAATTTGTAAATATGTGAAAAATACTACTAGCATAAGCACTAGTGTTGTGAGATTATTCTGTTTTTATCAGTTTCATTTCATATAAAAGAAAGAGAAGCAATGGCCGATGCTAATCATAATTCATCAAATATAAAGTTGCCAGCAAGATCCAAATTGCAAAGAGTTGTAGCAGCTTAGCCTTATATTTTCAATTAATACCTTGAATGCTCCTAGTCCCTGCCGCCTATCACAGCCAAAATGAGCCCATTCACCACACATACCACAATTCACCCAGTCACCTGCTGCACTACTATTGTTGCCACAACATGGAAGGTAAATTATAGTCAAAAAGACAGAACTTTGCAACCTTTAAAAGATACTGAGAGAGAGGGAGAGAAAGAGACCTGTGACACAATAAGCAGCATTCTCCATCTACATCATCATGAGCTAATTCGTATTCTAAAAGATATGTTTCGTAATGTCTCTTGAGTGTATTGCCAACACCCTACAGCAAAAAGATATTATTAATTTCCTCATTTTTTAATACACATTTTGACGTTCCCAATATGTGAAAGTAGTTCAATTACAAAAGTACCATTTTCAAATTGCAACTAAAAGAAAATAGTTTTCCCTCAACTGATTCATAAAACTTGAAAAAGTAAGCAGAAAATTGCCAAGAATGCAAGTTTTTTATTCTACTTTCCACTTTGTAAAACATGTTACTGAAAACAAAGCCCTAAATCCACATGAAGAAAAGGTACAAGATGCCAAATAAGGAATGGATCACTAAAAATCCATTCCAGTAGAACTAAACATGTATCATTATCTAGGTAGAGGGGAATAAGGTGTGTTTTTTCTAGAGTAAAATTCTGGGCCGAATTTAGGAAAGTGACTTCAGCTCATGCGTGCGCATAAATAATGGAAACAGATATTCGTTGAGGAACAGAAAAAATAATAACGGAATCCATACTGTCATTCTGTGTGTCAGAGTGTGATTGCTCATCTTTGAGAAAACTTGTCCTTTCCAATTGATACCATTACCAACGTGAAAGCCTCCTCTTGAAACAACCTAAAATACTCAAGTGTCTTAGATACAGTGTCTCCAAATACTATGTAGTATGCAGTTATCTTCACAAGTTCAAAATGTCTTACCTCTCTATACAGGTTGAAAAGGTCAAGGCGTTTAGCATTCAGAACGGCATCAGGAAATTCAGCAAACCCGCCTTGTGGAATGAGGCGAGTATGCCCTCTAAGGACTAGAAATTGCATTACATCTTTCAGGAATTCCTCCTGTCAAAACAAAAAAAAAATAAAATAAAGTAAAAATGAATTATCTGACATAAAATGTACAGTATAACAATATGGATAAACACTGGAATAGGGTGCAAGACAATAATGAAGATAGAAAACGTCAACAAAAGCACATGTGGGGAAACCACCTCTGAGCAAGCTCGTATTGGAGCTCTGTCGCAACCATGTTTTTTCATTGGTATTGGATTCAAAGAAATTATCTGGTGAGCTTGAAACGAGTTTGACACGGATTTCCTGTTTGTGGCTGAATGAGGACCTAAACCATTATGCTTTATTGGAACAAGAAGCTGATTTGATTTTCCATGGTCGCCATCATATCTGTCTCCCTCAGAAAATCCAGAAAAAGGGAGAACCTTTTGACGATGAGACTGAGGGATTGGCTTCATTGCAGCAAAACTTAATTTTTGTCTAACGCTACAAATATCTTCAACTTCCATGCCGCTAGCGTTAATAGTTTTTAAACTAGAGCATGTTTCAGATCTTTTTCGACTAGGTGCGGGAGGCACCAACCAACTAGGATGACCTGAGAAAACAATGTCTTTGGAATAGTTGTCTTTCTCATGCCGAGTACAAAAGAAAAGAAGACGTTCTGAATCATCTTTAGTAAAGGATGCAACGGGCAATCCTTGAATACTAGCAACTCCCAACATAACTAGGCAGCGATTTGACATATTTGATGCAAGTTGTCTCAGAACCTGTGAACAAATACCAAGCCATCAATAAAATAGAAAAAGTTCTTGAAGTAAAATTTATATAAATACGGAAGTGTTGCTATTTTGTATTGGTATTAATGTTTGAAGGAAAATATTAAAAAAGGAAGCTGCATGTATCCAAAATATTCATGAAGTGTGCAACTTATACATAATTAATTTATTTGTGCAGCATATTACCTACCAAAGTCATTAAATAGTAAACATCAATTTAGCATTCACAACAAGTTTGTGCAAGTAAGCTGTTATATTGACAAACAGGACAAAGAACTTTGAACTAGACAATTTTTTATCAAAGGGAAAGAATTTCAACTTAACCATTTGATTGATCAGAAACAATTTTGAAAAAGCGTTAAATTAAAATTTTCAAAAGATACAACAAACAACTGACATAAACCTTGAGGGGAAAAAATATTTAACAAACCTGCGAAGCCCATGTAGGAACTCGCATAGAAACTTCAAACACACTAGATCCACAAGCAACTGAGGCTGATCTTCGAGGTTCATATGAAGGTAATTTCTTTTGTTCATGACCAGGAATTGCCTGGACAAGTTGACTATTCTCAGTGAGTTCTTTCTTAATATGGTTCTCCAAAAGCTGAGGAAATACATAAGAGAAAAAAGGTACTCAGTAAAAAGTTAAAAAGGCAAGCATGTGAAAAGTCAAACACTGACAATACAATTCACATGTACCTGATCATTGAAACAAGCATCTGCACTCCCGGACACTAGAAGTGATATATGAGCAGAACTGCATGTGGATATTTCGCAACGCATGGTCAACACACCACGTGAGAATGTTCCTGCTTGGAGAGGTGGTGGTGGTGCACTATAAAATTTATGACAGTAACAGAAATTAACAAACAGAATAAGATTGTAGGTGAAAGACTAAGAATCTTGTTGCAGTGAATAAAACGTCTGAAAACACAAGTATCAACACTTGAAAATGCTAAATACCTTGTCCGACTTTGAAGTTTACATCCACGTATCTGAGGAAATGCCAGAGTGAAAACAGAAAAATATACATGAGTGATTTAAAAAATATTCAACGCAAAACTTATATAGAATCAATAAATTATGAAGGGAGGGATGGAGTGAAAAGAATTGAAGGATTTAGGTAGAAAGGGTTTTGGGGGTTTAATTTTATTCCTATTACAAGAAACCCCTAATTAGGAGAACTCAAAAATTCTATTGGACGAGGGGTTTTGGAGAGCTTAGATAAACTTTTCAATAATAATCTATGTTGTTATAGTAATCTGAAAAATTAAAAATATATTAATGATAAACATTCATTTATCATTCTATACAAAATCATTCTTTTAAAAAATGTTAAAGATTTCTCTTTTTTTTTTTCAAATCGCATTCCTCTTCCCTCCTAACTTGCAAACAAATCCTTAAGGAAATACCATTACATCTTTCAGCACATAGACATCATCATCTTGATTTTGTATGGGAGTTTCTTTGGGTTTGTTAATTGTGAAAGATGGTCCCAATCAAGAACAAGAATGATAATATGAAACTTGTTCTAAACTAATCCATGCATATACCTCAAGTATTACGTATAGATTACATCATCTCAACATGGTGAAGATTGCAATAATACTGAACTATTTTCATCAATGGTGACAGTATACATTTACTATCTTAGAAGTTAAATTTAATTTGACATTTTCTGGTTAGGGGAAAAGCATGCATAATTTTTCACCACAAACTAGCCTATAACAATTACTACAATTGTTTAAAGGGCTGCATAACAAGTTATCTGAAAAATTGCAATATTGTACGTAGCACCCAAAATGCAATAACAAATCAACCAAGAAATGCAACAAAAATACGCAACAAACTTACTTCGGTACATAGGAGAGCATTGAGTCCATCTTCTAATGACCCCAATAAACACGCATCCTTTTTAAGAGTAAAGAGAGATGAAATAAAATCAGTTTATAACAGGTAGGTCTCATTGTAAGAACTATTACTAGTAACAAACTTCTCAAAAAACTAATAATCTAAGGTATCCAAGCCTACCAATGTGCAGGGAAATCCACAAACAAGAAATCTTGTATTCACATCATCATCATATATCTTTATAGAAGAACTAGACCCTGGTGAATCTTCATCTTCTTCTTCTTCTTCTTCCTTCGTGTCTACTTCACATGGACTAACTTCAATGATAGGAGGTTCCCCAAGAATTTGTGGCCCAAGCTTACCACCTCCCTTCCGACTGTTGCAGGGCACGACATTGTTTTGTTCGCAGTAAAGTCTAAAAGATGCCTGAGCAAGTTGGAAAGCATCCCAGGTATGGCTGGATGTACTAAAATGCATAATACCAATTATCATTAACAAAAACTATTTGCAAGCAGGCACATTATAGTTATTAAATATTTTATTGCCGCTACACTTCGCGTGTCATGGACTCATTGGTGGAAGCTGAAGTAATAAATGAAAAGTGCGGTGATAGCAGAAAATAGCAATTTGTTCAAAGTCTGCTACCCAATAGCACTATAGTGCCGCTATTTGACAATAGTTTTTACTAAATAGCGTACAGCAGAGCAATAGCGATTTGTTGAAACTCTGCCAATAGCTGATATTTGACAACATTTCCTACTAATTAGTGTATTGCATAACCAAAGATATTGCTTCAAATTCCGCTGTTGTATCTCTATAATGCTGCTATTTAACAACACTGGCCAGGAACATTGATATTTAAAAAGCATGACAACAAAGATGGTAGATGAGTAATACCTCTGCACCACTGAGAAAAAAGCTTGATGAAAATGTGAAGCTGCATAGTTTGAAAATTCATTTTTCCAGTATATAGTGTAGGGAACTCCCTGCCAAACAAAAACACCTATGTTTAATAATTGTGTGTCATTAGTTAAGGAACCTAAAAATCAAAATCATGTAAAGTAGCGTCTTTTAAGTCCTCATTAACACACTAGTTTGACCGTCATCTCATTAATTACTCTAAGCCAGCACATCTTACTTTTCATGTCGAATTAAAAAAAAAATAACATAAAGATTGCCTGCAATCAATATAACCTTGGAGTGTAGCGCCTCTGCCAACTTTTCGCCCTTCGGAGATTCCAAATAAACCTAAGAAAATACGACAAACTAGGTTAGCCACCAAGCATTGTATTAACCAAGTCAATTGTCAAACAGTCACATAAGAAAAAAATCCACAAAACACTCACGGTATTAGGTAACTTTGAAGAAAATAATCCACACAAGGCTTCCGGGGAAGAAAGGTCAAAATCTTCCCACACAAGAGACCCAATTTCTCCCTTATCATCCACCTGCTGACCTTGCAGGTAAACAAAATCCGGTTGCAGTTGCTCAAAAACTCGAGTGAGTTCATCGAAACTAGGTTTTCTCAATACTTTAACCTGAAACGCGGCAATTCCACTTCAAGTTAAAATTTCCCTACAAACAATAAAAACAAAACCGTATACAAATAGAAACGCGGCTATCACCTCAAGCCGCCCGGACGAAGAAAGCTCCGGAAAGGGGTACGACGAAAATCGATCCTCGGAAACAGTATCCTGCTTCTGCTTTTGTTTACTGTCATGTGATTTACTACCAAGAACAGCAAGGAGACTACAATGCCTTGACACACCCTGAAAATGCAACATCATACATGCATAACAGAGCCAAACTCCTCCAAAAACACAGTAACAACACTTCCCAAAACCTCAAAACTGAATGAACCCTACTGTTATCATCAAAACGCATATAACACCAAAACAACTCCCCAATATTACAAATCCATCCAGAACAAAACCAATAACCAAAGTTTAACCCTTTTTCCTTCAACAAAAGCCAGGAATTGGGGATAACAACAAAAAAACAACGATTGAAGAAAAATCAACAACCGAAGTAAATCAACCGGTTGGCAAAGAAATCAGAAGGAAAATCCACTGCAAAAATCGACGGAGTGATGAAAAAGGCTTCAGAGAAAGGATATTGAGGAACCCTAAGATACGAAATCGCTAAGTATCATTCACGAAACCAAAAACCTAATTTATAAAATTTAAAATTAAAAAAATAATACAAATTGAAAATAACAAAGTTATTAAATAAAAATCAGGAAGAGGCTTTTTGGCAGAGTCCACAAACAAAGAGTCAAAGTATAAACAAAAACCGAAGAAAACAAGAGAAAAAAAATGTTGTTGGAATTAAAAAACGAACATTAAAAACATTCACGTACGTACGATTGTGATTTGATTATTGATTATTAACCTTTTTGACGAAACAGTAAACCAGAAAGGAAAAATAGAATGATAAAGTTTTGTTATTGTTATTGTTATTGATATTAAATTATAAAATAAAAGGAATAGAAAATCGGTTTGAGTTTCACACACATGATTCGATTCGATAATAAGTTTTGAAAACAAAGGATGATGATGGGCATAACATAATAACATTATAACATGACATTCGGATCGTATATTATTATAATCAATGATTAAAACCAAACACGAGAAGAATATTAACACTGGTTGAATGTGTTTTAATTTTATTACCCTTTGTTGTTGTTGTTGTTTCGAGGTAATGAATCAATCTAATTTTTCTCGGTGCCTTCATTCTTCTGCTCTCGTTGTAGGGTAGTAGGTAGTAGTAGCTTCTGTTCTGACTTCGGAGCTTGTTTCTTCTATGTTGTTTTATTGTGGAATTGCTGGGTTGGGTTTGGTTTGGTTGAACCGTTTTTGCAGTTAAATAAATGGTTGTGTTGGTTTGGTTTGGTTGAACCAAGAGTGTCAGTAGTAAAGTCCCATGATAATGACCTGGCTGTATAACCCATTCATCTTTCTCTCTCCTTACACAATGACTAACATTTCCAAAATCGGTAACGCTTTCAGATTAGGCAGTGCTAATGTTACACGGAACATGGATGGTCTACTTTCATCCAGACGTCCGTTCAAGAACATCGTGATCCGACGGTTTATATTTTAAATTTTATAAACCATCACGAATGTGACCAAATATATAATGGAGTAATAGCTTGGCTCTAGAAAATCTATATTTGTGTATTAATTTTAGTTTTTTTATTATTCCATTTTTTTTTGAAAATATATATAGATGAGTTGAGTTCAGAATACTCAAAATAGAATATGCCCTTAGATCGAAAAAGTATTAATTCAAATATTTAAAAAAAATTGGCGGCAGACGATGTAAATTAAACACGAAAATATATAAGACAATTATTTAACAAATAAATTAAATTTGTATTATTTTTATAATTTTTTCAACTTATCTCGATTAGAGATAATTATTATATTTAAAGTATTAAATATAGTTTTTCTTAGAAAAAATTATGAATGTCCACAAAATTTATTAATAGATGAGTCATTTTGTTTGTTTGTTGTTATGTTGTGGGATATAATGAACTCTTTTCTTAGAGATGAAAAATTTGATAGGTAGATGGATTTATATTTAAATGATAATTAAAGGGCATATATAAATTGGGTTTAATTGATTTGGCATAATTTATTATCTAATCCATTTAAATTTTAATGGGTCGGGTTCATTGTCTAATGAGCAATTTTTCTTGTCAAAATTGAATTAACTCAACTTGGTAATTTGTGAGTTGGGTTAGACTGATTTAACCTAACTTGTTATCCAATTCGTTCTGATTTTAATGAGTTAGATTCATTATCCAACCTGTAGTTTTTCTTATCAAAATTGAACTAAACCAACTCAGTCATTTACGGGTTAGATTAAGGTTGGGGTTGGGTATAAAATAAAATAAAAAATTGATAATTATTTTTCAATTCTAAAAAAGTTGTAAAACAAATTAATGCAATTGCGCACATTTTCAAAACTTAAATATTATGGTGACGATAAGTTGGATTTAATTTTTTCTAATTAAAAGATCTCCTATAATACAAATTTGATAGGGTATCAACCAAATGAATTTTTCATTAGCATTTGTCATGATAAGAATAAATCTAATCACCTTGTGTTTAAATGCAAGTATTATAATAAGCATGGTCATTTAAAAGTTTTATATTATTCGAAATTGCATGATTCAAGATGGTCAAATGGAAATTCCTGAAGACCTCTCAAAATCACTAATATTTAGGGCCCAAAATGATTTTGGTACCAAATGTAAAAACCTAATATGTTTTGCGTGAATGTTTTACACCTTCAAGAACTGAATTGTAAATTAAGAAAAGTTATGCAAATCAAAGTTTGAAGGTTCCATCAAAATATGGTTTTGTTGATTTTGATGGTTGTAGAACTCTTTGAAAAATTTATTGTGAAAAGTATTTGTCAAAGTTATCAATATTTGGGATGTATGAACCAACTCTTCTATCAAATAATTTTGAGAGATGGAAAATTAACGGTGTGATTTGACTCTCTTTAATGGGGGAGATCTCAAACATTTGATAGATAATAAAAAAATCAAAAAGTTCCAATTAAATTCTCTAGCATGTGATATTTATGTGCTTATTGCTTAGATAATGAAAAAAAATCAAAAAGTTACAATTAGATCTTTATATAAATTATGTTTCTTTTCACTTAAAGTTGCATTGGTGTTTTTTTAGTGAAGCACTACTTGTGAGGGAGAATTTGTAAGTGGTTATGTTTTGTCTTAATTCTTGAGAGTGAGATACACTTAAGAAATTGAATATTCTTCGTGAGATAAACCAATCATAAAATCTATGTTTTAGTTTCTTGAATTTTGTTAGAAAAAGTTTTGTTTTGGTTATTGAGATAAGCTTGAAAATCTCTAAAAAGGTTTGTTAGTTTACCTTGTGGTAAAAGCTATATTTGGTTAGGGATAAGTCTGTAAAAATATCAAGATCAGAATATATCAACGAACTGAACATAAATTTTAATTGAACAATGCAAAAATTTCAATTAAGATCTTTTTTGCAGAAAAGTGCAATGAAAAGTGTGTGTAAATTGCCTTTTATGCAGAAAAGTGCAATTAAAAATGTGTGTAATTACCTTTTATGCATAAAAGTGTGTGTAATTGAACAATGAGAAAAGTGAAATTAAGATTCAATAACACACTTCTCATTGCACTTTTCTGCATAAATTGTCTTTGATAATTTTTCGAGTTTAATCTCTTAAGTGAATTAAAACTTGTTATTGTTTACTGAAAATACTAGTAAACAAATTGGCACGCCCAGTGAGGACCTTTTGTGCAAGAAATCTTAACTTTTGCATAAAAGTATTGTGTATTTTATTGTTTATTTTGTTCATTATATAAATGATTAAGTGTGTATGCGTTTGAGGAATGGTATAGTTAAAATAAATTTTACCAGTAAAAGGAGTATGGCAGCAAGAAAGTTAAAAAATACTTCACTTCCACAAATTGACGCACCAAATATAGAAGAACAACCAACCAAAACAATGGTTGGTGGTGTGGTAACTTCAACTTCCATTGAAGTAACCTCTCTTATTATCAGTCAAATGTCGATTTCGACGGTATCACAAGAAATGGTGGTTTCCCCATCACAAGTAATAAGTATTCCCACTGCTCCAGAGTTATACAATCAATTTCGGGAGATCTTATGCCTTCTTTTCTCCAAAATTTCACCTTAGCCCCTGTTGGTAGAGAATTCCCTTATGGCATGCCAACTACAATGATGACAACCTTACAAACTAATACATATATGTATGCAGATAATGCAACAACTATTGCATCACATCTCAATCCATACTTAGCACCAAGACCTATTATAAGCAATCCTAGTCTAATGGTGCAACCATATAGGGGAAAATCACGTAGAACCAAGTAAAAATGAGAAGTTCGTTACAAAAACATATACCTTTATTGTAACCAAGCGTGACGGAATTTTGCCTGGTTAGTTTTTGATGGTTAAATCATAGTCCCAAAGCGGCTCAAGATGTCTCCATTAAAACAAAGAAAGAAAAAAGGTTTTTGTAAATTTCATAATTGTTTGGGTCATAAAACTTCTCAATGTGTTCTTTTCAGGGATCTGGTGGAGAATGCTCTGAAATATGGAAGGCCTAAGTTTGTTGACAAACTGAAGCCTCAAGTGGAAAGTGAATCAGGCTCCTCGAAGGTTTAAGAATGTAAGTCTTTATTCATCACCGCCTCGTCCAGGGAAAGAGGACCTAACCTTATGCGGTAGGAATGAACATCTCGATTGAAGTGATACGAAGACTAGTACTTCAGAAATGAACTTCTGCATAAGCAAGAAGACTCGACAACGGAGTAATATAAAAGTGCAATGCGCCTCTAGCGTAAAGGGGTCTCACCAGCAAAAAAAGGCCTTGGGAAATCACCTTAGTCCTAGGTGAAGCAGTTGAAACAAAGATTGTACGGATGAACTAATGAGCCCTTGGTCACGAAAGTTGTTTTGAGAGGAATGCCTTAGGTGGAACAGGTTAAAGAACAATCAAAGTGACGACTTCCAAGATTTATGATGAGCATAACTATAATACCCTCATGTAAGCCCATGACCTCAGATGAAGCTGGGAAAGAGAAAACTTTAAGTGTTTCAGAGCGGCCAATTTGAAGACGGAGAAAGGTAGCTGTAATCATATCCTTGTAAGCAACCACTCATAAAAGGGGATAGCGCAGTCGTCAAAGAAATTGTAGATCTTATTCCCTGAGTTCACTAAAAGAGTTAGCCATTCTATAGGGTCACCTACCACGATACCCGCAACATTTATTGCCTCCCTAGTACTCATAATGGCTAAAGTACCCATTATTTCTGCGTCAACCCAACTATGCTCAATCGCGTCTGGACGATCTCGAATATCCAAGTAGGCTTTCACTTCAGCATCATTGGGTTCATAGTTATTGGTCCTCATGAAAAGTTGGAAAACTTTTAACACGTTCTCTCCTCTGATGATTGGCTTGTATTTTCTCCTCGGCCAGGACAAGAGGGGGCATACAGACCTCAGTGCGACTCACCTCTTTACTGATGTTGGATAAAAGAGTTTCTAACTAGTCAGAGGAAGAATCTCATTCCTCTAGGGAATTCCTATAGACCATTTCTGAGTAAGAATTGACAGATAAGGATATCACTTATAGACCTATGATATCACGAGCAAGAGAGGGAGATGGATATCAGAGGATTCCCCAATTCTCGCAGTCGAAGAAGTTTCACTTTCAAATTAGTCACTAGGTTAACGGTGTTATCACTCATCTTGATTAAAAAAATAGGAAGTGTTGAAGATAAAATTTGAGTTAAGGGAGATACCTAGTTGAGTGAGATTGGTAAAGCAAGGTGGATGAAGAAAGCAAAGATTTTGATTAAAGAACCATAATCATTTTGATTAATGCTCTAAAGAGAGAATAAGCGAAAATGTTTACCAAGATAATGAATATGAGCAAACTCAAATGACAAAGGTTTAGAAAAGTTTCCAAAATGCTCAACTCCTTCTCCTTATAGGCAAAAATAACTAAAGGATCCAAATAAGCCAAAGACAGGTTAAAAGATCAACAACCAGATTTCTCATTGGGGATACCCCCAAAATCGGGTGCACTCATGAAAACTACAAGTCACGTCATACCCTAACTTGTCACATCATCATATGTGTTAGAGAAAAGGCGATAAAACGTTTCAATGACGAAAATGAATTTAATTTACATATTCCACACGACTCTTTCAACTGACTTCAAATGTTTCAGGTCTAGTTCACCTCAGGCAACGTCTTATATACAATCCAAATCACCAAAGGTTTCCCCAACTCACTCAGTGCCTGAAAAAGCCACGGGGGAAATTATTCAAGTTCGGAAAAAAGGCCCAAATAGCTAAGATCAAATTCATCTCAAATCCATTCCATGTGGACAAAGGTATAAATTAGTTCACACGAGAAAGCAAGGTACACTTTCTGATCTTCACTTTTCACTATACTCATATTGAATCTTGAGCTGACTTGGGCATTGGAGTGCTAACCATGCAGGTCCACCCTGCGCCACCGTATTGGAGATCAACACCACCAGTTCAAAAGGTTTAGTTCACCAACTACATCTATTTCTGGTTCCTCAATGGAACATTAGTCATGTTTAATATTAATTGAGTTATGTATGTTAGATTAACACATAAACATATAATATTTGAATCCATCCATTATATTTTGCTTATGCATGCCACTTATGTTTTCATTTTTTGAACTCTAATCGTATTTGAGTAAAAGTTTGAAAATGGTTTAAGGGGATTGGTATATTCAACCACCATTCTAAACCGTTTAATCCACATATTCTTGCCTAACATCATTTACCTTTCTCTAATTGATTGTACTAAGTCCTTAATCAATTAGGCAATATAAAACTTCCATAATTCATTAGAAATACTTCTTAATTAATTCCATACACACCTTGATAGGTTTTTAAGAAGTTTTATGAAATCAGAGAGGGTTTGAAAAACCTTTATGTGTGTGATTGTCTTAGTACTTCAAGACTTACTATTGACATTTTACAATTATAAATAAATCACTATAATACGTTAAGTGTGATATCAAGCAATATTTCACACTTTCTCTCTTTCATACTTCCAAATCTTCTGCTTGATTCATCAACTTGATTATCACTTTAATTGGATCCTAGAATTGTTTTACTGGTAAGGCTTGAGATATCTTATTGATCAAGTGCCATCCTTATGAGCTTTACTTGATAGTTAAAATCAACTCCCCTGTGACAAATATGTCTGAACATTCAACAATTGTTTCACTTATGTTATTATCATCATTAAAGTTGCTTCATTAATTGTCATCATCAAAATGAACTAACGGACACACATACATGCGAGCACGTAGATCCATATTTATATTTTATATATGTCAAATGAATGAATCCAATATATATATATATATATATATATATATATATATATATATATATATATAATATATATATATATATATATATATATATACATATATATATATATATATATATATATATATATATATTATATATATATATATATATATATATATATATATATAATACATAATACATACATATAAACATCTTATTATTATAATCATCATATGAATTAATAGATTTATAATCCATTTTTCAACATATAATACATAATACAATTCATAATCCCTTTTTTTACATTATAAATTAAGTGTAAATAATGAATTTGTATGTAATAATATGTGAGATTGATAAACATGTCTTGATATTTAAATGAACGAATTGAAATTTTTCCAATCACTTAGGAAGTAAATCAAAATTTTGATTTGTGCAACTCATTTTTAGAGTAGTAATGAGACTTGAATACATATTTTCATGAACAACATAACAATAAATTTCTATGTGTTTGTGTAACAGTACTAAATATGGCAGAAAAGATGGGAAGCAAAGTGAGGATAATATTATAAGATTTTAATCAAACAGTTGGCATACAATAAAAATCCAGATGTGAAAAGAAAGTTTGAGGGAGAAAAATAATAACTTTACTCATCACATAAACCCTAAAATTCCTCACTACTACAGTATTTGTACTGACTCATTCCTTCACGTAGTCCCTCCACATGTTGTGCGGTTTGCGTGGCCTTGCTCCTGTGCGTATGTCCAATATTTCCGCGTTATTGTTAGCCACTTCCTTTCCGTGCATATTTTGTGGGCCCTCCCTCTGTTTTGCTGACTCATAGGCTGCTTCTAAAATCTCTTTCTCTTTTGGCTTCATTACAATACCATCCCCATTAAAAGCAACCTTGTCCTCAAGGTTGAAAGAGGGAAACTTCTGTTGCAAGTCAGTTATTTCTTCCCAAGAAGCATCTGCGACATCATGCTGATCCCATTGAATTAAAACTTGGTGAATTGTTTGGTTGCCTTTGATAACAGTTCTAGCTTGCAACACTTTAATAGGAGTTATAATTGGTCCTCTGTCTGACATAGTCAAAGGTAACGGCAAGTATTGCTCTTGGAAAGTTCCCTTGAATGGTTTAAGCTGAGACACATGGAAAACAGGGTGTATTTTAGCATGATCTGGAAGTTTGAGTTTGTAAGCTACGGAACCCACACGAGCTATGATCTCAAAGGGTCCAAAATAGCGCATGCCTAACTTTTGATTCTTCCTCAAGGCCACCGACTGTTGCCGATAAGGTTGGAGCTTCACCAACACTAGCTCTCCCACCTGAAAGGTCACATCCCTTCTATGCTTGTCCGCTTGTTTCTTCATGTACTGCTGAGCCTTTTCTAAATTTGCTTTCAACTGCTGTAAAATTCGGTCTCTCTCCATCAGCTGCTCTTGGAGTGCTGGAGGGTCAGTAGCTTGAGGTTCATACCTTAATAAAGCCAGCGGATCTCTCCCATAAAGAGCCTTGAAGGGTGTCATGCCAATGCTGGTCTGTAAGGCTGTGTTGTACCAGAATTCAGCCCATGATAATGCCTTGTACCATGACTTAGGGTTGTGAAAAGTGAAACACCTAAGAAATAGCTCTACTGCCTTATTAAGCGCCTCAGACTGCCCATCAGACTGGGGATGATACGCCGACGACATTGCCAAACTTGTACCTTGTAGCTTGAATAAATGTTGCCAAAAGGAACTTGTAAACACTTTATCCCTATCAGATACAATGGATTTGGGCATTCCATGTAATTTGACAATATTGTGCATAAAAATTTCAGCCACTGACTTACTAGAGTAATCAGTTTTCATAGGAAAGAAATGAGCATACTTTGATAATCTATCTATGACCACCAAAATAGTAGTGAACCCAAAGGATAAAGGAAGTCCTGTGATAAAATCCATAGCCACATCTTCCCATACTTGTGATGGTACTGGAAGTGGTTGTAATAACCCCGCCGGTACTGTGTTAGCAGTTTTAGCTTGTTGGCACACACCACAATTTTGCACATAGTGATAGATATCCTTTTTCATATCCGGCCAGTAGAATTGGGACTTTATTCTAGCCATAGTTCTAGTAAAACCCGCATGACCACCCAGTGGGGATGTATGTAATTCATATAAGACTTGCTGTACCAATTCAGTGTGTTGAGGAATCACAATTCGTTGCTTCCAATATAACAGTCCATCTCTGAAAGTGTATTGGAGATATGAATTACCTTGGCTACTACACTTTTGTATGATGTCACTCCAGTGGTTATCACTTTTCAACATTTCCTTTACTTATTGAATGAATTGACACTCAGGCTCTGACCACGACAAAGTCATTAACCTCGATAAAGCATCAGCTGCCAGATTCTCTTTGCCAGGCTTGTACTCTATAACAAAATCGTAACCCAAAAACTTATGTAACCACTGCTGCTGTTCGGGTGTCTGGAGGGATTGGTCCATCAAACTCCGCAAACTCTTTTGATCGGTTCGAATAATGAACCTATGACCCATTAAATAATGTCTGAATTTGGCTATAGCTTCAGATATGGCAAGCATCTCTCGAAAATAAGCCGATTTCTTTTGATTGCGAGGAACTAGTTTCTTGGAAAAATAAGCAATGGGGTGACCATCTTGGTGCAACACTGCACCAACTCCGACCCCTGAGGCATCTGTTTCCAAAATGAAGGGTTTATTGAAATTCGGCAAAGCCAAAACTGGACCAGAAATCATTGCAAGTTTTAACTGGTGAAATGCCATCTCAGCTTGGTCATTCCACACAAAACTCTCCTTCTTAAGTAATTCAGCCAATGGTGCAGCCACTCTTGCATATGATTTTATAAATCTCCTATAGTAACCTGTGAGACCTAAAAAACCCCTCAATTACTTCACGTTCTTAGGTACTGGCCAATCCTGTACAGCTTGGATTTTATCTTTATCCATGGCAACTCCTTGACCTGTAACTATATGTCCCAAGTACTCAATTTCTGAAACTCCAAATGAACACTTAGATAACTTGACAAACAGAACATTGTCTTGAAGTATTTTTATAACTGCATCTAAATGGTCCAGATGTGCTTGCCAAGTAGGGTTGTATATGAGAATATCATCAAAGAAAACCAAAACATATTTTCGCAAAGCATGGTGAAAAATATGATTCATTAAGCTTTGAAACGTAGCTGGAGCGTTGGTCAGTCCGAATGGCATGACCAGCCATTCATAATGCCCTTGGTGTGTTCGAAAAGCTGTTTTATACCTGTCTTCGGGTTGGACCAATATTTGATGATAGCCAGACCTGAGATCCAATTTTGAAAAATATTTAGCCCCGAATAGCTAATCCAATAGTTCGTCTACTGTAGGAATGGGAAAGGAATCCTTGACAGTGATAGTATTTAATGCCCTGTAATCCGTGCAAAACCTCCATGTACCATCTTTCTTTTTCACCAATATGATTGGTGAAGAAAATGGGCTCGTACTTGGTTGTATGATACCTTGATGCAGCATTTCATGGATCATTTGTTCAATTTGTGTCTTTTGGCTATGAGGGTATCAATATGGTTTAACTTTGACAGGATTAGAGCCCTCCATTAATGGAATATGATGGTTATGTGACCTATCCGGTGGCAACGCAACTGGTGTGTTAAACACCGCTTTGTATGTATGCAATAACCTAGAAATCTCTGGTTTGGTATCAGTAGGTAGCTCCTTGAACATGTCCTCAACAACATTTGATTTGAGCCATTGAATGGTGAAACATTTTGCTATAGCATCAGTGTTCTGCAACCTCTTCAAATGGTTGAGTTGAGCAACTGAAGGTCTGGGAACTTTCTCTCCTTCTAGCGTGACAAACTTTCCATTTAGAAAGAATTTCAGTGTGAGCGAAGCATAATCAGCCACATGCGGTCCTAGAGTTGCTAGCCACGATGCACCCAAAATCATATCTGCCCCAGCCACCGGTAACAAAAACACAGGAACCTTCAGTTCATGACCCTGTATCTTAACTGACAAGTCTGAAATGACCCCTTCTGCATTCATAATTTCCCCATTGCCAACCAGAACTCTGAATGTCGGACCGGTTTCTATGGGCAGTTTCAGAAACTTAGCGATTCTTGGCTGCAAAAAATTGTCTGAACTACCACCATCAATCAACACTTGCACTTTAATGTTCTCAATTAACCCAGAAAATCTTAGCACACCCATATGAGAATCTCCTTTCATTGCATTTAATGACAAATGATGCTCCGGCTCGACGGTGGGAATGCTGTCTGTGCTGAAATCAGATGGTTTCAGGATATCCCCACTGAGTTGATCATCCTCAGTATCATCATAATATAATAGCATAAGTTGTCTGTTAGGGAATTTATGAGTAAATGAAAATTTTTCATCACACCAATAACAAAGTCCTTTGTCCCGTCTGAGTTGCATCTCTGCAGGGGAAATGCGTTTGATATTGGGATTCTTTTGGAACTGACTCATAGGTCTGGTGGGGGGTGTGTTGAGGATGGGGGCCGTGTTTCTCTGGTTAATTTCTAGTTTGGATGAATTGAAGGGTGGTTTGATATATGTGGATGGGTTGGCTCTTTGTGGTTTGTGTGTTTGAGTGTATTTTTCCTCATAGACTTTGGCTAGAGATACCGCTTTCAAATTGGAGGTGGGTGTGTGAATTAACACGTCACGACGGATCTCAGAATTGAGACCACTTATGAAACAGTCAATTAAGGCATCATTACTTAGGCCATAAACTCTATTAGCTAATGATGTAAATTGTAGATAATACTCAGAAACAGTTCTAGTTTGAGTCAATTTAAACAGGGTAGCACGGGGACATTCATAGATGGATGGACCAAAATCCAGTTCTAACGCACGAGTAAAATCTAACCAAGAATGGAACGGATTAGAACGTTGTAACATTTGAAACCAATGAACCACATCCTTATCCAGATGCACAGATGCAATAGTTAATCTATCAGGATCAGGGGTATCGTAATAACCAAAAAATTGCTCAGCACGAAAGATCCACTCATGCACGTTAGTGCCATCGAAACGAGGAAATTCGAGTTTGACATTTCTCACCTGAAACGGAGGCCTGTTGTTGAGTTCTGCACCATGGCGATGCTTCGACGGTGTCTGCTGAATGAGGATGTCAAGCGCTGCGTGGATATCATCAAACTTTGATGTGTTACTAGCTTCTAATCGTTCCATACGCTCAAGGACTTCAGTCTGAAACAACTGCATCTCCTCATTAGTGCGCTTGATCTCAGCTTGCAGCTCTTTGTTTTAGGGTTCGGCCATGGTGTAATGAGAGCACCAATGTAACAGTACTAAATATGGCAGAAAAGATGGGAAGCAAAGTGAGGATAATATTATAAGACTTTAATCAAACAGTTGGCATACAATAAAAATCCAGATGTGAAAAGAAAGTTTGAGGGAGAAGAATAATAACTTTACTCATCACATAAACCCTAAAATTCCTCACTACTGCAGTATTTGTACTGACTCATTCCTTCACGTAGTCCCTCCACATGCTGTGCGGTTTGCGTGGCCTTGCTCCTGTGCGTATGTCCAATATTTCCGCGTTATTGTTAGCCACTTCCTTTCCGTGCATATTTTGTGGGCCCTCCCTCTGTTTTGCTGACTCATAGGCTGTTTCTAAAATCTCTTTCTCTTTTGGCTTCATTACAGTTTGGTAAATAAAAAAGTTTGAGGAAATATGAAGAGAAAACTAATTTTCACAACCCATTGTATTGATGTATAAGGAGATAAATCAATATCTTTTAAATAACATGAGATCCATGTAACTTTTACAATTTACATTGGTCGCTGCTTTGTATCCTACTTCAATTAAAGAACGTGAGACCATATTTTTTCCTTTGTATTCTAATATTTTTATCCTTAATTATATATTTCAAGTCGAACGTAAATGTCATAATTTTTCCTTTGTATTCTAATAATTTTATCCTATATATATTTCAAGTCGAACGTAAATGTCATATGTCAACCACTGAGAGAGAGTTATAATTCGTCTAGAATATTTGCAACACATGAGAGCTATCCTACGGAAAAATATACACGATCTGAATTCAAGATACATCAAACGATTCGTTACATCGCACGCCTAACAAATATCATGTTATTATAACCGTTCAATTATATAAAGAGAGCACACACCAATTTTCGATACACATTTTCAAATTCAAATTCAATTCACTTTTCTCATTCCTACACTGACTTGAGCATTAGAGTGATAACCTTGTAGGTTATCCCTTTTCTCCATGACAATGGAAGCTCAGATCTACTATTGTTTATCGCAACCACCGAAACTCCAATCATTTCTAATTCCGTAACGGAAAAAATGACGTCGTCAATGGGAAAGATATATCATTTGAAAAAATAGTGAAACTGTGATTTTGTTATATATGCTTCAATTCTTTAATTTCATCTTTATGTTATATATAATGGTTGAAATTTTAGGATTTACAAATGATTTGAGTGTAGCGCTACATAATTGTGATCAATATCTTTTGAATGCCTTTTCGCTTGTTAATGTTACTAAGCAAGAATTACTAGAAATGAGGAATGATGGATGATATGAATTTATATATAAGGTTGTGAAGATTTACAATAAACATGATATTGATATGCATGCACCGTATGTGCAAAGGAAGAAACTTAAGCGACACACTACAACTTCTAGTGTTTCTAATTTGCATCATTATAAGCATGATTATTTGTTTAGTGTTTTAGATTTGCAATTACACGAGCTTAACATTAGGTCTGATGAAGAGAATATTAAACTCTTACAATGTGTTTCATGTTTGAGTCCCTCATCGTCATTTTCAGCTTTTGATGTTTTAGGATTGCTCAACTTTATCCAAATGATTTTGTAGATGTGTCGGAAGTGGTGGTACGACACCGACTTCAAAATTATGTTAGATATGTTCGATGTGATCTGAAATTTGGAAAGTTGAAAGGACTTTCATATTTTTATGCAAAACTTGTGCAAACAAATGAGTGCAACACATTTGATATAATTAATAAGCTTCTAAAGTTTTCTTTAGTCTTTCTGATAGCAATTACAAACGTGAAACATGTTTTTTCAGCTATGAAGTTTGTGAAGAATCAGTTATGTGATAAAATGAATGATTAGTGGTTAAATGACCGTCTTTTGACTTTTATAGAAATAGATGTTATTGGAACAATTAACAATGATGTTATTTGAGCTCATTTTTAAGAAATGAATGGTAGACGATTTTTGTTATAAATGTATTTCATTAAACAATATTATTTATTTATTAGTTTTAATATAATTTAGTTCATAGGATCTTTCATATTTAGCCACATTTGTATGTAATAATGTATAATTTTTTTAAATGACAAAATAATATATTAATAAATAGATGAAAATCACAAAAGTATACAAAGATCTTCCTAAAAAATAGTTTAGAGACTAAGTATCAATTTTTAAAGAATATCATCAACAAATCAATTAAAAAGATCATCATCTTTAAATTTAAAAAACGACACACATTTATATTAAGAGGGAGCAAATAAAAAACTCGTTCTCCCCCCCAAAAAAATAAGAAAGACATTTATCTAATAAAAAAATCTCACACCAAAAATTAGAAGCACATGTAACCAATCTTAAGAAAAATACAAATGCAAATACTATACAAAATAGTTACAAAGAAGAAAAGAAAAACAACTCCAAAGAACGATAATCAATCTCAATCGATTTATATTTGAATAAGAATAATAAAAGACAATCAACTAAAAGTGAATAAAAATGAAAGACAATTAATTGCAGATTTGTCGCGATAACAATAAGTATTCTTTAAAAATTTATATCCACTAGTATAAAGTGTATAGCCCAAATCAACACCTAGTAATTCAGAAAATCATTCTCTTGTTCAGTTTATTCAACAGTAGTAGGGATACTTAAAAGAAATTCTAGTTTAGCTGTCATTTACCAACATTAATAAATGGAATAATAAAGTACTAGTACTTCACATGCTGTTCCACAAGTAAGGTATTTTTGGTTTAACTTGATATGGTTGGTAATCCATATTCCATATCATACAAAATCACCTACATTCACATTCATTCATTGATTCTATTTTCACCACACACTTTGAGAGATCTTGTCAAAAATAGCAAATATCACACACAAACCACAACTTTGAATGTAACTTAATTAATTACTTTGATAACGACATTAAATAAAGAGTACTATCACTAACCAAATCAATCAAACATATCTGTTAAATAATTTACCAAACCAAAGAAAAAAAATAAAAATACTTTTAGCAAATTTTGGAACTCCTTCGATGATATCTGAGTCTATATGCACATAAAATAAAATTATTTTAAGAAAATTGAAAAACCTATTAACTATATTGCTTAATTACATGATTAGTTCATAATCAAAACCCTGATACCCATCTAAACATTTCACTGATTTCTTCCCCAAAAGTATTAGCTTCAACATCAAAATCTTGAACTCCAACGACGTCGTTTCTTCTACTACTCCCATTAATGAACCTTCCAGAATTTCGAAACCACGTCAAACTTGAGAGATTATCCATGTAATCCTTCAGCCAGTTACCTTCACCGACCAAGCTCACCTGAGAAGCCACCGGAATTTCCCCCGCCGGTACTGCCGGTGCATCATCTTTCTCACCGGAAACAATTCTTCGGTCAGTATGACCGAACGGAATCTCAGCTTCCTCATCGACGAAATACTCAAATGCGCCGACGGAATATGACCTCCGGTCGGTTTCTCCGCTGTCATTCTCAGATGCGGTGGCTCTACGGCGGTTGCTGACGTTTCCTAACTCCAAACGGAAACTGTTATCAGATGAAGACGATGCCGGCCGGAAAATCTTCACAAGCTCCGATTCCGAAGCGATAACTGCTGAACGACAGAGCGGACACGTGAGATTCGACCGGAGCCAAGCGTCAATACATTCCGCGTGGAATGCGTGGCAGCAGATAGGAAGGAGACGGAGGAGATCATTTTGCTCAAACCTCGACAAACAAACAGCGCAGTCGCCGGAGACAACAGAGGATGACCGGCGTTTGATAGAAGAGAAAGTAAACAGCGGGAGAGAATCGACTACGGAAGACGAAGACGAAGCCGTCTCCGGCGATATTCTATTGCCGGATGACAAAAATGTGGAGGACGAAGATGAAGTTAAACGACGGCGGAGGAGGGAATTGCGGCGGTAACGGAAGATGAAGTAGATCGTTACGAAAACGGTAACGGTAACGGCGAAAACGGTTACGGTAATGAGAAGGTCATTTGAGGAAGTGTGGTTTGGTGGAGTATCCATTTTTGAGGAATGAACAAAAAGAGAGGAGATGGTGTTGTTTGAGTTTGTTTGTTACACTGAAATAATAATTTTCAGTTTTTCAAGTGGAAAAGAAAAGAATGGAATAATGATGACATGGCATGTAAAATGAGAAAAAGAGAGTGTTGAGGTTTGGTTGTTATTGTTATGGTGAAGTTGGTGTGTAAGCATTGGTGATTGGTGTGGTTTTGGAATATAACAGAACAAGTAATTGTGAGCAGGTTTTTCTATGGGACACTGTTCTTGTCCTTTTCCCAATATGTTTCTGTGTAGTAGTATATCATTTTCTCTTGTTCATTTGCTTGTTTCATATGTTTGCTTCTATTTTATTAATTTTTTTCTTTTTTTAAATATTTTGTTTGTATTAAAATATGAAGATCCATGAAAAATTATCATTTGATGTATTTTAATATTAATTATAATAATGTAAATATAGAGAAATGTAATAGGAGTCTAAACATTAGTCAAATAAAGAAAATATTCAACATTAAAGGAAAGGGTGTTTGGAAGTCAAAAATATGTTTGTAATAAAACGAATCAAAGAGATAAAAAGACTAAAAAAAGAAAGAAAAAGAAAAGAGAAAAATCAAACCTAGGTTCTATTTCTTTGATGATATGGAAATTGATAGTCATTTTGCAATTTTCGGTGTCATTTGCTATTGCGAATTTTTTTGGTTGCAATTTCGTGTGTGATTTGCAAGTGTGATCAAAGAGAGAACGCATTCACATAATATGTGACCATTGAATAGAGATTAAATAATTTATATTTTAAAATTAATATAATTTATTATTTTAAGAATAAAATTAAATATTACATTTGAATTGTTTAATCTTGATTTAATAATTATGAGTGCGTTTGTTTTATTTTTTTTAAAAATAAATTTTGTATAAAAGAAAATTTATAGAAAACTTTTTTATAAAGGTTTTAAGTTAAAATTTGGTTTAGATGATTATTTTTAAAATATAATTTTAAATATTTTATTATTATTAAAAAATATGATTATCAAAATTTTAAAAAATTATTCAATTTTAAAGCTATTCTAAATGATTTTTTATAAAAAAATATTTTTTAGAAACAATTTAAAAAAAAATTATGATTTCAATTATGTTTTATCTTTAATCATGTATATTTATATTATATGATTTTAAAATTAATCTTTTAATTTTAAAAAATAAATATATATTTTTTTATAATTTTTTAAAAAATAATCTTATAAAATCCATTTTTTAAAATATAAGAAAAAAATCCATTTTTTAAAAACTGAAATAAAAAGCTATCTTAACTAAGTGAATGCGGTAGCCATTTACTAACTATAGGGTATGAGTTTTGATAGTGAGTAAGTGATACAGAAATATATTCTACATTTTCGGTTAATTAAGTGTGACCGATTTAATTTATGAATTTAATTGAAATGCACCGACAGTGTAAAGATATTTTACACTTTTAGTTAATTATAATCATTGATTTGTTAAAGAAGTTTGACTTTTATTATAATCATATATAAAGTAACACAAACGGATGATTGTGATGTATTGACATTATACAAATTTTTATACTGACTGTGCATAACAATTAAACTCTTAATTTATTGAGTTTAATTTAGGATAGTGAACACAAATAGACAAATAGAATTTTAAGTTTGATTTTGGATTAGTAATTTGAATGAGCAAATTAGACAATTGGATTTCATTATTTCTTAACAATCCAGTACAAAGTACAATAGCTATTTTCTTTACAATTTCGTAATCATTAATACTAATTAGGATCAATGTATTTCTTTTTCGGGTAGGTTAATCAGACTAGTAAAATCAATCCAATTCAAAAACTCAATTCAAAATTTTGTTGTCGGTCAAAATATGACAAATGTGTAAATTTTTGCCAAAAGATCGGACATTGAAATTGACACAATTCTCATTGTAGTCATTTGATTCAATCCAACAATCTCATGTATTTCAAGTTGCATTTATGGAGAGCAGCTTGAACCGCCATCCATATATAAGTGTAATTACATGCTATATGCAGGTACGATTTCATTCGTTCATGCAACTTACATATTTATAATTTTGACTTGAGTGTTGCAACGTTAATCTTGCAGGAACACCCCGTTCTCCATCTACTCAAGACTCTTGCCTCCGTATTAGAGAACTTCTACGACAACCACCATCAGCACCCAACCAAAATTTTGTTCCACATTGAAAAAATGGTGTCGTTTATCTGATCTTTTCCATCGCGTCACCATAATTGTTTATGCCACTCTTGCATAATTGTGAGCAATATTGCTTCCAAATAAATGTGATCAATCGTTTTTCAGAGCATGACCGCTCCATTTCCGTCCTATTTTACTTTGTCACTTCCAGTCATGTCCTCGATAACTGGAGGATTATACTGTGCGGAGGAACCAACTAAGAATACCACAAAGAGTTAGGCTTCAGGATCAGAGGTGAAGGATGAAGAAGGGAAATCATAAGACGAAAGACCCAAGGTTTCAAGATGATGAAAAGGCAAACGATATCCCCAACGAAATATTCCATCGGTGGTAACGATCAAGGTAACCAATAACAAAGTGTCAAGTGTAACACCCCAAAATTTGATTAAATTATTTAATTGAATTATTTCATATTTTATTTAATTAATTAGTGCTTGACGTCTTTTCTAATTAAATATGCGTAATGATTGTATATGTATGTGGGGCCTTGGTGGGGTGTAGTGAGAGTGTTGGTGGGGTGCTAGGAGGATTAGAAAAACTAAAATAATTAAATAATTAGATTTTCAATTATTTTGATTTATTAATTAAAATAAAATAGAAAGGGAGAGTTTTGGGGGGAATAATAGAAAACTGAAGAATGTAGAGAGAATGGTGAAAATTGTAACAAAGATTGCGCTTTAGTGCAATTTTAAGAAATTAAATAATTAGGTTATAATATATAGAAGTTAGTAGAGTTTTAGGGAAAAAGAAGAGTACATGAAAACAAAGTTTGGTGGAAAGCGGCAAGGCTAGGGCTTGAAGAGGAGAGAAGAATCTTAAGCCAAATCTGAATTTTTCAAGCAATTTAAGGGGGATTACTCTTAATATGGTGTAGATTGCATGATTGGGTAGATGGAAATCCTATATCTCATTAGGTTTTTCATAATTTTTTTCCTTTTGATGAATGAATTATGAACATGAATTGAATTTTGTAATAGTATGATTATGTGTTGCGTTATGTAATTTTTGTGCACTACTTTACCATGAGAATTATGTGTTCTTGTTGATGAAATTGGTATGGAAGTGTGTTCATATGTGTTGTGATTTTGATGAATATAATATGTTAAATCCATGATTAAATGAGTGAATTACATATTAGTGGATAAGTAAACTATGTATTGTTGTTAGATAATGTTTTTCCTGATTGTTGTTGTTCGAATGGCAAAAATGCAGATTATGTTTCTGCTTCAGGATGATGGGTGTCACCCTAATGACACCATGGTCGTCATGGCTTTGGAAACGCTGAAGAGCTTCAGTTACCTAACGGGTAGAACATCATGGTCCCCCGACAGAGTTGTATAGGATGGTCGTCATAGAGATGACGTATGAGGCGACGTGGACGGTGTCACACCCTAATTTTTAACCATAAGATCCCACATAGAATTTGCATCCTTACATATAAACAATGTCACATCTTGGTCCTCTCCCTCTCATCTTTGGGTTTGCCTTTTGTCGGGATCATCAAACACCTCATTGTTGGTATTTTACCTTTGTGTTTATATGTTCATTACTTATCTAACCACTAATTAAAATAGAAAAATATGTCTTGTTTTCTTTAAGTTTATTGTGCAAGTTAGAGTTTCCCATCAAGAGTATCAAACATGGCTCCTCAGGTAGGGTTTTGTTGATTCCTCAAGTCAAAGTATGCTCAATCATTGATTCTCAAGGGGGTTATCTCTCAAAACATGATCTCTAATGCTCTCAAGCATATTGAAATCTCATTTTGATTAAAAGTATCCCAAAGTTTTGTTGCCCATTTCTCAAGAAAGGTCAAAGATTAATGTGTTTATTTCCATGCCTTCTTCAATAAGTTACCTCAAACTTTGAGCAAATTACTAAGCTAACTTGAGCAAAAAGCAAACTTAAACAATTGGGATTAACACAAGGCCAAATTCGACATACTAACTTAAAATACAAGTTAACATATTTCGAAAGTATGTTAGAACAAAATTCGACTATAACACACAGGATCAACATGTAAACCTACTTTGAATGCATGTTAAACCTCTGTCGAACCAAGAAGCTACACTTGTTAAGACTAGAGTTTGATCTAATTCTCACAGTAGTTAAGGACATCCATAGACACAAATTAGCAAAGCAAAATAGAACAATCTAAACAAAGATAACCAAGAACCAGACACGAAAAAACAATCCAAAAATCTCCATGACAAACACTTCATCAATCATCATTTATGTCGTAAGCATATGAAACTTCAATTAATGTCGTAGCAATTAGATGGAACCTTCCACCATCCCTCTCTTCATCGTCACCCACTACATTTGCATAAAATAAAATGCAAAAAAAGTACAACCATATATGTTATGTAGCCAAATAAACCACATATAAATGAAATAAATCAATTAAAAAACATGATTATATATGATTATATACTTGAGCTATTTAAAATGTGAAGCCAGTTGTGAGTGCAAATCAAAGCCTCCACAATTTATATTAGTTTTGGAACACATTATTTTTGTAAAAAAACATCATCCATTGATAGATACACAATAACTTGTTGTCGCTAAAAGGCCAATAATAAATTTATTGGAAAAAATTAGGCATACCAAGTGTCATACTCCAAAATTCGCTCGATTCTTTTGCTTTTCATATGGCTTTTTCATCTGCATCCTCATAGGTATTTAGTTCATTTCATTTTTAAACAAATATCATTAATTCATAATTTTTGTGCTTAGATTCTTGTTAATCGGCCTGGAAAGACTCATGGGCTAGGATCTCATTCCATTGGATTAATCCTTTTGGATTTGTTTTATATTGACATGGTTGTTCATCTCTTGAAACCCTAGTTCTTGGTGCTCGAGACCTTCGTTTGTGGAGATTTCATCATGGTATTCAATTATGCATGAAACCCTAGTTCTTGATCTTTGGCACTTATAGATCATGTGGTTTGCATTATGGTATTTGACTTGATTATGAATCCCTAATCTTTGTGATCATTTGGATTGGATCATGTTGATTATGTCATGGCATTGAGGTTAGAGGTCACTTTTTGATGATTTTTCTTTGTTAGGATCTTGCATATTAATTTTAGATGCAAGGCTTATCATGGCACACTCACATTCAAGTCTTTTCAAGTTCATTTTCGAAATTCACTTTTGCAGGTAATTTATTTCTTGAAATATAGGCATACAATCCATTTCCAATTGAAACTTTTTTTCATTACAATTCATACATTACAAGCATTGAAATTTAAATTACAAAAATTGAATTTGGACCAATAGTTGACTTTGGGTTAACTATTGACTTTTGGTCAAACTGTTGACCAAGGTCAACTTAACCTTATGCCTAATTCCCAAATCATATTCATGCCCATCTCCTTTTGTAGCCCCACCCAAGTCTTTAAACTCACATGTATTTCCAACCATGAATCCATGTTATGCCTTGGTTAAGACCTACAATCATACCAACATACAAGATCATAATTCATACTCAAGCCATGCACATACATACATTTCATTTCAAACTAGGCATAAACTATTATGTAAGCAACATTAGGCTAATGCATCCAAAACAAAATAAAAGGGGAAAGAATTGTAATCACATCCAGTATACCATTTCCAAATCAATGCAACACAATTTCAAAGGCATAGCACAACAGTCCAAGTTACCACGAATAAATCCCATTGTAAGTTTGTTTCTTAACAATTATTTCATTTAACTAATGACCTTTTTATAAGTACGGTCAAGAATCCACTAACTTATATCCATCCATCCATTCAATTAGCAACTAACTTCAATCTCAAATACATTGTTACTTCCGTTATGTACCACTGATTATTGTAGTATATCATGAAAGTAACAAAACATATTCACTAACTTTGTTCTACTTCACTTAACTAGCATGCTAACCAACTGATTTTAACAGTCTAACTGACATAGCTTACCAATTGCATAACATTCATCAACTTTTCAAGCAGCCACGCTAATATGATTTCTTGCGGCAGTTCATCCTTAAATCATAACTATATTTCTAAAATCATGCTAACAATTTCAGTTCACCCCAACAGAATTTCATTCAAACCGAAACTCGAGAAAAAGCTAACTGAACTGGAGCTCATTAACAAGTTATAACAAATAACAATTGCACTTTCAGATTAACTTCAAGTTAGCATTCAGTTCACTAACTAATTTTTTAAACCACACACATGGTTAAACACTTTCTCCTTGGATCAAGTATCATACTCTCCTTGATATCCATACATCCTTTTGGTTAATCATCTCATGGTTAAACACCCATCTTTGAATCCAAATCATTCTCATTCATGTTTACTTTATCAGTCCTCTCGTGCTTAGGTGAACCCTTTCTATCTTTCTCGTTTGTCTTATCGGTCCTCTCGTACTTAGGCAAACCATTTCTCATTCTTGTTCACCTTATAAGTTCTCTCATTCTTAGGCAAACCATTTCTCATTTATGTTTGCCTTATCAGTCCGCTCGTGCATAAGAGAACCTCTCTCTCTCTCTCTCTCTCTCTCTCTCTCTCTCACTCTCATGGTTGCCTTGTCAGTCCTCTCGTGCTTACGCAAACACCATTTTTTCCATACCATCTATTGGTTAACGCCACACCCTTTGATTCAAATAACAAGTACTCTTTATCTTTTAGGATAATTACCATATATTGGTTAATTCCACATTCTTTTATTCTCTTTGGCTAATTATCGCATATTGGTTAATGCCACACTTTTTCTATTCAAGCAATTTTCTTCACCTTTCGACAACCTAATCAAATCTTTCTTTCCTTTTTCCGTCTTAGTTCCACGAACTATGGAACTCTGATTTTCTCATTGCACTATGAGAATACGTAGGCACGAGGATTCGAATCCTTGGCGAGCACATTAATTATTAATTCTTTTTCTCCTTTTATTCACCTTTCATCATTCACCGTTCAATATCTTCAACATCATCAACAATTCTCATCAGTGATATACTTTCTCTTTGGACCAAATACATTTTCTTTGGATTCCATAGATATCTTTGGGTTAATTACCATATGGTCAAATACCCACCTCTGAACCAAGAGCTTGTCTTATTAGTCCTAGTGCTTAGATAAACTTTTCTTCTTTTTAATTTCCTTGTTAGTCTTAGTGCTTAGATAAACTTTTCTTTTTTTACTTGCCTTATTAGTTTTAGTGCTTAGGCAATCTCTGTAGCAGTAAATTCATGACCATTAAGCTATGGATAAACTTAACGTCAATTAAACCAGAGTCACCACCATGCTTTTATTGTTTCCAAGGGAAAAGAGAAAAGTACGAACAAAACCCAAAATATAAGAAGTTTTCAAATCAAAACTAATAAAATGCCAAAGATTACAGGAAAGGGGGTTGGTTACACAGAGGGAAGGTGTTAGCACCCAAAGTGTCCTAGGTACTCCTAGGGAGCCCTTTTTTGTGTGCATGTGTATTTTTGTACAAAATGATGTTTGCAATAAATAGAGTGGAGGGATGAGAAAAGAGTTTGTTAATTATATTTTTGTGTTTGACAAGACCTTCGGTCTTGTGCCTACGTACCAACATAAAATGAGGGATCAAAATATCATAGTTCGTGGTAACAATTTCAAAGTGGATGCATTGCTTTTAACAAAAATTTAGGCTTAACAAAGGCACAAAAGGCCTAAAAATGTTTGAATGAGTGTTAGTTCTTTTTATCTTTTGAAATTTCAAGTCAGGTATAGTTAGATTTATTTACAAGTTTGATTAAGAAAAGATTTTAAAAATGCAATGGCATAAGGCCAAAGTTTCTAATTGGAAATAAAGTCCAAGTTTAGAAATCACAAGCAAAGAAGATTTTAAAAGGAGGGAGAGATTTGAAATTAAAGAAATTGGGAAGATATTAAGAGACTAATCTTAAGCAAAAATTTAAAAGTTGAGAGTTGAAAAGATCTGACCAATGGGCTGCAATCCAATAGACAAGAATGTCATATAGAAACCCAAATTTCCCTTGGACTTTAGAATCAAGCAATATCAATACACAAATAGCAAGATGAAGATCAAGGAATCAAATAAAGATAGCCAAATCCAAGCTTAGCAATTTCATGTTCTTCTTTACAAACTCCCATGTATCAGATGAACTCAAAGATAGGCACTAGGCACAACTTCAAAATAACAGCTTCAACAAGATCATGTAGCAGATGAACTCAAATGGATCTTCAATACTTGCTTCAGATGAAGTTTCAATTCACAAGCACTTGGTTTCATGAAAGTTAGCATTGGCCAAGTCCTTTTGCATAGGGAGTGTTTCCTAATTCTAAGTCCAAGTCTCAAATCAAATCCAATAGTCCACACAAAATGTCTTTTAAGGTTTTTATTATTATTATTATGTACATTAAAGTCAAAAGACAACAAACACAAACAAGTATATACAATCACAATATAAGACTCAAATGAGCAAAGTGAAGATGACATTAAGGTAAACAAGTTAAATGGTATGAATAATGGCAAATGAATAAAGACTTAAAATTAAAGTACATAAAAGTAAATGACTTGAAATTAAATGTTAGTTGTTAGTTGATTAGAAGTTAGTATTATTTTTGCTTTGTTTTGTTTAAGTCATTCTTTGGAGAACACCCAACCCACTATTTACAAGCATGGATCCTTGAACCAAGACACCTTTCAAAGGAAGAAAAAAGGCCAAGTTTCCACACAATACCATGAAATAGGGGAGACTTATAATCTCACTTACTAGAATGTTATGCCTGTTGTGTCAACAATTTAGCGCTATGTTAAGCAATCGTAATTGGACTTATGTAGAAGTCATAACTATTTGAGGTTGGGCAATAGAAATTTTAGTGTTAATGCATGTTAGAGATATGGTATTATGAACCATACTCCTAAAACATACCACACTTAAAAGAATATGCAAAAGGGGTGGACCCAATCTCATTCACACTTATGTTGATTTTGCAATCAACTAGCCTTAGGATATAGAGACATCATAGGTCCATGAAATGAATGAGAAGAGAATGAGATTGAGATGAAGAGGGAGGGGGAAATGGAATCAACACAAATTGGTCAAAGGAGGACGTTTATCAAATTAAAATCATTCATTCATTTGGGGAGATGAAATGTCCATTTCATCAATCCCCTAAATCCAATGATTTTAACTCAACAAAGTCAAATCAACCTTGACCAAGGCCCAACAACACAAGTCAATATCAAAAGCTCAACACAATTTATTTTGCATTTAAACAAAAAAAAAACAATTAAATAATGCATTAAATTAAATTATGGTTGGTCAAAATTCTAAAACCCCATCAAAACACCAAATAAATGGCCATGAGATTTATCATAGGTCGAGCAAGGTCAAAGGACCTTGGAGAAAAAATTTCATTAATTTTGGAAACTTAAACTATTTTTAAACAATTTAAAATATTCACAAAAATAATTAAATTAGAAAAAATATTAATAATGATCCAAAAAATAATTTTAATTCAGAAAATGAAAGAGGAATTTATTTAAATTTTTTTGGTGAAACTCTCATATTTTTTGGATCAATATTAAAATTAATATGAATTAATGAAAATAAACCAAATAAAATGGAAATAAAAAAATAGTAAAAAACGTGGACCACTTGATCTCCCTCATTAATTGAGGTGGCAAATCAAGTGGTCCTCAACGCGCGTTCCATGATGGACACGAGTCAAAGTGCTGCAGGGATGGTATTCAAAGCCAATGCACGAGATTAAAACATTTCAAAAGGATCTTGTGGTTCAGATGAATGCCAGCACACCAACGGAGCCAAAGCTCCGGTCTCCTTCTCCGGTGAGCTTCACCAGACTGGTTCACTCACAACTATCACCAAAATAAAAAAGAAGGACATGAATTTAAAGTAAAAATGCTCAGAAGCTCGAATCTGGCCTCAACTTTTCCTAACTCCAAGTATATTGAAAGATACAAGGAGTTGAATTTTGAGGATCATGATCTGAGTTGCTTTGATTTGACCTCAAAGCAACTCAATCTTGTTGCATGCATTGGTAGGACTTCAGACAACCAAAAATCAAGAAGAATTATGGAGAATTGAGTGAGAATCGAAGAGATGAAAATTTCTAGAAAATACCTTTAATGCAGGTCTGTATGAACACGATCTTGCTTCCAATTGCTCTTGATCTTGCTCAGGACACTTGATGGAATGGAAATGAATCAACGAAAGGTACAAGACTCTTAGAGATTTGAATCTCAAAATAGTGAGATTCAAACTCAATTTCCAAAGGAAATTCTCAAGGTTATCTTTTGAGTGAGAGGGTTTTAGAGATTGGGATTCAAAGTTGGTGTGCATGGTCTTTGATTGTGATCACAAGGGTCTATATTTATAGCCATATGATTGCTAAATGCACACTTGAAATCAAAGTTCCAAAAATAGCAATGTACATTGCATGGATGCATAGGCGTGTAATAGGCCCATGTAATCATCTATTCAGGTCCAAAAATGAGTACTAACATTGCTCAAGTCACATTGGTAAGCCATGCAATTCTGTATGAAAGTTTCAAGTTCAATCGTGCCAAATGGTCATCCAAGTTCAAGCCATGCGCAAGTCACTTCTACTTTATCCAAATGGGATGAAATTGGACTTTTTGGAAAGGTTAGATCAAGAGGAACAACTTTTTGGAAAGGTTGTATATCTCTCAAAGTAATTAGATATGGTCACAAATTTGACCTCATTTAGATTTAATATGATGGAGTTATGCATTTTTGAAGTTGAGGAAAATCACTTGTTCAATGGCATTGGTCCAAAATGACCTATAATGTATCCTTATATCACATGCATATAAAAGTTGAATTTTATCTTCCTACAAACATAAAAGTTTAAGTAGAAATCTTGAATTTGATTGTGAAACTTGGAAATCTTTCATCTCATAAAAATTGAGCAAGTTATGGCCTTGGGAAGTTGATCTCCAAATTAGGGTTTAGACAAAATGACCTATAATCTTTCACCATAAAAAATGACTTTCCAAGCAAAACTAGCTCTAGACATAAACATTAAAGTTGTTTGGAATGTCATTTAGAATAACTTTGTTTTTGGAATAATTTTCATATGACAAAAATTGTAGGAGATAGGGTCTAGGGAACCCCATTTTTTATTAGATGAATTCCTCTGGTCAACCACCATGGACCATATTGCTAGCTTGCCATTATCTTGACTTTTGGGACTCATGGAGGATCATATATGCATAATATGATGAAATTTGAAGTATACCTTGAAATATTTAATCAACTGATGGAGAAGCTTGTTGAAGAAGTTACACAAGATACCCAGATGAATTAGGGTTTCCAAGGTAACCCAATTCCAAACTCTTGATGATTTCTTGATCAAAATAACATGTAAAGATCATGGGGATTCATATATGATGATTAGAGCCATAGTAAACCAATTCTTGATTGAACTCCTAGCATTGAGGGTCTTAAACCCTAGATGTGAGCTTGATAGATCAAAGGTGAGCATGTGCACTACCTGCAAAAGAGTTAAACTATACAATGACATATTTTTGGTATTTTGGTTAGTAAAAATGATCAAATACAAAGTATGATACAATCACATGATGCTTGGTGATCTCTTCCAATGCAAACCCAATGAATGAGGGGTAAGGAGGATGCCAAGGTGTGATCCCAATGCAAATGCATATGATGAGATATCATGAGGGATCTTAGGGTCAAAATTGGGGTCTTACAGCTGCCCCTATTTAAGGACGTTCTAACTGAGGAGATGAAGGTTAAAATCTTCGCATTGACTCAATAGAATGGACTTAAATAACAACATATAGAAACAAATTTTGGTCCCTAAGAGACCTCATGATGCATATGATATGAAATGTTGAAATAATCTTTGTGGAGAAATGTTGCCACAAAGGAAAAGAATCCAGAGAGACTGAAGGTCCACAGGAGTGTAATGCATTCCATAAGGGAAACTCACTGGGGAGACAGAGACTCTAGGGAAAAAGGGTTGTGCGTAGGCCAGGTTGTGTCTTGAAAATAACTCGGGGACTCGAGGGATTCCACAAAAAATAAATCAATGGAAAGACTCAGTCGGGGAACAAGAGGAACATATATAGGGGAAACGAGTAAATCAGAACAAAGCCGAAATACTCAAACCAAACAGGAAACAACGGCTTCACTAAGGAAATGCGCACTCAAACTCAACTGGGGGGAAGAAAACATCTTCAACATAGGAGGAGTAAAAATCTATTATCCATTACTGGTTACTAGGTAAGGAGATAACAAAAATATGACAGGGAGGACATCCGTTACCGATTAGGGTAAACATATAAAGGATGACTTGCTGAAGGCAACCAGGAGGTGTATTCATTACCAGTTACTGGGTAAGAATAAACTGTTGGGAAAAGCCAAAAAATAGGATTTACAATTACAGGTTATTGGGCAGAAGACCACAAAGAGAGAATATTCGTCACCGGTTAGGATGAACATATCAAGGATAGACTCAGAAGGAAAAAAAATCCGTCACCGGTTAAGATGAACATATTAAGGATAGACTTGCCTGGGGAATTCTAGGGAGGATATCCCTCACAGGTTAAGATGAACATATCAAGGATAAACTGCCTGAAAAAGTAGGAATTACATCTATCGAACGCTAGATAGAATACCTAAAAGAGAATATATGTCATCGATTAGGATGAACATATCAAGGATAGCCTCGGAGGAGGGAAATAGGAATTACATCTATCAGTTACTAAATAGAATACCGAAAAAAGAGTATTCGTCATCGGTTAGGATGAACATATCAAGGATAAACTCTGCAAAAGGGATAAAAGCAGGATTTACAACTACCGGTTACTGGGCAGCAGACCGCAAAGAAAAGGAAATATGCCACCGGTTAGGATGAACATATCAAGGATTAACTCTCTGGGGAACAAAAATAGGGATTACAACTATCGGTTACTGGGTAGAATACCGAAAGGAGAGAATATCCGTCACCGGTTAGGATGAACATATCAAGGATAGACTCAGACAAGGGAAGAAAATATTCGTCACGTTAGGATGAACATATCAAGGATATACTTCCTAGGAGACGTAAAGACGAATCCGCTGGGGAAACAAGGTTACCTTTACCGGGTATTGGGCAAAAGTAACACACATGAGAAGAATATTACCAGTTACTGGGTAATAGGTTCTCAGGGGATCAAAAGCTTCTATCTAGGTAAGATCTAAAAAGAAAAGGTCAATCAAAGGACTCATCCCAATGAGGATATAACTCAGGGGGAGTGGTTCCATCCAGATAATCAATTGGGGAGAAAGCAGAAATAATGATCATCCACGAGGAAATAACTCAGTGGGGAAAGAGTAAGATTAAAGTTTTTCTGCTTAATGGGTTGACACTCTACAATTGAAAGAGGACAGACAAACCACATCTACATGGGGAAAAAGTAAACCACCATAGCAGATGATCAAAATGAATAATGAATCATAAAATGCAACAATGCAATAATGAAATTATATAAGTGTATATGTATGTGTATATGTATATGTATATATGATGATTATGCTGACAAAACGATCACAAAGGATACAAGTGTCACTGACTTGAATCATCGATACAACCCCTAGCCAATCCTCACGGGAGGGAAACAACTGCTGGAGAAAAACAAACAAACGTCTTGAAGGCTCAATCTTGGTTGGGTAAAGCACAAGGAGAGGATTTGCTGAGGAAACTGCTACAAACTCTGCGAGGAATTAGGTCAGCACCATATCAAATGAGAGACAACTCTGCAGGGGACAAACGCAATAGCTGCTCAAAATCAGGAGTTACTCTGACGATTTACGGGGAATTAAAATTCTGCCGAAGCGCAAGTTGCCGAAATAACACGCCTACAACTCAAGGGAGGCCAACAAACTCGGCTGGGGAAACCAATAGAACTCGGCTACTGAAATTTTGTCGGGGACGGAAATAGGGATTACGCTCACTACTTGGGGAGAACCAGTAATGCTCCACATTTAGGGCTTATCGCTTTTCAAATTGATGTTGATATTCCTTTAAATGATATCGATCGCTTAAAATAACTGCTTTTATATATTTAAGAAAATATGATTTTAATTTAAAATTTAATTTCAACATGACCATAATAAAATTTAAATCTATTTGGATGAATTAAACAAGAGTAGAAATAATTGAATAAAAAGCTTAAATTTATTTAATGGAATGGTAGTTTGTAAATGACAAGACTCCATAGATCTTTACAAAAGTTGAAAAATGGTAATTTACATGAAAAAAGGGCTACATTGAATACAATGATCACTAATGTTTCTACCAATTTTTGATGCTCACTGTGCTCTTGGCGACTTCATTGGGGATGGTGAATCAGAATTGACTGATTTGCTCAAGAATGTCTTCAAAACTGAATACACACACATGCACGCGCACCCACGCACACACACACATACACGCACGCGCGCACACACACACATGGCATTTAGTTAACATTATTTTTAAAAGTTTGTTTTATATAAAATTAGCTTAATCATAAAAAATGATTTGACCATTTTTTTTTGTATAGAAAGAGGAAATTATGAATTATTACTTTTAATGAATTAAAACTTAATTTAACACATGGCAAATTTAAGCACATTTTATGAATAAATATAAAATATAATTATAATGTTTAAAATATATCTATCTATCTATCTATATATATATATATATATATATATATATATATATATATATATATATATATATATATATATATATTACATATTTAGTTTTATATATGAAAGTAGAGTTCAAGTGTTAACTACGACATAAATCACTTATCTTCAAATTCTTTGGTGCAATGAAAAGAGATTTTGAATTCAAAGGGATTCAAATTAATGACTTTTTTAGCTTGAAAGTCTAAACACTCCTTATAAAATGCTTCAATATATATATATATATATATATATATATATATATATATATATATATATATATATATATATATATATATATATATATATATATATTACATATTTAGTTTTATATGTGAAAGTAGAGTTCAAGTGTTAACAACAACATAAACCACTTATCTTCAAATTCTTTGGTGCAATGAAAAGAGGTTTTGAATTCAAAGAGATTCAAATTAATGACTTTTTTAGCTTGGAAGTCTAAATACTCCTTACAAAATGCTTCAATTGGTGTATCAATAGTCAGACAAACTTCGTCCGTTTTGTTGAAAAAGGATTTTGACAGAAATTGACTGAAGCCAAATTGTCAAGCCACCAAATTCGGTTAGTATGTGACAAACCTAAATCCAGTTTAGGCATTTGAAATTATGGTCGATAAGCCAAAAGTCGTTTACTAGCTAGTAGACGGGCCGACCCACCAAACTTTTTTATACAGCTTGATTTACTTCATAATTTACAAGTTTTTTAATCATTACCAAAGAGGCCGACAAAAAATTATTTTTAACAACACATAATAGAAGTTCAACAAGTCTTGACGGCAATATCATATTCTTCAACATAAACAAAATATTATAACTATAACACCAAAAAACTAAAAACAAACATACTAAGACACTAAATCAACCCACTTGGTTCAACCATGTTATGGCAATAACATCACAATACAAAAAAAACACACAACCTAGTTAAAGACATCCAGAGACACAAACCAACAAAGAAAAATAGCACAAGCTAAACAAAGATAACCAAGAACTAGACACGAAAAAACAATTAAAAAACTCTTTGACAAACACTTCATCAATAATCATTTATGTCGTAAACATGTGAAGCTCTGGTTGATGCCATAGCTCTTAGACGAGTGTAGCGGTAAATTCATGACCATCGAGCTATTGATTAACTCGACGTCAATAAAACCAGAGTCGTCACCGCGCTTTCATTGTTTCCAAAGGAAAATGGAGAAAGTACGAATAAAACCCAAAGATAAGAAGTTTTCAAATCAAAATTAATAAAATGTCAGAGATTACAGGTAAGGGGGTTGGTTACACAGAGGGAAGGTATTATCACCCAAAGTGTCCTAGGTACTCCTAGGGAGCCCTTTTTGTGTGCAAGTGTTTTAGTGGAAAATGATGTTTGATAAAAAAAGAATGAGGGGTGAGAAAAGAATTCATTAATTATATTTTTGTGTTTGACAAAACCTTCGGTTTTACGCCTACGTACCAATATAAAAATGAGGGATCAAAACCTCGTAGTTTGTGGTAAAAATTTCAAAGAGATTGGTGGATTGATTTTTGAAAAAGCTTAAAGATCTTTTGTTATCAAAGGAAAAATACTCAACCAAACATCCACCGATAATGAGTGTTTTACAACATGTAAGAGGGAGGGCTCCAACTTGGATTCAATCAACAAGTATGTCACTAACCCCTAATAAATGGAAAGACTTATAATCAAATATCATGAAAATGGGAGAATTATATCTCAACCAAAGATAAATCAAATCTAAAGACTTTCTTATGAAAAGGTTAAAAGAAAAAGGCACAAAATGGCCAAAAGGATTAGATGAGATTATTAGTTCTTTTCATCTTTTGAAATTAAAGTCAATATGATTAAGTTTATTTACAAATTTGATTTTAAGAAAATATTTAAAAATTCAATGGTATAAGGCCAAAGTTTCTAATCATTAAACCATGTCTAAGTTTGAAATCACAAGTAAAGAAGTTTTTGAAAAGAGGGAGAGATTTTGAAATTAAAGAAGTGGGAGGAGATGAAGGGACTATCCTAGACAAAAACTAAAAGTTTAGAGTTGAAAAAGATCTGACCAATGAGATGCAGTCCACAAGACAAGAATGTCACATAGAAACCCATTTTCTTTGGACTTTTAAGCAACCAATAAGCATAACCATCCAAGCAATCAATATGAAGATCATAGGCATCAAATAAAGATGGCCAACATCCAAGCAAGTAGTCTTCTGTGTCTTCAAAATGTATCAGATGAAATATTCCTTGTGGCAAACTCATAGAAACAATCATCAGATATACATGACAAGGTCAAAATAACAACTTAAGCACAGAGACAAAGTAACAGGTAAACCAAATGGAACTCTCAAGGCTTGGTATCAGATGAATGGAATTGGCCAAGATAACTCAGTCTTAGATGATGGCATTGGTCAAGTCCTTAAAGCATAAGGAAGTTGCATATTCTCAATCCAAGAGCTCAAATCAAGTCAAAAGCAGAGGTCCAACAGTCCACCAAGATATCTTTTAGGGTTTTTGTTGTTATTAGGTATTTTAAGGTCCTAAGACCACAAACAGAACAAAATCACAAACAGACAATATATACCAGCATAATGATATGGCTCAAGTGAGCAAAGTGAAGATGACTGGAACATAAACAAGTTGCATGAAATGTAAATGACAATGAATGATAAAGGTACTAAAATTTAAATTGAATTAAGTAAGTGACATTAAGAATAAAATAATAATAAATAAATGTTAGTGAAATGCTAGTGGAGGATTCAATTGTTTAAGTCATTCTTTGGAGAATACTCAACCATCCACTCACAAGCATAAAGACATGAACCAAGATATCATCTATGAAAAGGGCTCTAACTTGGATAAATCAACAAGTATGACACTAGCTCTCACAAATAGAAAAAATGTTAAGTCTTCACATAATACCATGAGGAATGGGAGACTTACAATCTCACTTACAAGAATGTTATGCCTTTTGGGATAAATTTTGCTATATGTTAAGCAATCGTAGTTAGACTTATGTAAACGTCACAACTATCTAAGGTCGGGCAATAAATATATTGGTGTTAATGCATGCTAAAGACATGGTACAAAGGAACAAACTCCTAAAGAATACCACACAAAAAAATAAAAATGGGGAGGGACATATCTCAACCAAGCTCATGTTGATTCATCTGACACCAAGTCATTGATGAATCAACTAGCATTTGGATTGTAGAGAAATCATTGATCAATGATGGATTGGGGAAGAAGAGGGATGAAGATGGAGAGGAAAAGGGAAATAGAAACCCAAATTGATCAAGGGAGAAATTTCATTTGATCAATACTATCCATTCATCTTGAGGGATAAAGTTTACACTTCATCAACCCCATGAATCCAATAATATTGATCAAATGGAAGTTCAAATCAACCATGATCAAGGCCAAACAGAAGATGAAACAACACAAGGTCAACCAAATGGCTCAATAATATTTTTAAACAAATAAACAACTAAAAATCGATTTAAAAATGAATTAAAATGAATTTTAAAAAGGGAAAAACCTCAAATCCTTTCAAATCACCAAATAAATGGCCAAAGGATTTATTCTAGGTCAAACAAGGTCAAAGGACCTTAGACAAAAAATTTGGGAATTTTTAGAAAGTCAGAAGTATTTTAAAATATTTAAATATAAGTCAAAAACTATTTAATTCACAAAAATTATCAAATCTAATCCAAAAAATTATTTTAATTCAAAATATAGAAGAGGAAAATATTTAAAGAATTTTGGTGAAAGTCCCATATTTTTTGGATTAAAAATGAATTTATTATGAATTAAACAAAATAAGGTTAGTTAAAAAATAAAATTAGAAATTAAAATAAATGGAAAAAGCAAGGGTCATGAGATCTCCCTCATTAATTGAGGTGGCAGATCTGATGGCCACGCGTGTGCAATCCACCAGAGACCAAAGTCAAAGCGTAACGTGGTAATTCAAATTGAGGGTCAAGATTAAAACACAAGGCAAGGATTAGATGGCCAGGGACGTTCCAACGCAACACCGAAGCCCTAGCTCCAGTCATCTTCTCTAGTGGACCTCACCAGACTGGTCCACCTCAAAAGTTCACAAAAATTGGAGATCCATATACCAATTTAAAGAGAAAATGATGGAGAGCACGAATTTAACCTCTATTTTCCCCCTAATTCTCACTATATAGAGAGATATGTGGAATTGAAAAATTAGGTGGATAAACTGAGTTGCTTCGATTTGACCTCAAATCAAATCAATCTTGTTACCTACATTGGTAGGACTTCAAACAAAAAAGAATCAAGAGAAATGATGAAGAATTGAGGGAGAATCGAAGAAGGAAATTTTCTCAAAAATCACATTCTGTTTGCAGAAATGGAGTTCAGTTTCTCTTTCAATTTGCTTTGTCTTGCTTCTACCAACTTGCAGGAGATGATTTGGATGCAAAAAAGGCTTTAACCCTTGGAGTTTCAATCCCAAAACATAAGAGGAATTAAAACTCGATTTCAAGAGAAATCCTCAAGGTGTTATATCAATGTAGGGTGGGAGAGTTTTCAGATCAAAGCTTGGGCCAATGGTCCTCAATTCTGAGTAGAATGACATGTATTTATAAGCTCAAAGATTCATTTCCACACACTTTCAAAAATTATCCAAAAGTAGCAATGTGGTATGCATGGTTGCATGGTTATGCAACAAGGCCCAAATGGTGATTAAAATAAGTCCAAAATCGTGCACATGTGATGCTGAAAGCAATTCATGAAGCCATGCAATGTAGATTGAAAATTTATTACAAAAGTTTCCAAATGGGGTTATGCATTACAACCATGTGTAAGTCTCTCAAAAATAATCCAAATGCCATGATCTTGGACTCTTTGGAAAGCTAGCATGTAAGGAAACAACTTTTCTATCAAAACGTTTTCCATTTGAATCTTTGATCATGATGAATTTTGGTGTGGAAGTTGGAAGAATCAAACATGGTTGAAATTTTTCTAAGTTAAAAGTTAAATGACCATTTTTTCTACCTTGAATAACTTTTGCTATGAGCTTCAAATGACTTTGGTTCCTTATTAAAAGTTGTACCAATTTCAATCTTATTAAATTTGCTCATAAATTTGACTCCATTTGATTCATTCATGAGGGAGTTATGGATTTTAGAAGTTGAGGAAAAATATGTGTTCAATGATGATGACCATAAATGACCTATAATGTTTCCTTTTGGCACATGCCCTTTAAAGTGAAATTCTACCTTTATAAAAGATGCCAAATTGTATAGGACATCTTGAAATTTACCATGAAACTTGGATGGTCTTCATATCATAAAAATTGAGCAAGTTATGGTCCTTGGAAGTTGACCTTCCATCTAGGGCACAAACAAAATGACCTATAATCTTTCACCATAAAAAATGACTTTCCAAGAAAAATTAGATCTTTATGCCAACATGAAAGTTGTTTGTAATATCATAAAGAGTAATATTTATCTTGAAATAATTTTCATATGACAAACTTTGTAGGAGATAGGGTCTAGGAAACCCTAGATTTGACCAATTGACTTTTCTGGTCAACCTCCGTGAACCATCTTGCAAACTTGAAGTTCCTTTGATTAGGGGATCATGGAGAATAATATATGCTTATAATGATGTTAAATGTTGTATCCATTAATATCTTTTACCAATTATTGAATAAAATTACTAAGGACGTCACACAAGATACCTAGATGAATTAGGGCTTCTAAGGCAAACAAGCTTCAAACTCTTGATGAATTCTTGATCAAAATAAAAAATAAAGAACATGGGGATCCATATATGATGCTTAGAACCATTGTGAACCTTTGATAACTTGATACCTTGCATTGAGGGTCTCAAACCCTAGATATGAGCTTGGTGAGGCACAGGTGGATGCACACAGTACCTACAAAAAAAAACTATGCTAGATATATTTTTGGTATTTTGGTTAGTGAACAAATAAAAATAATTATGAGATGGCATGAGGGATCTTAGGGTCAAAATTGAGGTCTTACAACTAGGACAAATGATCTAGAGGGGGTAAATATATCCCCATTAAAATTTTAGTTTTAAAATTATTTTCTATAGTTATGAGAAAGCGATTTCCAATCGAAAATCTTGTCTGTCCGAACCCGTTATCGAAAGGACCAAATATGCGTATAAACCGAAATGTAATGTATAATGCAATTCCAAGATGAGAACTAGAATCAATATAGTTTTCCAATACATGTTTGAACTTTATAACACTTTGTTAATCTATTTCCAATTAAACAGATTGACCAAATTGACTTGAGCAATTTGTCAAACACTTGGGGTGCAATGATCACCAAGCAAAATTTCTCTACATGTTGATAATGGTAGAATCCAATTGCAATTATTAGATTGAAATTTTCTTCATAAAAACAGTCCAACACTTAAAAAAATTCTGCAATTAACTATTGCACACTTAATTCAAAACAATACCAAATGTAAAATAGAGAGAAAGAGAGAAAGAGAGAGAGAGAGAGAGAGAGAGAGAGAGAGAGAGAGAGAGAGAGAGAAGATTTGATTAGGCAGTTCTCCAATCGACCTCACTATGGGTACGTCTTCCCCCATTTCCAAACGGGAATTGAGATAGTTTCTATAACCTTTTGCAAAATGTTATAAAAGAGAAAAAATAGCAATGCAAGCCCTCAAATTCAATATTTGATGTCGATGATATCTTATCATCTGCCCTTGATCTTAAGCAAGATCTGTTGGTGTAAGCCCTAGAGGCCAATACATTTTGGTACTTGTATCGAATAATAAAAGGCATTCTCTTTATTATGGTTGATTAATAAAGTCCCTGGAATAGATAGTCCGTTTAATGTATTAAGTGTGACTTAATCATGAGAACACATTAAACATAAGGACATTATTCCTAAAGTATCCGTAGTCGAGCTTTAGTGTGAAGTGGGATAACATTAAAGCATTAAGACTATTATGTTTGTAGACTGATGATCACATCTCATGGATCATGGATAAAGAGTTATCAAGTCTTAAACATAGGTATGAATATTAGGAGTAATATTTATACCGGATTGACCCGCTATGAGAATACTATATAGAAAGTTATGCAAGGTGTCATAAGTTATTCTCATGGTGATAATAGTGTATTCCACTCTTCGACCTGAAACCACTATGGACCCTAGATGTAGAGTCGAGTGCTTTATTGCTGATCCAACATTGTCCGTAACTGGATAACCATAAAGACAGTTGATGGGTACTCCACAAAGCATGCTGAGGGACATGAGTGACCTAGATGGAATTTGCCCATCCTGCATAACAGGCTAAATGTCTATGGGCCCAATATTGAACTGGACAAGGATGACACGGTCTATGCCTTGTGTTCAATATAGACATAAGGGCAAAAGGGTAATTACACACATAATTATTATCACAGAAGGAATTGTCAGATCACATGACATTTTCGTGTCTTGGGTAGCAGTGATGTGTTGCTAGATACCGCTCACTGTTTATTATGTTAAATACGTGATTTAATATAATTGCCAACGTCACGAAAACCTACAGGGTCACACACAAAGGACGGATTGATGAGAGATAGAGTAACTAAGGAATACCGTAAGGTACGGTGCCCTTAAGTGAATTATAGAACATCGTAAGGTACGTTGTACTTGAGTAGAATACGAAATATGGTAAGGTACCATGGGCTTAAGTGATTTTGGGCATATTATAAGATATGGGCCAAAATACACTTAAGTGGGCTTTTAGCTTGAAGCCCACACAAGTGGTTCTATAAATAGAACCCTTGTGCAGAAGCAAAAAAATTGCGGTTGCATTATTTTCGTTTTCTATCACTCTCTCTCTCTCTCACTCAAAGCCTTCATTCGTACCAGCTAGCACTGAGATTGAAGGAACCCGTTCGTGTGGACTGAGTAGAGACGTTGTCATCGTTCAACGTTCGTGATCGCTTCGTGGATCTGCATCAAAGGTTTTGATCGTCACAAGAGATCTGCACCAAAGGTTTCAACCGTCACAAGAGGTAAATATTCTATCACTGATCATGACCATTCGTAAGGATCTCTAAAGGAGAAATTTTTATTTCCGCTGCGTTTTGGACCGCAATTCTCCTTCAAGATCAAGTGACCCAAGAACTTTGAATGATCCTCCAGTTACTACTACTCCCTTGATTAACACCACCATTCTTCAAGGCTTTCACTCGGCATGAATGTATTTATATGTGTGTGAGAAAGAGGAAATGTAACAGAAAATTTGTGCAAAGAATAACAACATTTTTTTCAGCAAAAATGAGCTATGAGTCGACTCATAGAATTCATGAGTCGATGCATGAAGGACAGTGAGCAAATGAGTTATGAAAGCACAACTTATGCATCGACCTGCAGAGCTATGTATCGACTCATAGAAGAAAAGTTTCTTTTATGCATCGACATGTAATAGCTATGAGTTAAGTCATACTATCCATTGAGAATTCTTTGAAAATTTGAGTCTTTATGCATTGACCTGTAGCAGCTATGAGTCGATGCATACTGAGTGAAAGGTTTTTATGCACCAACCCGTAGCAAATATGAGTTTATGCATGCTGGGTGAAAATGATTTCATGCACCGACCTGTAGAAAATATGAGTTAATGCATGTTGAGTGAAAATAATTTCCCACTTTATTTATGCAGTATGATTGACTTGTAGCATCTATGAGTTGATGCATAAAATTCATTTTGACATAAAACCTTATTTTTGACTTAGTAAATGACTCCAAACATATAAGGATGATTATACACTCCTACTTATGAAAATGCACACATAGATTAAGGGGATATCATCCAAGGTACACAAATACTTAGTGACCTAGTTTTGACATCAAAACAAACATGCTACTATAAGGTAAATGAACTCACATACTCCCCTTTTTTGATGATGGAAAAACTTAAATAAGTATTTGATTTAATGTCATGAAATCTCCCCCTGAATATGTGCCCCATAATTATAACTTCGTCTTTGTTTACTTCTCCCCCTTTGACAACATCAAAAAGAGAAAAACATCTAAACGTGAGAAGCATCAAATAATTTTTCAAACACGTGCAAAGCACTCATAGGCGCATGCAAAAGAAATAGAACATCAACACACATTCACATATAATGACGTTAATGATGAAGATGATAAAACATAAATAAACAGAAAAACCCAACCACGATTATAACAAAATCAAAAAATTCATACAATAGTTATAGGAGTGTTGATAAAGACAAATACATAAAACATAAGCATAAGGAAACAAGAAATGCATGCTAAAATGATTTTTTCTACAACATAAATGTTCACTCTAGCGGCCTCTTCCTCTATGATGAGGTCCCATCCCCCTGAACCAAGCTTGACCACCATGTCCATGTTGAGCATCCAAATACTCATACATCTCCCTATGTTACTGCATATATTGAGTATGATTTTCATTTTCATAATGAATCATGCTACTAATAGTGGTAAATGTAGATCCATGATTGAATTCCATGTCTTCCATTATTTGATTGAATTGTGTGGTGGCATATGAAACAAAGCTCTCAAAAGTTGTGTAATGAGCAATCAAATGATCTTAAACTAATTTGAAGTGCTCGTCTTGAGTAGCCGTAAAGTCATGGCGCCGTCGTGTACCCTCCTCATAGTGCTCTTGTTGTTGAATGTGCATATTTTCCAGCATGGTGATGGTAGTGGATTGATCACTATTTGATCCATCTCTGGAATCATGCACATAGGGTGTACCGTGCTCGTACCAAGTGTTTTGTTGCCACTGACCCTAGCCTTGTTGATTTGGACATTTATGGGAAGGAGATACTTTCAACCAAGCCTCATCATCTTCATAATTTACATCAGGCGTTTCATTATCAACTTGATGAACATTTTCCTCCTCCGGTTGTTCCTCATTTTCTAAAGCAAATTCAATTGGATCATCATAGCTGTAGATGATTTTTCCTGAGCCCTTCATCCGATAATAGTATACCTTATTGGCTTTGTCCGAAAAATATCCCATAAGAGTCGTGGTTTTTTTTCTAAACTCTTAAGATGAATCCGGAAAAAATAAAGGAGAAAGCTGGCACATCGATCCAAAAACAATCCAAAATACTTTGTATCATTGGGCCGTAGTACAAGGATGATCCTTTTCCGATATCCTTAATAGTAAACATCCTAGAGACAAAGTAATTAGGCCAATTATTTATTATCTTATTTTGAAGAACATAAATTAGAAGTACTTCATTATGATCGATTCTAGAATGTCCTCCTTTCTTAGGACGTAAAATATGAGAGACAATCCAATGTAAGATATGATAATCTCTTTTCAAGTATCAAGTAGTCACAGTATCTAGATTTTCATCAGATCTCTAGGCCTTGAGAATGGAATTTAGATGGGTTTTCCAATCATACAGAATATGGTTATCTTGATTAGTTACACATGGATCATGATTTTGCAAAGAAATGCCAAACAGAGTTTCCCAAACTTCCCTAGTGACATGATAAGATTTTCCACCCATGTCTAACCAAAACATTCCTCCGTCCCTTGTGTCCAAACCAGTATAGAATACACGCACTAAGTCCTCATTGTAATTTGTACAACACTCTAAAAATAGATTAATTTTATGATATTTTACAAGGCTCACAACTTTTGTAATATTCAACCTAGCAACTACCTTAGGGTAATAAACGTGTTGTTTCACAATCAACCTATTTTTGTGAATCTTTTCAAAAGTCTCTACACAAGAAGGATGAAGTAGTGAAAGAGTAGTTATCGGAACGGGTGTTGAAGTTGTAGTAGCATTCTTACCCTTGTTACCTCTAGGATCCATTGAAACTTGTTGCACACAAGGTATTCAATATAATGTATGAATGAGCGGAGCTTGAATTTGAGAAAAGTAAGGAGTACCTACTAACCCAAAAGCGTGAGTGTTGCTTCTAAACACCCAAAAATGAAGAAAGTCAACCAAAACGCATCCCAAATTTTAAAATTTGAAGGGTAGGTATGCTGAGTAGAAGGAATTTTGAAGGCTTAGGTTAGGATCAGAGTAATACCAATTGTGAACCTTGTGTTGAAGAAGTGAAGAGATTGATGGAGGTTAAGGGAAATTGTATGTTGAGACTTAGTTGGAGATTGAAGATCAAGGAGTTTATGGAAGAGGTCTATGTTTCAAATAGGTTTATAAGTTCAAAGTGAGAGAATGAGTGGACAAAATATGAGTTTATGTAGAAAAAATGCTATGCATAAACCTATAAAAGCGATGTGTTGACTCAAAGAGGCGCATCGATGAATACTGTTTTGAGTTTAAAACAATTATGAAAGTGGCAGTATGCGTCGACCTGTAGGGATGTATGAGTTGATGCATGATGGGCAGGACCAAAATGCTTAATTTAAGTGGCCTAGAGGTCGACCTATATGTCTTATGGGTCAATGCATATAGTTGGAAACTTAAGAAATACATGCAAAACTCACATTTTTCATGGATGAAATGATAAATAACATGCTCAAATACAAATACTTCAAATGTAAGGACTAAATAATATGAAATGCAGTTGATAAGGAGATCAAACATGATGTCACTATAAAGATATAAATTGAGAACATTCAAGAGTAATCAATGATTTTTTTTGGAAATGAACAACCATGAATTTTATCATACATCAACACATATTAAACATTATTGGATAAAAAACATGCGATCAAATAAACGAATAATAGATAAGCAACTAAAACAAACTTAAGAACCAGAGATAATTTGAGAGCGATATTACCTTATAAGATGATTGTCATACCCCAAAATTTGCCCTCCCCTTTTCATCTTTTTCATGCATGCTTCATTCATATACATCATTCATTCATGCTGACACTTGCTAATTGATCATCATAGGTTCAAAGCTTGTGGTTTGCAAAGCTAGGGTTTCCTTGTGGATCAAGTTCTAGAAATGGAACATGGCTTTTCATATGTTCATCATGGGAATGAAACCCTAATTTCTTGACCTTTGAGATATGAATTCAAGGAGACCTCATCATGGCATTCTTCTTGTAACACCCTTCTAAAATACCCCAATATTTAAATAAATCAACAAAACATAAATCAGAGTAGATATGCAATTAAGGGTGTCACACTTGACACTTCACACCAATCATCAAAATATCCTGTCATGCCCATTTATTCATCAAGATAAACCTTTGCATAATTCGCAGCGGATAGAAATCTAATCAACATTCAAACATGTAACACATCACATGTAAAGTTGTTCAACAACCAAAAATGAAAACAAGGTAAAACATCCCGTCCCGATGTTACATCTACCAGAGCATGACCCACTAAGGAACTACACTAGACTCCAATCACTAGCTTCTACTCAATCACTGCTCGTTACCTGAAACATAGTTGTAAGGGTGAGTTCCTCAATCGATATAATAAGCATTATAAAATATCATGTAATGCTAAGTAAATTAACACATTTCATCACCCTAATCATATCACACATTCAACAACGGTAACATCAACTAGTAATCATCATCATACTCAACTCAACACAAAACACACGTATAATATTGGAATACATCCATTCATATTATACGCCATACATATATTATGCAATGAGACTCCATGCATGCGGTACCGATTATTCGTGAACATATAGTTCAACCTCACCGATCAAATCCAGATACGGCTACCAAGCTCACTAGTCCCACTCATTTGAGACCTAGTGACTCACTCACTAATTCCTCACCATGGGAATTAGCTACCACCCCAAGGGCTATGATATGCACGCTAATCACCTAGCATGCAAACATCAACAACAATCCACAATACTCACTCACTAATTCCTCACCATGGGAATTAGCTACCACCATAAAGGCCATAATATACATGCCAAATCACATAGCATGCAAACATCAACAACAATTCAAAATAGACATATGCTCACACTCTAAGCCATAAACAGTCCATTCACAATTGCATACATAACAGATACATTCACATTATTATGCATACCATCATACATCATCAGCATGTTTATCACAGAATCATATCATATCATGCTAATTAATAATCACAGTATTAGCACACTCTACTAATACCTACACTGTTCAAAACAACGGGAAACGATCCCTACTATATCATACATCAGCTAAAATTACATTACTCAGCTGAACAACCAAAAACTGCACAACCACAGCACAGAAAAATCACAATTCTGCCCATACGCGTATTGCCTAGTCCCATACGCGTATGGCCCATTTCTCAGCCAATCCCATACGCGTATTGCCTGCCTCATACGCGTATGCTACGCGTACCACATCCTCATACGCGTACCAACAGAGACAAAACTACGTTAAAATCATCTTCTTCTTCATCCATACGCGTATTGCCTAGTGCCATACGCGTACCAGACCATCTCATACGCGTATTGCCTAGTGCCATACGCGTATGACCAGAAACAGGAATTCCAGATCTGCTATGGTTTTCTCTGCTACGAGATTCTCAGATCCAACCTTCCACATTCCAATTTTTACGCAACATTCATTCATATATTCACCAATTTCAGCATGCATCATTCTAATCAGAGTCGATTCAATGGTTATCACTACCCATTACATGTTAACCCATAATACCCATTAAACGACGATAAACTCCCCTTACCTGAGTTAATCCGGCAAATCTCTGAGCTTCAAGCTTTTCCTTCCTTCAACCCTCGTTCTCTTGCTCTTCCTCTTTGCCTCTTTCTCACTTCTGTCGCTTCTCTGGTTTTCACGTAAAAAAACCCTTTTTACCAAATGGAACTATTTATATATTTTCCAACTTATTATTCCAATAACAATAATTCCAATAATAATAATCCAATCATTTAATTAAATTAATAAATATATTATTAACTTATTTTAAATAATTATCTTATTTTTTATCGGGGTGTTACAACTCTCCCCCACTAAAAGAGTTTTCGTCCTCGAAAACATACCTCAAGTGAATAACTCAGGATAAGACTCCTTCATCTGACTCTCAAGTTCCCAAGTCATATTGCCACCTGCTGGTCCTCCCCAAGCTACCTTTACTAAAACAATCTCTTTACCCCGCAACTGCTTCAACTCTCGATCCTCGATCCTCATAGGTGATGTTTCAACAGTCAGGTTATCTCTCACCTGTACATCATCTACTTGGACCACATGCGACGGATCAGGAATGTACCTCCTCAACTGAGACACATGAAAAACCTCATGCAAATTCGCAAGTGACGACGGTAAAGCGATACGATAGGCTACCTCCCCTATCCTCTCCAAAATCTGATAAGGACCAATAAATCGAGGTGTCAACTTCTTCGACTTCAAAGCTCGACCAACCCCAGTTATCGGAGTAACACGAAGAAACACATGATCTCCCTCTTGAAACTCAAGTGACTTCCTCCTCTTGTCGTGATAACTCTTCTGACGACTCTGAGCAATCCTCATCTTCTCCTGAATCATCTTAATCTTTTCCGTAGTTTGTTGAACAATCTCCGGTCCAACCACAACACTCTCACCGGACTCATACCAACATAAAGGTGTCCGACATCTCCTACCATACAAAGCTTCAAACGGTGCCATACCAATGCTCGAATGAAAACTATTGTTGTAGGTAAACTCAATCAAAGGTAAATAACAATCCCAAGCACCTCCCTTTTCCAAAACACAAGCCCTCAAAAGATCCTCCAGTGACTGAATCGTCCTCTCAGTCTGACCATCAGTCTGCGGATGATATGCAGAACTCAATCTCAGCTTAGTTCCTAAAGCCCTCTACAAACCTTCCCAGAACTTCGATGTAAATCTAGGATCTCTGTCCGAAACAATACTCGACGGAATACCATGCAAACTTACAATTTTCTCAATATACAATTCAGCTAATCTCTCTAACAAATAATCCATTCTGATCGGAATGAAATGAGCCGATTTTGTCAATCTGTCAACAATCACCCAAATAGCTTCAAAGTTCTTAATTGTCCTCGGTAAACCAGAAACAAAATCCATACTGATACTATCCCACTTCCACTCTGGAATAACCAACGGTTGCATTAGCCCAGACGGCTTCTGATGCTCAATCTTTGACTTCTGACAAGTCAAACAAGAATAAACAAAACTCGCAATTTCTCTTTTCATTCCCGGCCACCAAAATAACTTTTTCAAATCATGATACATCTTCGTAGCTCCAGGATGAATACTCAGGCCACTACGGTGTCCTTCCTCAAGAATACTCTTCTTCAGTTCGGTAACATCCGGAATACACACCCGATTACCAAATTTCAAAACACCATTCTCATCAACTCTGAATTCACCACCTTGACCTTGATTCACTAGAGTCAACTTATCAACCAAAAGCACATCGGATTTCTGACCCTCTCTAATCTCATCCAGAATACCACTCGTTAACTTCAACATCCCCAACTTAACACTATTGTGAGTACTCTCACACACCAAACTCAAGTCTCTAAACTGCTCAATTAAATCCAATTCCTTAACCATTAACATAGACATATGCAATGATTTCCGACTCAATGCATCAGCCACTACGTTTGCTTTACCCGGATGGTAATTCAAACCAAAGTCATAATCCTTCAGAAACTCTAACCATCTCCTCTGTCTCATATTCAGCTCTTTCTGATCAAACAAATACTTTAAACTTTTATGATCACTGAAAACCTCAAATCTTGACCCGTACAAGTAATGCCTCCATAACTTCAGAACAAATACCACAACTGCCAACTCTAAATCGTGTGTCGGATAGTTCCTCTCATGAACCTTTAGTTGTCTCAAAGCATAAGCTACAACCTGCTTATTCTGCATCAAAACACCACCCAAACCCAACAATGAAGCATCACAGTAAACCTCAAATGGTTCCGACGGACTTGGTAATATCAGAATAGGAGCAGTAGTTAACCTCCTCTTTAACTCTTGGAAACCTTCTTCACACTTTGAGTCCCAAACAAACGCTTTCCCCTTTCTAGTCAACATCGTCAATGGTAACGCCAACTTAGAAAATCCCTCAATGAATTTCCTATAATAACCTGCAAGTCCAAGAAAACTCCTTATCTCAGAAACTGACTTCGGAGCTTCCCACTTAGATACCGCTTCTATCTTAGAAGGATCAACAGCAACACCACCTCTGGAAATCACATGACCAAGAAAACTAACCTCTTCTAACCAAAATTCACACTTGGACAATTTAGCAAATAACTTCTTTTCTCGTAGAACTCCTAAAACCACTCTCAAATGTTCAGCATGCTCTTCTTCAGATTTCGAATACACCAAAATATCGTCAATAAACACCACAACAAACTTGTCTAGGTACGGATGGAAAATCCTATTCATATACTCCATAAATACCCCAGGCGCATTAGTCACACCAAAAGGCATTACAGAATACTCATAATGTCCATACCTTGTTCTGAAAGCAGTCTTCTGAATATCCTCAGTTTTCACACGTATCTGATGATAACCCGATCTCAAATCTATTTTGCTGAACACACTCGCACCAACCAACTGATCCATCAAATCATCAATCCTCGGCAAAGGATACCGATTCTTGATCGTCACTTTATTCAGTTGCCTGTAGTCCACACACAACCTCATAATACCTTCTTTCTTTTTAACCAATAACACTGGTGCACCCCACGGTGACACACTCGGACGAATAAATTTCTTATTCAACAGATCTTCCAGCTGACTCTTCAATTCAGTTAACTCAACAGCAGACATACGGTACGGAGCCATCGATATCGGCCTAGTACCAGGCACTAAATCAATCGAGAACTCAACTTCACGCTCTGGCGGTAATTCATTCACTTCTTCAGGAAACACATCAGGAAAATCACACACCACGGCTAGATCATAAATCGCCAGTTTATCTTTAGCCTCCAAAGTCGCTAACAGCATAAACAACTCTGCTCCATCTACTACTGCCTCATTCACCTGCCTTGCTGATAGAAACAAACTCTTTCCTTCCTCAATCTCAGGAAAAATCACAGTCTTATCAAAACAGTTGATATACACTCGGTTAAACACCAACCAGTTCATACCCAGGATAACATCAATCTGCACTAGTGGAAGACACACTAGGTCCATCCCAAAGTCTCTACCAAAAATACTCAAAGGACAATTTAAACAAACTGAAGTAGTAGTCACTGAACCCTTCGCAGGAGTATCAATCACCATACTTCCATGCATCTCAGATATCTCTAATCTAAGTTTCACAGCACAATCCAAAGATATAAAGGAATGAGTCGCACCTGTGTCAATAATAGCTACAAGAGGAAAGCCATTAATATAACACGTACCTCGGATCAAACGATCATCTGCAGAAGTCTCAGAACCCGATAAAGCAAAGACCTTGCCCCCCGACTGGTTCTCTCTCTTCGGCTTAGGACACTGTGGACTGATATGACCCACCTCTCCACAGTTGAAACAAGTCACAGTCTTCAACCGGCACTCTGCAGCCAAGTGACCACCTTTTCCACACTTAAAACACTTCTTCTCATTACTGGTACACTCATGGATACGATGTCCCGCCTGACCACATCTATAACACTTAGCAGGGGCACTGGAGTCTCCCCCACTAGGCCTCTTCATCCCACTCTGTCTCTGGAAACCTTTGCCAGCTGCATACGGTTTCCCACGATCATTCTGATTCTTGCCTTTCCTATCAACCCTTTGCTGATAGCTCTCCGCTCTGGCCTTGGTATCCTGTTCAAAAATCCTGCAACAGTCAACCAAGTCAGAAAACACTCTAATCCGCTGATACCCAATAGCCTTCTTGATCTCGGGACGTAACCCGTTTTCAAACTTCACACATTTCGAAAATTCCCCAGTAGCCTCGTTATAGGGAGTGTAATACTTCGACAGCTCTGTGAACTTAGCAGCATACTCAGTAACAGACCGGTTGCCCTGCTTCAATTCTAAGAACTCTATCTCTTTCTTTCCTCTGACATCCTCTGGAAAGTACTTCCTCAGGAATCTCTCTCTGAACACCGCCCAAGTGATCTCAGCACTCCCAGCAGCTTCCAACTCAGTGCGGGTAGCAACCCACCAATCATCTGCTTCCTCTGACAGCATATGCGTACCGAACCTGACCTTCTGGTTATCGGCACACTCAGTCACTCGGAAGATCCTCTCGATCTCCTTCAACCACTTCTGAGCACCATCTGGATCGTATGCTCCCTTAAACATTGGAGGATTGTTCTTCTGGAACTCACTCAGTTGACGAGCAGCTCCCAGTCCCACAACATTCGGATTTCCTCCAAGTACTCCAGCTAGCATACCCAGAGCCTCAGCAATCGCAGCATCATCTCTACCCCTTCCAGCCATCTCAATTCTGAAAACCCAACAAGTTAAAACAATAAGTACTGATAGGGTTACACAACACCTATCACGTACAGGGAAACAGAATAATTACGACTCGACTCGACCGACTATGCTCTGATACCACTAATTGTAACACCCTTCTAAAATACCCCAATATTGAAATAAATCAACAAAACATAAATCAGAGTAGATATGCAATTAAGGGTGTCACACTTGACACTTCACACCAATCATCAAAATATCCTGTCATGTCCATTTATTCATCAAAATAAACCTTTGCATAATTCGCAGCGGATAGAAATCTAATCAACATTCAAACATGTAACACATCACATGTAAAGTTGTTCAACAACCAAAAATGAAAACAAGGTAAAACATCCCGTCCCGATGTTACATCTACCAGAGCATGACCCACTAAGGAACTACACTAGACTCCAATCACTAGCTTCTACTCAATCACTGCTCGTTACCTGAAACATAGTTGTAAGGGTGAGTTCCTCAGTCGATATAATAAGCATTATAAAATATCATGTAATGCTAAGTAAATTAACACATTTCATCACCCTAATCATATCACACATTCAACAACGGTAACATCAACTAGTAATCATCATCATACTCAACTCAACACAAAACACACGTATAATATTGGAATACATCCATTCATATTATACGCCATACATATATTATGCAATGAGACTCCATGCATGCGGTACCGATTATTCGTGAACATATAGTTCAACCTCACCGATCAAATCCAGATACGGCTACCAAGCTCACTAGTCCCACTCATTTGAGACCTAGTGACTCACTCACTAATTCCTCACCATGGGAATTAGCTACCACCCCAAGGGCTATGATATGCACACTAATCACCTAGCATGCAAACATCAACAGCAATCCACAATACTCACTCACTAATTCCTCACCATGGGAATTAGCTACCACCATAAAGGCCATAATATACATGCCAAATCACATAGCATGCAAACATCAACAACAATTCAAAATAGACATATGCTCACACTCTAAGCCATAAACAGTCCATTCACAATTGCATACATAACAGATACATTCACATTATTATGCATACCATCATACATCATCAGCATGTTTATCACAGAATCATATCATATCATGCTAATTAATAATCACAGTATTAGCACACTCTACTAATACCTACACTGTTCAAAACAACGGGAAACGATCCCTACTATATCATACATCAGCTAAAATTACATTACTCAGCTGAACAACCAAAAACTGCACAACCACAGCACAGAAAAATCACAATTCTGCCCATACGCGTATTGCCTAGTCCCATACGCGTATGGCCCATTTCTCAGCCAATCTCATACGCGTATTGCCTGCCTCATACGCGTATGCTACGCGTACCACATCCTCATACGCGTACCAACAGAGACAAAACTACGTTAAAATCATCATCTTCTTCATCCATACGCGTATTGCCTAGTGCCATACGCGTACCAGACCATCTCATACACGTATTGCCTAGTGCCATACGCGTATGACCAGAAACCAGAATTCCAGATCTGCTATGGTTTTCTCTGCTACGAGATTCTCAGATCCAACCTTCCACATTCCAATTTTTACGCAACATTCATTCATATATTCACCAATTTCAGCATGCATCATTCTAATCAGAGTCGATTCAATGGTTATCACTACCCATTACATGTTAACCCATAATACCCATTAAACGACGATAAACCCCCCTTACCTGAGTTAATCCGGCAAATCTCTGAGCTTCAAGCTTTTCCTTCCTTCAACCCTCGTTCTCTTGCTCTTCCTCTTTGCCTCTTTCTCACTTCTGTCGCTTCTCTAGTTTTCACGTGAAAAAACCCTTTTTACCAAATGGAACTATTTATATATTTTCCAACTTATTATTCCAATAACAATAATTCCAATAATAATAATCCAATCATTTAATTAAATTAATAAATATATTATTAACTTATTTTAAATAATTATCTTATTTTTTATCGGGGTGTTACACTTCTGGGTATCAAACCCTAATTCTTGGTGTTTCCATTATAGGACCTTGTGATTGCTTCTTGGGCCTTGGTTTGATCATCTAAACCCTAATTGGTGACCCATGTGTTGGGAACTTGTCTATAGAGCCTCGTGCTTGGTTTGAAGGCCTTAAAGGGATGGCGTGCACCATGAAACCCTAATCAGGAAGTCTTGGTTCTTGTCTGCCTTGTTGGCTTGACTTTTTCACCTTGTGATTGTTTCAAACCCTAATTTGGGACATCATTGCTTATGGATGCTTCTAACCCTAAGTTTCGTCTGAGGCATCACCATTCATTTGGTCATTGGTGCATTGGTTTGTTTAAGTTATATTCAAGACCTTGCGTCTTTGGTTCATCAAGAGATTACATTGGTTCATTGGATAGTCAGTCAAAGTTCTTAATCAAATTGCATTCTTGACCATTTCAATCCATCCAATACCTCACTTCAATCATATCATGTTTTTTTCATCACAAATGTCCAAGATTATTGCAGAGGTTACATAGGTTGGCCAAAATGATGAGTTGACTTTTGGTTAACTGTTGACTTTTTGGTCAACTAGTTTACCAAAGTCAACTCACCATTTTTATCCCCTAGTACTTGTTTCTATGCATTGCATCAAGATCATTGGTTCATTTGATTTTACATGATTTTCTTTCATTTTTTTTAGTCATTTGCAATCCAATTTTTCCATACACATTAATCCATTCTCTTTTTTTCCTAGTCATGCTATATTTCAACATTGCTCCATTTTTAACCTTGTCCAATTCCAAGTTTCGGGTATATAAACTACTTATAAGCCAAATTCCAAAACCATTTACAAATCATTACCATTTCATTTTCCAAATAATTTTTCAATACTATGCAAACCATTTACAGATTTTAATTTATCACAATTACAAACATCACTCAATTTTCCATTCAAATCATCACCATTTACATTGCTAAGTTCAAACCATTATAAAGCGACAAAGGAATTTGCATAAAAACAATTACATAAAACCATAAGCCTAATCCTAAATGTTCACTATGTTTGTTCATTTGTCCATATTTCCTTATGGCTTCAATCCCAAGTTTGCTTCATTCATAGGTGAGCCATGTTTCTTGAAGTCATCGCCTTGACTTTCATTATAGCTCTACTCCAAGAATTCTTGAATCATGATCCAAATCCCATAGTCAGCCCTACAACATGTACACTAAGCAGTCAGACAAAAATTCATCAACCTCAAATAGCATTGTCATTTATACATAGCAATAACTAGCAAGGAAGCATCATCATTTTTGTGCATGGCATTATCCATCCATAACCACTAACTGAATTCATAACAAAATCCTAATTGTTCTAATAAGCTAACTGACTTCAAACTGTTTAAGTCACATTCAGAAATCTTTTTACTAAACTCAACTGACATTAACTTCATTCATTTCCAAATGAAAAAGCCAATTCAAATATCTAACAACAACCTAATAGATTTTAGCAATGAATTGATAAGTGACTATTGGATTCAGTACATTTCAACAAGCAAGTTTTAACAGAATGTAACAATGTAATATTTCCATAACTTTTCTACTAGTTATAGCTACAATGCCAACATGACTAATTTCAACCCAAGCAAGCAATAGTAGTGAAACTAACCTAAGCTAATTCAAATAACATCATAGCAGAAAATAATAATCACTGACAAAGTTCATCGTAACTCCCTAAGTAACTAACTTCCTCATTATCAACTCAACATTAACAACTAACTCCATAACTAACTTCCAAATTTCTTTGCATTTTATCCTAATTTCGATTGAGTTTCTAACAGAATTTGAGAGCTTATAAATACCACCATCACAATTCAGTCAGGAGGAACCAATTCACAAAAAAACTCAATCTCCATTCACTCTCTCTCACTGAAAGCTTCTCCCTCACCCCAAAGCTCTCCTTTTCTCCATTGTTGCTCAGAGCTTCACAATGAAGCTTTGAGACAACAGGAGCTGAAACTCCCTGCATCTCCCAAACCCTCTATCCGCTTACACGCACGCAAGAGCAACAATTCAACTCAGGCAGAAGAAGAGCACCACAACAACGCATAGTTGTAGCAGAGATTTCATATAAGCTAGTGAAGAAGGAGAAGAAGAATGGGGCAGAGTAGAGTAGCGTTACCTACGAAGCCGCTAACATCGTCGAAACCGCATCGGATTTCGCTATGTAATATGAAAACCTCACGTAAGTTATTGATGCAATTTCCTTCGGAATAAATTCTCCTTCATCGTTCTTATCAAGTCTGCGATTCAGAAGTGATTATCAAGATCAACCTAAGCTTTGGATTCCGTTGTGCCTAATCTTCCATGTGATTCCACGATTGTTGAATTCGAAGCGAATACAATGCAATTTGCAGGAAGCGATTCTGAGTACGACCGAAGGTTTCCATGGCATCTTGAAGCACGATCTTGGGAAGCGGTTATCGTAATTGTGTTCGCAGGAAGGTTGAGAGTGCGTTTGGAGGATTCCATTGAAGGTTGAGAATGCTTTTGAAGGTTTGATTGCAGGTTGCTAGTGTCTTTGGAGGATTCGATTGAAGGTTGAAGGTTGAAGGTCGAAGGGGCGAATGGTAATCGGCTGAAGGCCACAAGCTCGTTACATTAGGGATTTTGAATTTGAAGGTTGAACGTCTTTGCATTTAGCTGATAGCATGAGATCCCGGTTAGGCTTTTCCTTTGCCTTAGTCCCATTCGTGTTGCTCTCTGCACCATCAAATTCAACTACACCCCCTGAGTCCACTATCAACCAGAATGGGCCTAGGCAATGTGGGCCCTGCGCTGCTTCTGCTTGCACCCCTCATCCACGAAAATTTTACCTTGTACCCCTACAATTAATCCCATACCCCTACAAAAATTTAAAAATTCCCATTTTACCCTTAATTGGTTTTAACCAATTTACCATTTCATTTTTACCATTCTGTTGAAAATTGCAAAAATTACACTTTCACACCCCTCGCACCGGAACTCCTGCAAAAAGACTTCCGGTATGTATTTTTTCCAAACCGGAAGACTTTAGGAAAGACTTCCGGAACACAAAAAAAAACAAACCGAAACACTTAAGGAAAGAGTTCCGGTTCATATAAAAAAAAAATTCAAAAAAATTTGCATACCGGAACTCTTCTCCAAAGAGTTCCGGTATGCATTATGTGTGTTCCGGAAGTCTTTCCTAAAGTCTTCCGGTACGTTTTTTTTTTTTAATTTTTTTTTTTTTTTTTTACAGAAATGGAAAATCTTCCCAAAATATGTGTAGATACTACTGATGCGTTTATGACGACGGAAAGATTTGGTACACGAGAAGAGGTTATCAGATGGATTAAAAAGGTTGGAATCGACAATAAAGTAACTGTTATTATCAGTCGTTCAGATACTGAAACGGGGAAAAGAGGGAGAAGTAACAAAATAATATTTGGTTGTGATAAAGGTGGGAAGCACAAGATTAGTGATAGTGGTACCCAAAGTGCTTCCAAGAAATGTGGATGTCCATTTAAAATCAGGTCGACTCCGGCGAAAGATGGATCTGGTTGGAAGATTGATGTAAAATATGGGTTACATAATCATGGTTTACCTGATAGATTAGAAGGTCATTCATTTATTGGTAGGTTGACCACAGATGAGAAGCAACATGTCGCTGATTTGGCAAAGAGACATGTAGCACCTAGAAACATTTTGCTTTCCTTGCAAGACAAGTTTCCTGAGAATGTCACTCGGATTACACAAGTATACAAGCATAAGAGTGTGATAGAAAAAGAGATAAGAGGTCCAAGGAGTGAGATACAACATTTGTTTAAGCTTATTGAGGATGCATGATATGTGTATTGGAGTATAAAACAGGATGACTCGGAAGTGGTGAGAGAGATATTTTGGGCACATCTTGATTCAGTTAAGTTGTTGAATATATTTCCGATTGTGTTAGTTATGGATAGCACCTACAAGACAAACAAATATAGACAACCTTTGTTTGAAATTGTTGGCATGACATCGACTGAGTTGACTTTTGCTGTTGGATTTGCGTATATGGAGTCTGAGCAAACAGAGAATTTTTGCTGGGTACTGGAGAAATTAAAAGAGTTGTTTGTGAAGAAAGACATGTGTCCACAAGTGATTTTGACAGATAGAGATCTTGCTTTGATGAAAGCAATTGAAGTTGTGTTTCCCAACTCGATTAATTTGCTATGTAGATTTCACATTAACAAAAACGTTGGTGCCAAATGCAAACAACATGTGGTGAATGACCTGCAGAAGACGATAGACACATTATGGATGGAAGTTGTCTGGGCTAGTGATGAGGTTGAGTATGGTCAGCGGTTGCATCAACTTGAGCAAGCATGTGTTGATTATAGTGGATTTATTAATTATGTGAAAGACACATGGTTGACTCCACATAGGCATAGATTTGTTGGAGCATGGATTAATCGAGTCCTACATTTGGGTAACACAACGACTAATCGGTACGTCTTATAATTTTGTATGTGTTATTTTTATATCTGATATTATTTTTATGTTTTTTTATGTGTTATTTTGAATATCTGATATTTTTAATATTTGATATTTTCAATATCTAATGGTATTTTTTATATCTGATATTTTTAGGGTTGAATCTGCTCATTGGAAGTTAAAGCAGATGTTAGGAAACATTATAGGTGAAAGCAGCCCTATGATGTACGAATATATCATATAACCACTCCAACTTGTAATACGACCCCCTGCAGCTCCGAACATGTGACTGTGCCTGACCCTGTGACACTCCTAGGTAGTCAACAGCAAGTTCAACAGCTAGCTCTTCAGTCACATCCTGAGGACTCCAAAAGATACCCCTAATGGGCAAGTGAAGTAGACATGCGACATCATCTAAAGTAATGCTCATTTCACCAAACGGCATGTGAAATGAAGATGTCTCTAGATGCCATCTTTCCACAAATGCAGAGACAAGATTTGTGTCTATCTTGTTCAGACTCGTTCTCTGCAGTGAAGCTAAACCGGATCTAGATACCCAACTCTCCATCTGTGGTGGAAGAGCCAATGGAACCCTAGAAGTCAACTTCAGTCCATGTCCGGCAACCTTCAACTCTTTCTTTGGTCCTCTTTCCTAAAAACAGTTAAAACACATATTAGAAAACAAATTATAAAATATTCAACTATTATTCATTTTCAAATATAGCCCGTTTACTTACCTCACCGAACCATATATGTCGAGCAACATGATGCTCGTACTTCACCAAAAGAGACGTATCGTACGGCCCTCCTGGATATCCAGTCTGCTCAGCTGCAGCTGCAGATGAAGATGCACCCCGGTCTAACGTGCGGACTGGAATCCGGCCATCTGCACCTCTTCTTCGAACCACTGCAAAAATAATGTTAAAAAAAATAATTAAAATTAAAAAAAAAAAAAAAACGTACCAGAACACTTCCAAGAAGAGTTCCGGTTAGCAAAAAAAACAAAAAGCCTTCCGGAACACTTTCTTAAAGAGTTCCGGTATACATCAACCAAACCGGAAGTCTTGAAGAAAATGTTCCGGTATACAAGTATACAAATCGGAAGACTTTCTAAAAGACTTCCGGTTCAGTGTCCATTAAAGACAACAAACCGGAACTCTTTAGAGAAGTGTTCCGGTGTACAAATATCCAAACCGGAAGACTTACTCTTAAGTGTTCCAGTATACAGTGCAAAAACGCCAAAAATTTGTCTTCTCCGGAAGTCTTCAACGAAAATGGTAAAAAAAATTTGAAAGGGAAAATATACCCTATTTATATGAGGGTATTTTGGTCAAAAAAAATTTAATGTAGGGGTATGGGTACAATTGTAGGGGTATAAGGTAAAATTTTCCTCATCCGCCTTGCTGAAATGCTTTGGGCTTCACATTTTGAGCCCAATCTATTTCACACTTTACATTCCACGTTGGGCATGCACCCCTAATCTCCCATTAATTATTTATTTAATTAATTCTACATTGTTTTTAGTATAAATTAGAGATTAATTAGACTTCTAATTAGGTTAATTAGAATATTATTTTAGGTGATTTATAACTTGTTAGATTTAGATTAATGATTAATTAGAATATGATTAGAGGTTAATTAGGAACTTAAACTTTTTAGAAATGACTAAGTTTGGGAATTCATTTACACTAATTAGGCCTTTTAGAATTTAATTAGGTTTTAGAATTTAATTGGATTAATTAGGTTCTTTATAACTTAATTAGATTTTTAGAATTCTAATTAGATCGATGATAGTTAGATTTTAAATTTGTTAGGATATGATTATAAACATTAGATTTTTTTGATTGGTGATAATTAGATAATTAGGTTTTTACTAATTAATCTTTAGATAGGTTGTACATAAACCAACAAATTCATTCCTTTTGATTAAGTTGATCAAAAGGTATCTTCATTAACTAAATTCTTTAATTGTGTATAATCCTCAGTCTATCCAAGTGATCAAAAGTCTCTTGATCACTTGGTAATACTAATTCCTGTAATATTGTGGATCTCAAGGCCTCAAGTTCAGATTTCCAATCATGGCATCCCAGATAAATCAAGTAATGGACTACTATGCAAGACACAACAAATGTGTTTCTTCAAGAGCTTGTCAGTCAAGATTCAAATTGTGTGACATGAGCCTTAAGTAATAGAGAAGAAGTGAGAGTAGAGAATTCTTTAACTCATTTTGAATATCTTTGCGTATGGGACGAATGACCCAATTGCTCATCGTATTCACCTATATTCATAGACTTTAGCATAATTCGAATCAAATGATTGTCAAGTATCTCTTCACAAGCAACATTGCAACAATCAAAAGCCTTTATCAGCAACTTATCGATCATGATTCAAGTTGTATGCCATGAGCCTTAAGTAACAAAGAATGATAAGAATGGAGCATTCTTATCCTTGTTTAGGATATCCTTGGATACGAGACTAATGGCCCAGTTGCTCAAGGTATTCGCCTTTATTCATATACTTTAGTGCAATTCGAATCAAATGATTGACAAGTATTCATCATCATAAGGAGAAACAAGGATTCTTCCCCAACAACTTGAAAGTTGTGATGAGAATCACATGCCATGAGCCTTAAGTAGTAAAGAATGAATGAGTGTGGAGAATTCCTTAACTCATTTTGAATATCTTTGTGTATGTGACGAATGAACCAGTTGCTCATCGTATTCACCTTTACTCATGACTTTAGTGTGGTTCATATCAAATGACTGCCAAGTCTTCTTCATCTTCCATTATCATCTCTCTTCCCTTAGTAATCTATTATTGTCTTTGTTCTATCTTAGTTTATCGAACTACAAAGTTATGACTTTCTTATTGCACGGTGAGAATATGTAAGCACGAGGATTTAGATCCTCCATGAGCACGCTTATTTATTCTTTCCCACTCATCAGCCATTACCATCTCTTAGCATTATTACAATGTCCTCTTTTTGGAATCAAATACTTTATCCATTTGGATTCCATGTATACCCTTGGGCCAATAACCAATGCCTACCTTTGGGCCAAGAGTTGTTTGACTTGTTGCCAAACACTTAATTCTCTTTTTTTAGGCCCTTCTAATATGGTAGTACCATACATTAACCCCCCCCCCCCACACACATATATTGGTATATGACTGTTTACTCTTTAGTTCAGAGTTATTCCTTCATGGATTCAATATACGATTTTCTTCTGGTTTCAGATTGTCTGTTCCCCTACAGTGATATATTGTTTCCTTTGACCAAACACCATATTCCTTTTGGGTATCATACATATCCTTTTAGGGAAATTCATCAGTACCCACCCTGTAAACCAAGAGATGTTTGGCTTATTTCCAAACACTTAATTCCTTTTCTTTTCGACCAATATGCATATTTACTCTTTGGTTTAAACTTCATTTACCTTTATGGGTTCTCATGCTACCATTGCCTTTTGGTACAACTTATATTTTTAAACACTTCCAGTCTCTTTTTTCTTTGTTTTCATGGTTCTCCGAACTACGGAGCTCTGACTTTCTCATTGTACGATGAGAATACGTAGGCACGAGGCTTCGAACCCTTGGTGAGCATAATTATTCTTTCTTATGCCTTAGGGCTCCATTCATATCTCTCATAATCCATATCATTTATATTCAATCACAAACCATTCCCCTCATTGACATATTGCTTTTCTTTGAAACCAAATACAATTTTCTTCGAAATTCCATACATACCCTTTTAGGACGATTAATCGGAGTCCACGTTTGTACCAAGAGTTGTTTGTCTGTCAACAAACATTTTATTTCTTCTTTTTTTGGCCAATATGTTTGTTTCCCTCTATGGTACAAATTCCATTCCCTTTATGGATTTCAATACCATTACCTTTATTCAAAATTATACCTCTTTTGTCACTTTTGCCCCAATCTTTCAATTCTTTCTACTTTGATTATTTTTCTCCATCACTCCATTAATTTCCGTTATTCACTATTCACTACATTCATTCAAAACCTTCTACCAATCATCCATTTCATGTGATATAATCTCTTTAAGCCAAATACGCTATTTCTTTGAGCTCCATCCAATGTCTCCTTTTGAATCGAGAACTATTTAGCTTATTGCCAAACTTTAATTCCCTTTGTTTTCAGCCACACCATATAGTGGTTATATGCCTCAGGCTCCCCACATATTGGTTCATGCTAGTTTTTCTCTTGGGTTCAAATTCCATCCTTTTTTGGAGTCAAACCACATTATCCTTTTGAATTCCTTATTTCACTATAAGGATACGTAGGCATGATGGTCCTAATCCTCTCTGAGTACTTTATCTATTCCATTCTTCTCCCTTATTCTTTTGCGAGTATCCTGTAGATATAACACCCATTTGAGCTTAGAACAATCAAAATGGTTCTCGTTGAGTGCAACGGATGTGAGGGATTCTAATACCTTCCCCTTGCGTAACCGACTTCCTCACCCATTTCTCTTTTCCCCGGGTTTTCTCGATTTTTTCCCTTTCCTTTGAGAATAAATAAAGTTCAATAGCGACTCTGTTGTACCTTCGAGCGTGTGATGCGTTCAGGTATATTTCCGCTAGCTTTAATGATAGACAGAGAATTCACTCAAATGACCCTAAACTTTCAAAAGAGGGTTAAATAAACAAATAAAAATAGTTTGAGCATCAACATATATTATGCAAGATTTGAGATATCGAGAATGTCCAATTCCTGACGAATATTGAAAAACGACTAAGTCACAAGAGGTTTTCTAAAAATATCGACAAGTTGATTTTTACCGTCAACATGATTAAACACAACATTGCCTTTATCAACATGATCTCGTAGGAAATGGTGACAAATATCAATGTGTTCAGTGTGATAATGTAGCACTGGATTTTTGGGTAGATTGATCGCACTAATATTATCGCATATTATCGGAATACGATGGAGTTTAATATCGAAGTCAAGTAGTTTTTATTTGAGCCATACAATTTGAGCACAACAACTACCGGTTTTAACGTATTCCACCTATATAGTTGACAAAGCAACAAGTAATTGCTTCTTGTTATGCCAACTAACTAAGGAGTTAGAAAAGGTTTGGCAAGTTCCACTAGTACTCTTCATATCCGATTTGCAATCGGAAAAATCAGAATCAGAGTAACCAACCAAACTATAATAGCTACCCTTGGAAAACCAAAGCCCACACTTAGAAGTACCATAAAGATATCTAAGGATGCACTTTGCAACTTTTAAATGTAATTCCTTAGGAGCGGATTGATATCGAGCGTACATGCATACACTAAACATAATGCCATACCTAGATGCAGTAAGATATAAGAGTGATCCAATCATACCTTTATACCTTTTGACGTTAAAATCCTTACCATTTTCATCTTTGTCCAAGTTTCCATTTGTAAGCATTGGAGTGTCAAATTATTTTGCCTCTACCATTCCGAAGTGTTTAAGCAACTCTTGGAAATACTTAGTTTGACACACAAATGTTCCTTCTTTGAGCTGCTTGATTTGAAGTCCAAGAAAGTAACTCAACTCCCCTATTGGACTCATCTCAAATTCGCCATGCATAAACTTAGAAAACTCTTTAACCAAATGCATATTAGTATAACCAAATATAATTTCATCTATATAAACTTGAACTAGAAGAGAATGTTGTCCTTGATGCTTAATGAAAACTATTGTATCTACCTTCCCTCTAGAGTATCCTTGATCAAGTAAGAACTTACTAAGTCGCTCATAATAAGTCCTATGGGCTTTTTTGAGACCATACAAAGCTCGCTTTAGTTTAAAGCATGATTTGGATACTCATGATTTTCAAAACCGTGAGGTTGAGAAACATACACTTCCTCATTAATATATCTATTAAGGAAAGCACTTTTTATGTCCATTTGAAATAATTTGAAGTCTTTAGAACATACATATGCTAGTAAAAGGTGTATAGCCTCGAGGAGGGCAATCGGGGTATAAGTTTCCTCATAATCTATGCCTCCTCTTGGTTATATCCTTGATCCATAAGCCATACTTTGTTCATAGTTATCACACCGTTTTCATCTAGTTTGTTTCTAAAACCAACTTAGTGCCAATAATTTGATGATCTCGTGGAGGTGGGACACGGTCTCACACATAATTTATTTTAAATTTATTTAACTCATCTTGCATGAACATTAACCAATGCTCATCAATTAATGCATCTTTTGTGTTTTTAGGTTCAACTTATGAAACAAAAGCAAAGTGATAACAAAAATTATTTAGCTTAGAGCGTGTTGTCATGCTTATGGTGATGTCTCCAATAATGTTGTCGACTAGATGGTCTTTGGAAGACCTCCAAGCCATAGGAAGACTATCCACTTTAGTTGGACTTTCATCCTTCTCATTTTCAGAACTGTCATCTTCCTCCTCCTCCTCATATTTCACTGCTTCAGGTTGGTCAATTCATTTTTCAGTGTCTTTAGGTATGTCTTATGAAGATACACGTACACCATGAAAAGAAATACCTTTTCCAACATTTCTAGGATACGATTCATCAAAAGTAACATACACGAACTCTCCAACAGTAAGTAATCTATTATTGTACACTCTATAAGCTTTTCTTGACTGAGAGTATCTAAGAAAGATACCTTCATCAACTTTTGCATCAAACTTCCCAAGGTTATCCTTACTATTATTTAAGACAAAACATTTACATCCGAAGACATGAAAATGTGATAAATTTGGCTTTCTACCTTTCAAAAGATCGTAAGGTGTTTTGTTCAAAATAGGACAAATAAGTATCCTATTTAAAACATAACATGTTGTGCTAATAACATCGGCCTAAAAATATTTTGGTAAACTATTCTCATTGATCATAGTTCTTGCCAACTCCTCTAAAATTATGTTTTTGTGCTCCACAACACCATTTTGTTGTGGAATTCTTGGAGCGGAAAAATTATGTTCAATGTCATGTTTATCACAATAATATTAAAATAGATGGTTTCAAAATTCACCTCCATGATCACTTCGAATAAAAACCATGTTTGAACTTAATTTATTTTGGGATAACTTTCCAAACGATGTGAAAGCTGAAAAAGTCTCATATTTACTATGCAAAAAGATAGTGCAACAAAATCAAGAGTAATCGTTTCCTATAACAAAAACTTGTAATTTCCACCTAAAAATTATGTCCTAGAAGGACCAAAAATATCCATATGGAGAAGCTCAAGAGATCTAGAAGTTGAAACAATGTTTTTGGATTTAAAAGAGACCCTTGTCTGCTTTCCCATTTGGCATGCATCGCATAAGTGGTCTTTTGAAATTTTAATTCTCTGAAGACCAATAACTAGATCTTTTGAGATAACTTTATTGAGTAGATCAAAGTTAACATGTGCTAAGTGTCTATTCCATAACCAATAGTCTTCACTCATGGTTACTAAAGACTTAGTACTTGTTAATGATACATCATCCAAGTTAAGCATATATATGTGGTTAACCCTCAAATGCTTAAACGAATAATATTTCTTGTCATTGTGTTCAAGTATGCACCAAGTATTTGTGAAAGTTATTTTATAACCTTTGTCGCATAGTTGACTAATGCTAAGTTGATTATGTTTAAGACCTTTGACAAGTGTTACATTAGAGATAGTAGTAGAACTGGGATTACCTATTGTCGCTACGCGATAAATACAGAGTCGCCATCATATTTTATTTATTCCAAGGGAAAGGAAAAATATCGAGAAATCCCCCAAAGAATGGTCATCACAACCATGAATGGATTTGGAAGCTGATTATGCAAGGGGGAGGTATTAACATCCCTTATATCCATTATACTAGATGGGAACCATATAGGATGTCTATGCTTGAATGAGTGTCGTTATCTAAATGCTTATTTGCTAAAGTTTTATGGAGTGGAAATGGATTTTTTATTAGTGTGATCGCCAAGGATTTGGGCCCTCGTGCCTACGTATCCTTACTTGTACAATAAGGAAGTAAGAGCCTCGTAGTTTATGGTATAAAATGATTGTGTGTTTGTTGTTTTTACCTTGAAAAAGGATTTTTATAGTGATTCCCTAAGGCGCAAAATAACAGGTTTGATGAGTTGATATTGATTTTAGATTTTGAAAAGAGATTGTTATTGACTTCGGATTGCACTAAAGACTATGTGTAAATGTGAATATTTCAAACTACCAAGCCAAGCGTCTTGTGTCCAAATATTCAGAATAAGGGTAGGAAAGCTCCATTCTTATTCCTTATCCACCACTTAAGGCTCGTAGCATACAATCCTAAGCGTATTTTATTATGTTTTTTCATCGATTTGAGAAAATTCCACTTGACGTTGGATCAAAGGTTTATTTATTACTTATGAAACGGTGACTATCCTAACTCCTAAGGTTGGCTAACAAGCAACAACAGACAAAGAAAAACGAGGAAAAAATTACACCTAAGTGGGGGGAGGGATACATGAAAAATACAAGGGAATAATATGATAAATAAAGGGTCTCGTTGTAAGGTAGCCCAAGAGAAAGCCTTGTGTGTGAATTGTGTCCTATGCTAACAAACGGATAATGGAATCAACATGTCTCCCTAGGATAGTGCCATGAGTTAAAGCCATTCTTGTAATAAAAGATTATAAGTCCAAAGAAACTCCAAGTTTCATAGATCAATCACATTGGTCCAAGTCCAAGCAAAGGGTACAAACAAGTCCTCAAAGTCTCCAAGCTTAGGTCATACGCAAAGTCCATAATAAACTCCACGATATGCTAAGGTCAAACATTAAGTACATAGTCCAATAGTCCTCAAATTAGGTCTTTTTAGTCTTTTCTGTTTTATCATGTTTTTGTTCGTTTTAGATTGAATAACAAGATAAAGAACAAAAGTTCAATAAAATGATATGAAGATAAAGTGCATGAATGCTAATGTGAAAGAATTAAATTTCAAGAATTTAAACGTTAGGAGTTAGAAGTTAGCTTTGTATAATGTAAAGGTTAGAAGTTAAGTTAAAATAAACAATCACTTAATGATCATCTATCAATAAATCAAAGAACCCAAACATATGCTTCTCCGTGGGATAACCTATCATCAATTCAAAGTGCTAAGAATGATCAATCGATCATTTATCAACATGTTTGAATTGAAGAAGATTGAATCAATCGAAGGATATTCATCTATGGATGATTTTAGATGATGAAGATTAATCAACCAAGCAATCAAAAAATGAATAAACGTTGGAATAAAAAGAATCACAAGTCAGTGGTTAGATGTTAGAGATTAGTAGTTAGAGTTAATGATCAATCAAAATTGCAAGAAGAAAAGAAAATTAAAATAAAACTATAAAGCAATTATTCATGATAAAATGAAATCAATTGCAAAAAATAAAATGATATTAAAAGTTCAATCAAAATGCAATAGAAGTGAAAAAAATTCAATACTTGATAATATTGCAAAGAAATTAAAAAGCAAGAAAATAATAAGAAAGCAAAATGAGAAAGAAAATAGTAAAAATAAGATGATAAAATCAAATGGACAAGGGGTGTAAAACTTGAAAACAAGGTGCAATGTGAAAGTTGGTGCATGTGCCAAACTAAAAGCCCATACCAATTAGCACACACTACCTGGGTGTGTGCAGGTAAAGAATATCGTAATGTTCAGCAAAATTTGGCCTAAGGCCCAACCAACATGGCCAAAAGAAAATCTCGACACATGGAATTATTCAGCACATGATAATTGAAAACATATAAGGTTATGTTATGTCATGAGTGAGTCAACGTTACAGGGATCAGAATCAATGCACTTTAATAAGTTAATGCAATTAAAAGCCCATATGTAAAATACTAAGTGAGCTAAACACCAAATATGAAAGGAAAACGTGTATCTCTCTTTTCTTTCTCATCTCTTCATTATTGTTTCTCCTTTGTCGTGCCGGAGGCTCTCTCCGGAGACGGAGCCACCTCAATCAATGAAATAAGAACCACATTTAAACCGAAATCACGAGCTGAAACTGAAAAACGCAAATAGATTATTCTGATTCTTTCTAAACTGCTTGAATCGAAACAAAAACTTGTCAAACCCTAATTCCTAATTTCAAAATTAAATATCGATGAAGTGGAATCAACCCACTCTACCTTGGGGCTTTAATTCCCCTCGTGAAGGACTACATACGTAACTTCAATTTTCCAAAAAGATGAAGGAAATCAAAGGCTTACCGGAACAACGTCGACATCAGGTATGACGTTCTCGAACTCTTTTTTTGCATTTCGATTCGTCTTCTCATTCTTCTGTTGCTTGTTATTATGATATGATCATTGTGAATTAAGAGGAAGATGATTGTTGAATTCATGAATAGATCAAAAAATGCGCAAGGAATGAGAGTTTCATGTTCGAAGTGATCGGTGATGAATTGTGAAATCGAAAATGTGAAAGAAAATGAGTTGAAAGCGATGACTCAAGAATCTGAAAAAATATGTTGAAGCTTGATGTAACACCTCAAAATTTGCCTTCCTCTCTTGGGACTAGCTTAACATATTGCATATCATTTTTAGGTCATTAGGAATTGCATATTTGCATATCACATGGCTACATTGAGCAAGTCATCCTCCTGGGTCTTGATCAGAAGATAAAGAGGTCAAAAGATTCAAGCTGAGGGTTTCATTGGATTGATCATTAACCATCTGAGGATGTGTGATTCAAATTAGGGTTTCATGGTTCCTCAAGGGAGTTGAGCTTCATCTTGGTTGAAATGGTACATCATCATCATCATGGTTATATCATCACCAAGAGATTCATTATTCATGGCAAGCTTCCTTGAGATTAGGGTTTTTGACCTCTGGTCAACCCTAATCAACTGCATTGGGCCAATCAGGACTTGGCAAGGAGATGAGGTTTTCAATGGATATGGGGATCATTTTGTGATTATATTGAGCTTATGGAAGCTAGGGTTTCATCATTGAGCCATTTCATCAGGAGTTTGAGGCTCAACTTGATCAGTGCATAGCCAAATTCATCTATCAGTCAGAAAAGTCAACTGTGCTCAACTGTGCCTGAAATGATGGATTTGGAGGTGGGAGAGGGTTAGATATACTTCATTCATGTCTAAACAAGTTTCATTTGACATTTCAAACATCAAGAATGGAGAAAATAAAATCAAATGGAAACTTTTCAAAAATAGAAAGTGACTTATAATTGAAAACTGCCAAAAATGGAAAGTTTTCCTCCTCAAAATTACGTGTCCAAAAATGCTTCAAATGAAATTTTGTTCAACATGAAAGTTGTAGATCTTGCTCTCACCTTTCCAAAAAGTCCAAGAACATGAATTTCTCATATGTGGTTGGCAAGTTATGGATTGATCATTGTCCAAAAAAGTTGAATTTCAAAGTGGCATAACTTTTGATTCACAAGGCCAAATTGAGTGAGGTTTCTTTGAGCAAACTCCATTTGACATGTACTATCATGATCCATCATCACATGTCATGAAAACTCATCACATAAAAAGTGCATTTTCAAGTGGACTTAATTTAAAAAGTGGAGGGAAAAAGTGCATTTTGAGAAATATTCATTATTTTCACTCCATTCCTTTTGCATTAGCTCACAAATGTCATTTGTAACTTGCTCAAACCAGAAAATTCTACTGTTACATTGCATTGCATGAGTGAGGGTGAATTCGTAATTGTCCATTTAGCATGAAAATGCATTTTCACTAATCCATTCCATTTTTACTAATCATGATTACTAACATCATTAACATAACATATATAAACTAAATTGTAACTGTTTTTTGATTAATCATAACAGAATTTCAGATCTAGATCCAAAATCTCCAATTCTCTCAACTTTTCATCTTCACTTTTTTTGCAATTTCTTCAAAAACCTTGCTTAGATCTTCATTGTTTCATCATCCACATGCATTATTGAAGCTAATTGAAGCAGGATTTCACCATTTCCAAGCCAAATTTTGGACTGTTAAAGTGAGGTGCAACAATGGCAATTCAAGATTTCATCAAGATCGTGCGTAATTGAGCAACAAGACTTGTTCCATTCACTTCTACAAGCATCATAGAAGTTCTATTTTCACATTTCAAGGCCTAAAACGCGCGATTTAGCAACTGTCCTCAAATTAAGGTGAGTTTTCGACTTCAATGATTCTTGAAATTGTTTGATGCTTTGGATAGATCTTGTTTAGTAGAAAATTCTGCACTTTGAACCACTAAATTTGGTTGAGAAACAAGGAAGTTATGATGATTTGAAGTTTCATGCATGTTTATGTTTTGCTTCGATTTTTTTTATTTATCAAGAATTAGATCAAAATAATTATGGATTCATGATGTACGTCGAAAGACCTTTCCGTTGATATAAAGTTTGTCCAATTTGGTGAACATTTGTTCTTGAGCCTATGAATGTATGAATGTCATGAAGAACTTGAAAAATTTCAAAAAACATGTGTTAGATCCAATTTCGCGCGCACTGTTCATGCTGCTGATGTTTAAGCGCGCTAGGCTTTAAAAAGTACCACTGTTCAATCTTGCTGTAGCGCGGCCTCCTTGGCCTAGTGGTTAGATGGGAGGCCTGTAACCGCTTGTCGCATCACGCGAAAAACCGGCGGGAAAACAAGAACAACAGAGCCGCCACCGTGCGTTATTTATCCCAAAAGAGGGAAAGGAAACGCTCAGAGTAAACCTGGGAAAGGACATGGTCTCGCGACCAAAGAGAATGGGATCGGGAGTCGGTTATGCGAAGGGAAGGTATTAGCACCCCTACGCATCCGTCGTACTCGACGGGATCCACGCACAAAAGGAGGGAAAATGGTTGCTAAACACTGCTCAAACTCACACACACTGGCTGAAAGAGACACAAGAAAACAAGACTGAAACTGACTCGGCAGGATATCGCGCCCTGGGCCTACTTAGTCTATCAGGCATAGACATCAGAGTCGAAGTAGTTCGGACTGGGGAAACGACACATGCTCGCTAGGATGTCGCATCCTATGCATACGTATCTCCTTGGACGAAGGAGAATCAGAGCATTCGTAGCTCGGCTGACACGCACACAAACAAACACAGGCAAAGGCAAACATGGAGCCTGAATGCCAATCACTGGACTTACATCAGCATCCGAACCAAAACGCACTTAAGGAGGCAAACATGGAGCCTGAATGCCAATCACTGGACTTACATCAGCATCCGAACCTAAACACACGCACACTGGAACCTAACTGCCACTCGATGGACTTACATCAGCTTCCAAGCACACAACAAGACAAAACAAAAACACAGGCGCCCGGAGAGATCAGCTCATCTCCTGCCTACGTACCTCATCTGGTATGAGGATCAGGGCGACGTAGTTCCCCTACAGAGGGATAAAGGACTAGCCTAACCAGATAACAGAGGGAGACACAACACTAGGGAGACTACGACTCGAGCCTAGATGTTGTCATGCAAAATCAACCCTAAGTTAAGGTTTCTAGCTAACTGGCACAGGGAGCCAGCCTATCCTAGTCCTGACTTGCACAGGAAGCAAGCCACACACACACTTAACTTGCACAGGAAGCAAGCCAAGCAAAACCTAACTTGCACAGGAAGCAAGTCTAAACTAACCCTAACTTGCACAGGAAGCAAGTCAAACAAACATACAAGCACAGGTAGCACACACTATATACAAACAAGGGCTCACACAAGGGTTAGGTTTTAGTCGAGGGGTCATATCAACCTCAACAAACAAACCACTGGAACTGGGTAGTGTTAGCTCTTAACCTTGCCATTGAGGGGCTAAGGTGAAGCAGATGAAAGGTGAGTGAAGATAAGACTTCACAGCTCTTATCCCTGGCCTGGGAGAGCTTAAGACAAGAATGTGTGGGTTCAGAAAGTGGGAACCCTTCTACACATTTGAAACTGACTCAACTGTACAATTGTACAAGATCTTGGGTTTGTATCTGCAATGCATCAACACAGTGGTGTGAGCAAAGCAGAAGACACACAGAATAGCAGGGGATAGATTGCATATCCCTTGGGTTCTGCCAATTGCCTCTTCACTTAGGAGGTCTTTGACTCTATGCAAGGACAAAAGTAAACAGTCACAAACATTGCCTCTTAAGGAGGACTTCAGACAGTTGCCTGGCCAAGTAACAGGCCAGGTCTTCCAGACTACATGAAGTAAAGGAATTATACCTCAAGCAAGTTGCTACTTAAAGCAAAGCAAAGCAAAAGTTCACAAGGAACTAAAAGCAACTAAAGTACCTGAAATCAGTCAAGCACAGTTAGTATACAAGTCAAAGTTAAATCAGAATGAAACAAAGGTTAACAGTCATCACAAGCAGATAGGTGTGCAATGCACAAGGTTCAAGGCATGTGAGCCAAGCAACCTACAAAACAAGCATGTTAGTCATGATAAACAAGCACACTCAATCAATTTGTATTGGTCTCATTGAAGCATTTGTGGCTTAACCTGAAAACATGAGCTCAAAGGTGAGTAACAGGACCACTAGGACAAGCCTAGGGTCAAAAGAGAATGAGAAAGTCAAAACAGCAAATGACAAGTGTCCAAAATCATGTTCAAACATTCAAGAAACAAAACCAATTGGGTTCACATTCATATCAATCATCATCATCATTTCATGAACAAATTAGGTCAAGGTATAGCAAACAGAAGCTCATAGAAGTCAACAGCAAGACTTAACTCAAAAGCAATCTTAAACATTTCCAAAAATCACCAAATAAATCATGGTCAATCATAACCCACAGCATGGTAAGCATGTCAAATTTCATCTCATTTGGACAAGTGGAAGGCAGTCAATAAAAATCAGAAAGTCAAAGCCATTTTGAACATGCTCAAAGAAGTCAACCAAACATGCATCAACTTAGAAAAATCATAAATCAGAAATGGTGTATGATAAATGAATGGGACTAAAACCATGGCAAAGATGAGGATGTCTAGTTATCTCATGTAAAATTTCATGTCCATCTAATAAAGTATGAGAATTTCACAAATGAAATGGGAACAAGTGTCACATGAGGTCAACATTTGACCAAGCAGGGGAGAAAATCTCAAACAATTAGGAAATGCCACAAATAATTCCAAGAAAATTCACATGTAAACTAGACATACAAGAGTAGGTTCATGCAAAAAATCAAACCAATTGGAGGTCAAGAAGCATGGTATCAAAAATCATCAAGTTGGACATCAATGGTGTGACACAAATTGTCACACCCTAATTCAAAAAATCATAACTCACAAACCAGCAATGATAAATTCACAAACTCTACACCAAAATCACCATGAGTATGTCTAGTTTAAGCACAAAACATTTGGGAGCCATTGGATAAAGTATCATCATTTCACAAATGTTTTGGCAAAGTGTACAAAATATGAGCACATTCTACAAACCCTAATGCCATTTAAAAACCATCCATCAAAAAATTCCGGAAAAAATATGATTAAAAACTAGAGATTGTGATGAACATTCCACAAAAAACCCCGTGAAAATTGGATTTGAAATGAGTGAAATATGATTTTTCAAAGTTGAGTAACCAAAGTGAAATAAAATATGAAATTAAAATGAATTAATTGGATTTACTAATGAACCGGATGGCAATCTTGTAATTTTGGATTTCATTAATCAAAACGACGCCGTTTAGGCGCGGCCAGGGAAATGTTCCTATTGGCTGGCATGGGGAACAGTAAGATGCACATGCGTGATACAGATTTTCTGGAAAAAATATTAGGGTTTGGCCATGTACAGTGAACACTCATCCCTTCCAATCAGCTCGAAAAAATTTTATGCCCAGAATTTGAAATCAAAAAGGGCATTCGAATCAACACTCCATGCTCATCAATATTACAGCAACAAAAATCATAGAATCATGCTCACGAGAGAGATCAAAGCTCAAACACATTCATACATGACACTTTAAGGCAACATAACTTCCTTAATATGCGACCATTTTCGATGAGGCAAAGCTTAAAACAATCAGCATTGCAAGACCTTCATAATGCATAACATGGTTTTGGAAAATGAGAGATTCGAAAAACCATACCAGATTTGAAGAACAGAGTTGGGTTGTGGTCGTTTGGTTGCAAAGAGGCGAACCAGATCCCCCTTGTGGTCTGTATGTATGAATGGTCAAGTGTGGAGTGCTCATACGCCTTGCTTCTAGCTTCCAACAAGTTCTGCCATGGATGCTGCTTGAAAAAGACAGTCCATGAATCTTGATTACAGTTGGTTTAGGATGATGGAAATGTGCTCATAATGAAGAGAGATGGTGAAGCAAGTAAGGCAAGGCTTGGTCTCTTTGAGGATTTTGGCAGATTTTTGAAAATGCACAAAATGAGGTTTGAGAGAATGAAATGAAATCTGAGTTGGTGTGGCTGCTACTAGGGTTTGTAATTGACAGAAAATGATCTTAAGATCTGCTGTTTGATGTTGCTTGTGGTACTGAATCAAAGGCCATGAAAATGTGGGATGGAGTAGTTGAAAGTTGTACTTTTGGCCAATTTTCAAGCAAGTAGGGAATGGCTACATGTACTGCACAAGAATGGGCTTCCAACAAGTTTTAATCAACATTTCAGAACATGTTTGAATGGTAGAAATGGTTGGGAATGATTATTTTGAAAAGTCAAAATTCAACTCACTTGAAATTAATTAAGGCAAGTTCAAAAATGGCATTTTGATTGGTGAAGTTTTGGTACATGAAAATTACATTTTTGGAAAGAGGGGATCAAATGTGACTTGTAGGAAAAAACCCCACCAAATTTGGCCAAATGGTTTGAGAGATATGGCCTTTTGAAGTTCAAGAATTTCTGAAAATGATTTGATCATATCTTGCCAACCATACATGGGAATTGAGTGTTCTTGGACTTTTTGGAAATGGGAGAACAAGATCTTCAACTTTGATGTTGGGCAAAAATTCATTTGAAGCTTGTATCATGATGTAAGTTTGAGGATCAAGACTTTCCATTTTTGGTAAGTTTCAGTTACAGGTCCAGTTTCCATTTTTGGAAATTTCTGATCTGGCTTCAAATTCTTCCATGATGGTGTTTGACATGATATATGAGGCCTATTTGGACATGAATGAGACCTCTCAAACCAAGTCCAACCATCAAACCACTGATTAAATGGACAGTTGACCAACAGTTGACTTTTAGGGTTTCTGACTGATTGTGCATTGACTGATGACTTCTGAACATCCAAACCTTGACCAAAACACTTCAAATGGATCTCCAAGTCATGTGAACATGCTGGACCAACCCTAGGGCCTTGGCTCCTTGAGAAATGTGCTTGCTTGCTTGACTGACTGATCTCCTGACCAGTTTGACCTAATTTCTTGATTGGCTTGCACTTGAGGCAACTGGGACAATGCAATGCTATGCAATGGACCATGATATGCTATGACCTAATATGAAAATGTATGTACAATGATGGGTGCAAATTTGAGGTGCTACAGCTGCCCCTATTCAATCAGCTGGGAACCCGAATGGATGAGAGCAACGGCTGTCAGACTTTCAGGGTAAACAGGGATTGAATACCAAGAACCGTAGAAATTTGCACTCTGCCGGATATGATACAAGAAGAACCACGTCATTTACTGATGACGCCTACAATTGACAACTTCAGAAGAGCGAAACCATTTACCGATGGTTAGAAACTGGTAACTTGATATTTACCGATATCAACTTCAGCAAGACCATTTACCGATGACTGCTGGGAAACAACTTGATGTTAAAAGGAAGCAAAACCATTTACCGATGGTGGCTTCAAAGAAACTTGACATTTACCGATATCAACTTCAACTCGACCATTTACCGATGGCTACTGCAACTGGGGATTTGATATTTACCGATATCGAAGAAAACGGGGCCATTTACCGATGGCGTCTCCACTTGAGGAGGAACAAAATCTTTGTGGTGTAATCAAACAAGACGTTTACCGACGTCTTCTGGGGATCTTGATTTTATCAACAAAGAAACAAAGCATGACCAGACATTTACCGGTGACTGGGATGAGACTCGATGTTTACCGACATCGAAAGATGATGTTTACCGACATCCAAAAACGACCAGACATTTACCAATGACCGGGGAACACTTCACTAAGGGAAAAAACAAATATTTGCAACTGGAAACCAGATAGGACATTTACCGATGACTCTACTGGGGATCTCTAGCTGGGGATTATCAGACATTTACCGATGACTGCAGAAAAGACTCAATGTTTACCGACATCGAAAGATGATGTTTACCGACATCAAAAAATGACCAGACATTTACCGATGACTGGGGAGAAAACCTGATGTTTACAGACATCAAAACAATGATGACCAGACATTTACCGATGACTGGAGAGAAAACCCGATGTTTACAGACACCGAAACAATGGTGTTTACCGACACCAAAAATGATGAACAGACATTTACTGATGACTGGCGAGAATACCCGATGTTTACAGACACCGAAACAATGGTGTTTACCGACACCAAAAATGATGACCAGACATTTACTGATGACTGGGGAGACTCCCGATGTTTACAGACACCGAAACAATGGTATTTACCGACACCAAACAAAGAAACACACGCGGGTGCTAGCATGACACTTACCGATATCACAAGAACGACTTCTTAGATATGTCAAGGCAAGGTTGACCACTTGCTGGGGGTCTCACTGGGGAGAAACAAACTTTCTGTCACCAACGGGTGAGGTAATAAACTTCTGTGGGGATATCAATCCTGAATGCTGTCAAGAGCAACTGTAGCAGACTTGCTGTGCTGATGTTGAATGAAATGATCCGCCTCTGCCGGGGATACGGTCTGGTGAGGTTAACACATGAATGCATATGTTTGAATTTTTCTATGGCGTAATGCTCCATATTGAATGGGAATGCTACGCAGTTTTGAGGATGCAATGATCACTAAAGTGCAAGAATGCAAAAATGATGAAAAAAACTCCGGCTGGGGAGCCAAAACTGATCGGGTACTCCAACTCTGCGGGGAGACTCTGCAGGGAGAGCAACGACTTCTCACTCATGTTGGAGAATAGCACTGCTGCTGGGGAAAGGTAAACTCCGCTGGGGATATCCTTCAGTCCTCAGATAGGATAAATGCTGGAGATAAATTTCAATGAACCTGCCTCACTCGGGGAGGAAATCGGCAAATATAGGCCTGCTGGGAATAGGCAATCCTTAGATCTGTTGGGGAATAGAAGGCACTATCCACAGACGTCTCCGCAGGGGAACATAGCTCTGATAGCTTCCAAACTTGCTTGGGGAAAATATCTGCTGAGGAAACGTCCTCACAGATGCCAACCTGAAAAACAGCACAACAAAATGCCCCCAGGGGATACATGGACAAGATACGCTCAAGTGTCCTCAACATTCAAAAGGATTTTCAAATGTTTTATCTTTCTGCACGTTATTGTGTAGCCTTCATGTTCTTATATGCAATGCTTATCAAAAATTCGGACATTTTTGCAAACAAAACAGTAAAAATAAAAACCAAAGAGCTATTTATCTGAATAACGACTTTTATTGATTGAAAATGCGCCTGAAGAGGCAAATACATTGGGAAGCAATTCCTAGAAAGAGGTAATTGCGCACAAAAGGAAAAATCTATCATAATGGCAATGTGAACACGGCATCCACTATTTCCTAATTCTGTTATAACTCACAGATCATCAGTTTTCCTCCCAACTCCTTGCTTTCTGAGAAGAAATGACTGGACGGATCACATCTTTCGAGATGGCAGATGACAAAGCTTGATGAAGTACAGACAACTTAGACTGTAGTCTTCGCTTTAATCCCTCTTTTGGCTGGATCGCCCTTTCGGGTTTTCAATCCACCGGGATACCCATTTTTGCCTAAGCCGCCCTTGCGGGTTTTCGACTTACCGGGTGTACAAATTCTTTTCATTTTATCCCTAATTTTTGCCCGAACCTTTTCTTTCTGTTTTTTGGTTCGTCGGGATGCCCTTTTTTTGCCTGGACTCTTTTAGTCTTTTTGTCCAGCGGGTCAATTTATGCGAAGTATTTTTTGACTACATCTGAGTTAACAGGAGACGGAAAATCTTCACCATCCATAGTTGTAAGCATCAAGGCTCCACCGGAGAAGACCTTCTTCACAACATACGGACCTTCATAATTAGGAGTCCACTTGCCCCTGTTATCTGTACCGGGAGGGAGGATCCTCTTCAAAACTAGATCACCGATCTGATAGCTTCGAGGACGCACCTTCTGATCAAAGGCTCGCTTCATCCTTCTCTGATACAACTGTCCATGGCATACAGCTGCTAGCCGTCTCTCCTCGATAAGGCTCAACTCGTTAAACCTTGTTCGAATCCACTCGGCTTCGTCCAGCTTGACATCCAATAAAACTCTCAGAGAAGGAATCTCCACTTCAACAGGTAGGACAGCTTCCATACCATACACAAGGGAGTAGGGGGTTGCCCCGGTCGACGTACGCACTGAGGTACGGTACCCATGCAAAGCGAAAGGCAGCATCTCATGCCAATCCTTGTACGTAACGACCATCTTCTGCACAATCTTCTTGATATTCTTGTTCGCCGCTTCTACAGCACCATTCATCTTCGGTCTGTAAGGAGAAGAATTGTGATGTTCAATCTTGAAATCTTTACAAAGCTCTTTCATCATCTTGTTGTTGAGATTCGAACCATTGTCAGTGATGATTCTCTCAGGAACTCCATAACGACATATGATTTCTTTCTTGATGAACCGGGTAACCACTTGTTTGGTAACGTTAGCATAGGAAGCTGCTTCCACCCATTTGGTGAAATAGTCAATCGCAACCAAGATGAAGCGATGTCCATTCGAAGCAGTAGGCTCAATCTTCCCAATCATATCAATGCCCCACATGGCAAACGGCCAAGGCGAATTCATGACATTCAGAGGGCTTGGTGGTACATGCACCTTATCAGCATAAATTTGACACTTATGGCACTTCCGAGCATACTTGAAACAATCGGATTCCATAGTCATCCAGTAATAACCCGCTCTCAACAATTTCTTAGCCATTGCATGTCCGCCGGCATGAGTACCGAAGGAACCTTCATGAACTTCCTGCATTAACATGTCCGCCTCGGGTCTGTCCACGCATCTGAGCAAGACCATGTCAAAGTTTCTCTTATACAACACATCATCCTGATTCAAATAGAAGCTTCCAGCTAGCCTTCTCAGGGTTTTCTTGTCATTCTTCGACGCACCTTCAGGATACTCCTGAGTCTTGAGGAAGTTCTTGATGTCATAATACCACGGCTTCTCATCAATCACAACAGACTCGGCTGCAAACACATACGCAGGCCTCTCAAGTCGATTCACCGCAACATGTGGCACATGATTCCACCAATGAACTTTGATCATAGACGACAAAGTAGCCAAAGCATCAGCCATCTGATTCTCATCCCGGGGGACATGATACAACTTCACCTTCTTGAAGAACGTCAGTATTCTTCTGGTGTAATCTCTATACGGAATCAAATGCGGCTGGTTCGTATTCCAATCTCCGTTGACTTGATTGACCACTAGAGCTGAATCTCCATAAATGTCAAGAGTTTTGATCCTCAGATCAATGGCTTCTTCTATCCCCATGATACAAGCCTCATACTCAGCTTCGTTGTTGGTGACGTCAAACGTCAATCTGGCAGAAAAAGGTATATGAGCACCTTTAGGATTGATCAATACTGCCCCAACACCGTTACCGTTCATATTCACAGCCCCATCAAACATCAGTGTCCATTTGTCATCCGGATCCGGTCCTTCCTCGACAAGAGGCTCTTCGCAATCTTTCATCTTAAGATACATGATGTCTTCATCAGGGAATTCAAACATCATAGGCTGATAATCTTCAATCGGTTGCTCGGCGAGGTAGTCTGACAGAATACTACCTTTGATGGCCTTTTGTGACGTGTACTGAATATCATATTCTGTTAGAATCATCTGCCAACGAGCAACGCGTCCGGTGAGAGCTGGTTTCTCAAAGATGTACTTCACTGGATCCATCTTAGAAATCAATAAGGTAGTATGGTTCAACATATACTGCCTCAGTCGGCGAGCAGCCCAGGCCAAAGCACAGCAAGTTTTCTCGAGCAGTGAATATCTTGTTTCACAGTCGGTAAACTTTTTGCTAAGGTAGTATATGGCATGCTCTTTTCGACCAGACTCGTCATGCTGTCCCAATACACACCCCATCGAGTTCTCAGTCACTGACAGGTACATTATCAGAGGTCTCCCTGGAACTGGAGGTATAAGGATTGGAGGTTTCTGTAAATACTCTTTAATCTTGTCAAAAGCTTTCTGACAATCATCATTCCACTTGATCGCCTGATTCTTTCTGAGCAGTTTGAAAATTGGTTCGCACGTGGCTGTTAGATGAGATATGAACCTTGCAATGTAGTTCAACCTCCCTAAAAACCCACGGACTTGCTTCTCCGTTTTTGGTTCAGGCATCTCTTGAATAGCTTTGACTTTTGCTGGATCAACCTCAATCCCTTTCTCACTGACAATGAAGCCTAAAAGCTTCCCTGATCTCACCCCAAACGTACACTTGTTCGGATTCAACCTCAGCTTGAACTTTCTCAACCGGTCAAACAGCTTCTGCAAATTAACCAGGTGCTCCTCTTCTGTCTGCGACTTCGCAATCATATCATCTACGTACACTTCAATTTCTTTGTGCATCATGTCATGAAAGAGAGTCGTCATTGCCCTCTGATAGGTAGCACCAGCATTCTTTAGCCCAAATGGCATCACCTTATAGCAGAACGTGCCCCAAGGTGTAATGAATGTCGTCTTTTCCATGTCCTCTGGCGCCATCTTGATCTGATTATATCCAGAGAAACCATCCATGAAAGAGAATACCGAGGATTGAGCCGTATTATCAACCAATACATCAATGTGAGGTAATGGGAAATCATCTTTCGGACTCGCTCTATTCAAATCCCGGTAATCGACACACATTCTGACTTTACCATCCTTCTTCGGCACAGGAACGATGTTGGCCACCCATGGGGGATAACTTGTAACAGCCAAAAAACCTGCATCCCACTGCTTCTGAACCTCTTCCTTGATCTTAGTTGCCATGTCAGGACTCGTTCTACGAAGCTTCTGCTTGACCGAAGGACATCCTTCTCTAAGAGGTAATCGATGCACCACAATGTCTGTATCCAACCCAGGCATATCTTGATATGACCAGGCGAATATCTCCACATATTCTCTCAGCATCTCAATCAGCCTCCTCTTGACAGAGTCCTCTAAAGCAGCCCCAATCTTGATTTCTCTTTTGGCGTCCTCAGTACCCAAATTAACAACCTCCAACTCCTCCTGATGAGGTTGGATGACCCTTTCCTCCTGCTTCAGCAATCTGACCAATTCTGCAGGAAGTTCACAGTCTTCCTCACTCTCCTCTTCAGCTTGGTAGATGGGATTGTCGAAATCATACTGAGCCATAACAGAACTGTTCATAGTGAATGCCATAAGATCGCTTCTGCATGTTTAATGCTTTGTTTTAGAAAAAGAGTTCAATAAAGTCACAAAAAACAAAAACATTGCCATTTTTATTGTTTTTTGAAAAAGGATGAAAACAAAAAATAGAAAGACAGGGATCACAAAGTTTGATTTCAAAAAATGTCCTTCATTAATGATAATCATTAAAACATGATGAGGCCCTACAATGAATCACTACGCCTTGGGCAGATCGTAGGATTTTCATGCAAAATGACAAAACAACAGAAAATTACTCTGTCAGAAGAGTAACTTGAACCACTTCTTCAGCCGTCCAGTTGTTGATAGACCCCCCTGGTGCACACGGGCGAACCCAGTTGTCCAAATCACAATCACTGTCACAGTCTTCACTACCGGTTGCAGAGACGTCGCCATGATTCATCAGCCCAGCGCTGGTAAAAGTACTCGGACCCGCTTGACCATTCTGCTCTGCTTGGAGAGGCTCATAACCAACGCCAAATTTGTCTTCTTTGACAGGCAAATCCACCATCTTGCCCCAGCCTTCAGCTTTGCCAGAATCAACAACCTCCTTAGCCTGCTTGTAAGAAGTAATTGAAGCACCTGGCTTCCTCTGCTCAGCGTACGCCACTTTCTCAAGAGCCACAGTCTCAAACGCCTGACATAAGGTTTCGTGGATCTCGCCATCCACCTCAACATATTTGAACGAGGATAGATGACTCACCAGAATCTCTTCTTCACCGCACACAGTCACAATCTGACCGTTCCAGACATACTTGAGCTTTTGATGGAGAGTCGACGAGACTGCCCCTGCTGCATGAATCCATGGACGCCCCAATAAACAACTATAGGCGGGCTGGATGTCCATAACATAGAAGATGATATCGAATACCTCAGGACCTATCTTCACAGGCAAGGTAACTTCCCCACACACAGAACGTTTGGATCCGTCGAAAGCACGAACGATCAGGTCACTGGGAGTAAGCACAAACCCTTCCACATCAATCTTCTTCAGAATCTGCTTAGGCAACACATTCAGCGACGACCCGGTGTCTACCAATACGTGAGACAACACTGCCCCCTTGCACTCCATGGTGATGTGCAAGGCTTTGTTATGGTTTCGCCCTTCAGGCGGTAAGTCCAGGTTGGTGAATCCTACACCATGCCTGGTGCTCACATTGGCCATCACACCCTCCAGTTGATTGACAGAAATCTCCTGAGGCACGTAAGCCAGATTCAACATCTTCAGCAAGGCATTACGGTGTGCCTCAGAGCACAACAACAGTGAAAGTATAGAAATCTTGGACGGAGTTTGATTCAACTGATCTACAATCTTGTAGTCACTCTTCTTGATTATTTTCATAAACTCCTCCACGTCTTTCTCAAATGACCCCTCGGGCGCTTCCTTCTGGACAGGTTCTTCCTCAACCACAGCTTGCTTACCCTTTGCTTTGGCGAGAGCCTCAGCATTATTGTCCCTCAAAGGCTGCGGTGCGAACAGACGACCGCTTCTGGTAAAACCTCCTGGACCCCCTACATTATCCACAGCCGGACCAACAGTTGCAGGAACTCTATTCGGTAAACCAATTGTCACTGGAGCTTGATTCACTGGTCTCGTCTGACTTTCAGCCCTTCTGTTACTGCGGTGAGCATTATCATACTTCCACGGCACGGCTCTACTATTCTCAACAGCCCTTCTTCCAGACGCGGCGATAGTAGTTGGAGCACTGATGGTTACAGGCACGGAAATGGTAACTGGGGTACCATTTGTTGCAGGTGCACTAACGACCCTTTGTCCACGTCCTTCAGACGGTTTAAAGTAAATGGTGATAGTTGACACTGTCCCACGATCTTTTACAGCCCTACTGAATTGCAAACAACCCTCATCCATCATACCCTGGATACCGGCCCTTAACTGGTCGCAACCATTCTCAGATTCTGCACAGCCCAAACAATCCTCATCACAGCCCGAGTAGACACCCCCATTCAGCAGACGGCCCTTCACAACTAGCAGAGAAGTCTGAACATCATCAACATTAACAACCAGATCTTCAGCTTCTTTCCCTCAATATTGTTCACTCTATGCCCACCATGCTGAGGCATAGGGTTGTTTACGACGTTAGGCACTGGAGCGAAGTTGATTGCTTGGCATCGATCAAATCTTGGACCTTGTGCTGGAGAGCCCGACACTTCTCAGTATGATGCCCTGGTGCCCCAGAGTGAAAGTCACAACGGACGTTGGCGTCGTACCCAGGAGGCAATACTGTAGGCGGAGCCATTGTACGCAACTCAACCATCCCCAACCTGAGTAGTTCGGGCAGCAGTTCGGCGTACGACATGGGTAGCGAATCAAAACGTCGATCAGGCATCCTTTGTCTGGGCTGATACGGACGTTGCTGTTGTTGTTGCGGTTGTTGAACTCTTTGTTGTTGTTGTTGACGAGGTTGAGGTGCCGGAATGGTTACTGCAGCAGCTTGACGGTATTCACTTCTGTTCTGATCTCTGCGGTGTTGAACAGCATTAGTTTCACCCTCTCTTCGACGAGGTGCCCCAGCAAACGGCTTCTTAGAAGAAGAGGAACCAGCATCTTGGATCTTCCCAGTTTTAATCAAGCTCTCAGTCCTCTCTCCACAAATGACAACATCAGAAAAACTACCGAATGGGCAGCTCCCCATCCGGTCCATAAACACACCCTGAAGAGTACCGATAAACATATCTGTCAACTCCCTCTCCAGCATAGGGGGTTGAACTCTAGCAGCCAGTTCACGCCACCTCTGGGCGTACTCCTTGAAGCTTTCATTGGATTTCTGACATAGACTCTGCAGCTGAGTCCGGCTCGGTGCCATGTCCATGTTGTGTTTGTATTGCCTCAAAAAGGCCTCACCCAGATCCCTCCAACAGCGGATAGAATCTCTCTTCAATTCCATGTACCAGTCCAAAGAAGCCCCAGATAGACTATCTTGGAAAAAATACATCCACATCTTTTCATCATCGGTATACGCAGAGATTTTTCGATAATAAGCCTGCACATGGGTGCGAGGGCAAGAAGTACCGTTGTATTTATCGAAGGACGGTGCTTTGAACTTGTAAGGGATTCTCAAACCTTCCACCAACCCCATATTGGTAACATCAAAACCGAGAGAATTCTGACATTCCATAGCTCTAATTTTCTCAGCAAGGGCATCAACTTTACGATCCCTCTCATCAACCCTTCCCAGAACGTCTTCGTCTTCACTGAGCAGAGTGAACATATCCTCTTGTCTGTCAACAATCGGAGCAGGATTACGGGCCGGGGCACGGACTGCTCTGGCATTAGCGGCATCTGGAGCAATAGGTTGACCGTTGATTCGAATACCCCCCAACTCATCACCTACAGCATAGTTGTTGATGGGTACAGCAGCAGCAACATTGTTATCATTGACCGGGCCTCCCTCTGGCGGAGCATGGTTGACCGGTGGAATTGCAGCCTCTTGTCTCTGAACCATGGCTCGAAGTTCTTCTTGACCTTGTGCAACCCCTTGCATCATATTCATAAACTGGGCCATGTTAGCCTTCATCTCAGCCAACTCTGCTTGAACTTGATCCATACCTCTCTGTTGATTCAGTCTTGTTGAGTAGCGGTGCGGACGTTGATCAGCTATCCTGCCTGAACAGGAACCAAGAGTGAGAAGTCACGACCAAGAACACCTGTTATGCAAAATGATATGAGTATGGTGCTAATGATGCGTATGATGCACATGATATGTTCATTCCTCAGGCATTCAAAGAGCCTGAGTCATCCTCAAAAGATGGCAACCTGCAGCAAGAACAACACAGAAGCACAGAAACAACATACACAAGAGTGATGAGTACAAGGTGAAACCAACAACCCCATCTATATGAGTAACAGGATCATACAACAAAGTCGACAAAGAAAATCCAAACAATCGGAGTACAACAATGAATCCCATCCAACAAGCCTGGAGGTGATTCTCAACATACACATCAAAGATACAAGCTAAGACAAACGGCCTCCCGGAATGAGAGTCTTCAAGTACTGACACTGGTCTATCAACAGGTCACATTCTGAACATTCTGGCAAAAGAGTGATCTTCTCCTTCAGTTGTCGTCTAAGCTCTACCACTTCTCCTCCAAGGTGGTTCTCTGATGCCTGTCTCAAGTCTACTTCCTTCTTCAACTGGATGTCTTTATCTCTGAGTTGCTTCTCCAAGTCTCTGATCTTCTTCTGATAGCTGGCCTCAACCCTCTGCAGCCTCAAGCACTCCCGGTGTTCTGCATCTAACATGCTCTCCACCTCCTCGTAGGATCTCTTCTTGCTTCTCAGTCTGCTAGCATCTTCTTCTCGCACTCCTCTGAGTTGATGAGCCAAGTTCAACCTATCAGCTTTGGCTTTGTACAGCTCCATCTGGGTATCTTGCTCCTTCTCTCTCAAACGGCGATTCTCCATCAAGGCTTGCTTGTAGTGCTCCGCAGGCACACTCTCAGCAAGGATCAAAGGTGGTTGCTCCTGCAACGGCTCCATCCTATCGTAGGGTAACAACAAAGTTTCTACTCTCTCCTTGACCCAATCAGTGTAATCAGGCATAGCAACGGCAAACTTCTTCCCTAAGACAGATCCATCCTTCACACCAATAGACTTCCAAGCTCTCCCTATCTGCTCCAATCTATCCGGGTCACTCTGCTTCTCAAAATACACACTTTCTGCTACCTCAGCCTCAAGTGGTCTTCCCTTCATCACAAACCCCAACTGGCGAAGAGAAAGAACCGGGTTGTAATTGATGCAACCCCTAGTCCCTATGAGTGGCACATTACGGAATCCTCCACAGCTCATAATGACGTTACGCACATCCATCCGGTAAGATTGCCACCTGATATCATAGGAAGTAAGAGACATAACCCTCTGAGTCCACTTATGCGTGCTCTGAGCATCCACAAAAGGTCCACTGACTGGCAGGAGAGACAAGAACCATCTGAGCAAAAGCGGGAGACAACACCTGATAGCCCCACCCTTACCATGCCTACTGTGAATAGCATAGTAAGTGTCAGCTAATAGAGTAGGAACTGGATTTCCTCCAATGAAAATACTGACTGCAGCATAGTCAACAAAATTGGGCATACTCGGAAACAGGACGATCCCATAGATCATGACGGCCAACTGAGCATGAAAGGCTTCCCAACTTCCCTTCTCTGCTTCTTCTCTAGCTACCCTCAACAGAAACTTCAAAGGCAATCCTACAACATCCCCACTGGACTTCCAACTATCACTGACTTCCTTGATACCCAAATGGAGAGCTCTGGCAACAACTCTGAAATCAACCTCCTTGGGCACATCCAAGAAAGGAACCTGATACCGGACCGGGACACTCAGCAGAATGGAGTACTCCTCAAGAGTAGGCGCCAACTGATAATCTTGAAAGGTGAAACAATGAAGCTCTGGGTCGTAGAACTGTAGAAGAGTCTGCAACGGCACCGGATCGACTACCATCTTCAACAGTGTCAGAATATCTCCATACTGGTCAACAAACCCCTTCTGGTTACCACTGGTCATAAGGTTGCTCAACTCAATCAGAGACGTCAAAGGTTCACGGTGAAAGCTGTAGGAACAAGTCTTCCGCTTCAACTCTGGGACTGTTGCCATCTCTATCAGTGAACAAGCTCTGGAATGTACCTGAGAAATGATATGCATGCAGGGATTAGTTTTTTTTTTCTTTTCTTTTCCTTTTTTTTTGTATCTTTTTTTTATTGCGTTTTTTTTGAAAATAAACATGCTATGATGCAAATGATGCAGACACGACTGGTTGGCTGTGTCTCTCAGAACACAGGATCAAAGCTTCGGCTTGAACTCGGAACCACAAATTCATCTGAAACCCAAAGTCATCTGAGACCCCAAAATTCTGAACCAATAGTCACCAACAGGATCACAAGTCACCAACAAGTCACCAACAAGTCACCAACTGTACCTGTAATAATGATCATTCCCTCCCCACTCACGGGTGTCATCTAGGCCAGGGTAAGGTCGAGAGAAACGCAGCATAAATAACCTTTCGCAGAACATCATCATATACACACCCGAAGTATGTAACGATAATGCCCCACCAGGGTCTGAACTGCTCGTGATATCAATGTTCCGCTAAGTGGCGCAATACCACCCGCTTCCCATGAATCACTCTATTCCTAAGTATCCTAGATTTCACTCATGGCCTGGGTATTGGGCCTTTTACCTCATGTAACTCCCACCCCAACAGAGAGAAACAGACAACCAGCCAGGTGAACAGATGAATATGAATGCAAACATTAATGCAAACATAAATGCAAACAAATAAATAAATGAATGCAATAAAAACAGCAAACAGCAACCAAAACCCTAACCTAGAGAGCGCTAGGAGAGACTCGCTTAGGGAAGATGGACCAGCACAGGTCAACTTCTCTATAGTCCCCAGCAGAGTCGCCAGCTGTCGCATCACGCGAAAAACCGGCGGGAAAACAAGAACAACAGAGCCGCCACCGTGCGTTATTTATCCCAAAAGAGGGAAAGGAAACGCTCAGAGTAAACCTGGGAAAGAACATGGTCTCGCGACCAAAGAGAATGGGATCGGGAGTCGGTTATGCGAAGGGAAGGTATTAGCACCCCTACGCATCCGTCGTACTCGACGGGATCCACGCACAAAAGGAAGGAAAATGGTTGCTAAACACTGCTCAAACACACACACACTGGCTGAAAGAGACACAAGAAAACAAGACTGAAACTGACTCGGCAGGATATCGCATCCTGGGCCTACTTAGTCTATCAGGCATAGACATCAGAGTCGAAGTAGTTCGGACTGGGGAAACGACACATGCTCGCTAGGATATCGCATCCTATGCATACGTATCTCCTTGGACGAAGGAGAATCAGAGCATTCGTAGCTCGGCTGACACGCACACAAACAAACACAGGCAAAGGCAAACGTGGAGCCTGAATGCCAATCACTGGACTTACATCAGCATCCGAACCAAAACGCACACAAGGAGGCAAACATGGAGCCTGAATGCCAATCACTGGACTTACATCAGCATCCGAACCAAACACACGCACACTGGAACCTAACTGCCACTCGATGGACTTACATCAGCTTCCAAGCACACAACAAGACAAAACAAAAACACAGGCGCCCGGAGAGATCAGCTCATCTCCTGCCTACGTACCTCATCTGGTATGAGGATCAGGGCGACGTAGTTCCCCTACAGAGGGATAAAGGACTAGCCTAACCAGATAACAGAGGGAGACACAACACTAGGGAGACTACGACTCGAGCCTAGATGTTATCATGCAAAATCATCCCTAAGTTAAGGTTTCTAGCTAACTGGCACAGGGAGCCAGCCTATCCTAGTCATGACTTGCACAGGAAGCAAGCCACACACACACTTAACTTGCACAGGAAGCAAGCCAAGCAAAACCTAACTTGCACAGGAAGCAAGTCTAAACTAACCCTAACTTGCACAGGAAGCAAGTCAAACAAACATACAAGCACAGGTAGCACACACTATATACAACAAGGGCTCAACAAGGGTTAGGTTTTAGTCGAGGGGTCATATCAACCTCAACAAACAAACCTCTGGAACTGGGTAGTGTTGCTCTTAACCTTGCCATTGAGGGGCTAAGGTGAAGCAGATGAAAGGTGAGTGAAGATAAGACTTCACAGCTCTTATCCCTGGCCTGGGAGAGCTTAAGACAAGAATGTGTGGGTTCAGAAAGTGGGAACCCTTCTACACATTTGAAACTGACTCAACTGTACAATTGTACAAGATCTTGGGTTTGTATCTGCAATGCATCAACACAGTGGTGTGAGCAAAGCAGATGACACACAAATAGCAGGGGATAGATTGCATATCCCTTGGGTTCTGCCAATTGCCTCTTCACTTAGGAGGTCTTTGACTCTATGCAAGGACAAAAGTAAACAGTCACAAACATTGCCTCTTAAGGAGGACTTCAGACAGTTGCCTGGCCAAGTAACAGGCCAGGTCTTCCAGACTACATGAAGTAAAGGAATTATACCTCAATGCAAGTTGCTATTAAAGCAAAGCAAAGCAAAAGTTCACAAGGAACTAAAAGCAACTAAAGTACCTGAAATCAGTCAAGCACAGTTAGTATACAAGTCAAAGTTAAATCAAATGAAACAAAGGTTAACAGTCAGCACAAGCAGATAGGTGTGCAAGGCACAAGGTTCAAGGCATGTGAGCCAAGCAACCTACAAAACAAACAAGTTAGTCATGATAAACAAGCACACTCAATCAATTGTATTGGTCTCATTGAAGCATTTGTGGCTTAACCTGAAAACATGAGCTCAAAGGTGAGTAACAGGACCACTAGGACAAGCCTAGGGTCAAAAGAGAATGAGAAAGTCAAAACAGCAAATGACAAGTGTCCAAAATCATGTTCAAACATTCAAGAAACAAAACCAATTGGGTTCACATTCATATCAATCATCATCATCATTTCATGAACAAATTAGGTCAAGGTATAGCAAACAGAAGCTCATAGAAGTCAACAGCAAGACTTAACTCAAAAGCAATCTTAAACATTTCCAAAAATCACCAAATAAATCATGGTCAATCACAACCCACAGCATGGTAAGCATGTCAAATTTCATCTCATTTGGACAAGTGGAAGGCAGTCAATGAAAATCAGAAAGTCAAAGCAATTTTGAACATGCTCAAAGAAGTCAACCAAACATGCATCAACTTAGAAAAATCATAAATCAGAGATGGTGTATGATAAATGAATGGGACTAAAACCATGGCAAAGATGAGGATGTCTAGTTATCTCATGTAAAATTTCATGTCCATCTAATAAAGTATGAGAATTTCACAAATGAAATGGGAACAAGTGTCACAAAAGGTCAACATTTGACCAAGCAGGGGAGAAAATCTCAAACAATTAGGAAATGCCACAAATAATTCCAAGAAAATTCACATGTAAACTAGACATACAAGAGTAGGTTCATGCAAAAATCAAACCAATTGGAGGTCAAGAAGCATGGTATCAAAATCATGAAGTTGGACATCAATGGTGTGACACAAATTGTCACACCCTAATTCAAAAAATCATAACTCACAAACCAGCAATGATAAATTCACAAACTCTACACCAAAATCACCATGAGTGTGTCTAGTTTAAGCACAAAAATTTGGGAGCCATTGGATAAAGTATCATCATTTCACAAATGTTTTGGCAAAGTGTACAAAATATGAGCACATTCTACAAACCCTAATGCCATTTAAAAACCATCCATCAAAAAATTCCGGAAAAAATATGATTAAAAACTAGAGATTGTGATGAACATTCCACAAAAAACCCCATGAAAATTGGATTTGAAATGAGTGAAATATGATTTTTCAAAGTTGAGTAACCAAAGTGAAATAAAATATGAAATTAAAATGAATTAATTGGATTTACTAATGAACCGGATGGCAATCTTGTAATTTTGGATTTCATTAATCAAAACGACGCCGTTTAGGCGCGGCCAGGGAAATGTTCCTATTGGCTGGCATGGGGAACAGTAAGATGCACATGCGTGATACAGATTTTCTGGAAAAAATATTAGGGTTTGGCCATGTACAGTGAACACTCATCCCTTCCAATCAGCTCGAAAAAATTTTATGCCCAGAATTTGAAATCAAAAAGGGCATTCGAATCAACACTCCATGCTCATCAATATTACAGCAACAAAAATCATAGAATCATGCTCACGAGAGAGATCAAAGCTCAAACACATTCATACATGACACTTTAAGGCAACATAACTTCCTTAATATGCGACCATTTTCGATGAGGCAAAGCTTAAAACAATCAGCATTGCAAGACCTTCATAATGCATAACATGGTTTTGGAAAATGAGAGATTCGAAAAACCATACCAGATTTGAAGAACAGAGTTGGGTTGTGGTCGTTTGGTTGCAAAGAGGCGAACCAGATCCCCCTTGTGGTCTGTATGTATGAATGGTCAAGTGTGGAGTGCTCATACGCCTTGCTTCTAGCTTCCAACAAGTTCTGCCATGGATGCTGCTTGAAAAAGACAGTCCATGAATCTTGATTACAGTTGGTTTAGGATGATGGAAATGTGCTCATAATGAAGAGAGATGGTGAAGCAAGTAAGGCAAGGCTTGGTCTCTTTGAGGATTTGGCAGATTTTTGAAAATGCACAAAATGAGGTTTGAGAGAATGAAATGAAATCTGAGTTGGTGTGGCTGCTACTAGGGTTTGTAATTGACAGAAAATGATCTTAAGATCTGCTGTTTGATGTTGCTTGTGGTACTGAATCAAAGGCCATGAAAATGTGGGATGGAGTAGTTGAAAGTTGTACTTTTGGCCAATTTTCAAGCAAGTAGGGAATGGCTACACGTACTGCACAAGAATGGGCTTCCAACAAGTTTTAATCAACATTTCAGAACATGTTTGAATGGTAGAAATGGTTGGGAATGATTATTTTGAAAAGTCAAAATTCAACTCACTTGAAATTAATTAAGGCAAGTTCAAAAATGGCATTTTGATTGGTGAAGTTTTGGTACATGAAAATTACATTTTTGGAAAGAGGGGATCAAATGTGACTTGTAGGAAAAAACCCCACCAAATTGGCCAAATGGTTTGAGAGATATGGCCTTTTGAAGTTCAAGAATTTCTGAAAATGATTTGATCATAACTTGCCAACCATACATGGGAATTGAGTGTTCTTGGACTTTTTGGAAATGGGAGAACAAGATCTTCAACTTTCATGTTGGGAAAAAATTCATTTGAAGCTTGTATCATGATGTAAGTTTGAGGATCAAGACTTTCCATTTTTGGTAAGTTTCAGTTACAGGTCCAGTTTCCATTTTTGGAAATTTCTGATCTGGCTTCAAATTCTTCCATGATGGTGTTTGACATGATATATGAGGCCTATTTGGACATGAATGAGACCTCTCAAACCAAGTCCAACCATCAAACCACTGATTAAATGGACAGTTGACCAACAGTTGACTTTTAGGGTTTCTGACTGATTGTGCATTGACTGATGACTTCTGAACATCCAATCCTTGACCAAAACACTTCAAATGGATCCCCAAGTCATGTGAACATGTTGGACCAACCCTAGGGCCTTGGCTCCTTGAGAAATGTGCTTGCTTGCTTGACTGACTGATCTCCTGACCAGTTTGACCTAATTTCTTGATTGGCTTGCACTTGAGGCAAATGGGACAATGCAATGCTATGCAGTGGACCATGATATGCTATGACCTAATATGAAAATGTATGTACAATGATGGGTGCAAATTTGAGGTGCTACAGCTGCCCCTATTCAATCAGCTGGGAACCCGAATGGATGAGAGCAACGGCTGTCAGACTTTCAGGGTAAACAGGGATTGAATACCAAGAACCGTAGAAATTTGCACTCTGCCGGATATGATACAAGAAGAACCACGTCATTTACTGATGACGCCTACAATTGACAACTTCAGAAGAGCGAAACCATTTACCGATGGTTAGAAACTGGTAACTTGATATTTACCGATATCAACTTCAGCAAGACCATTTACCGATGACTGCTGGGAAACAACTTGATGTTAAAAGGAAGCAAAACCATTTACCGATGGTGGCTTCAAAGAAACTTGACATTTACCGATATCAACTTCAACTCGACCATTTACCGATGGCTACTGCAACTGGGGATTTGATATTTACCGATATCGAAGAAAACGGGGCCATTTACCGATGGCGTCTCCACTTGAGGAGGAACAAAATCTTTGTGGTGTAATCAAACAAGACGTTTACCGACGTCTTCTGGGGATCTTGATTTTATCAACAAAGAAACAAAGCATGACCAGACATTTACCGGTGACTGGGATGAGACTCGATGTTTACCGACATCGAAAGATGATGTTTACCGACATCCAAAAACGACCAGACATTTACCGATGACCGGGGAACACTTCACTAAGGGAAAAAACAAATATTTGCAACTGGAAACCAGATAGGACATTTACCGATGACTCTACTGGGGATCTCTAGCTGGGGATTATCAGACATTTACCGATGACTGCAGAAAAGACTCAATGTTTACCGACATCGAAAGATGATGTTTACCGACATCAAAAAATGACCAGACATTTACCGATGACTGGGGAGAAAACCTGATGTTTACAGACATCAAAACAATGATGACCAGACATTTACCGATGACTGGAGAGAAAACCCGATGTTTACAGACACCGAAACAATGGTGTTTACCGACACCAAAAATGATGAACAGACATTTACTGATGACTGGCGAGAATACCCGATGTTTACAGACACCGAAACAATGGTGTTTACCGACACCAAAAATGATGACCAGACATTTACTGATGACTGGGGAGACTCCCGATGTTTACAGACACCGAAACAATGGTATTTACCGACACCAAACAAAGAAACACACGCGGGTGCTAGCATGACACTTACCGGTATCACAAGAACGACTTCTTAGATATGTCAAGGCAAGGTTGACCACTTGCTGGGGGTCTCACTGGGGAGAAACAAACTTTCTGTCACCAACGGGTGAGGTAATAAACTTCTGTGGGGATATCAATCCTGAATGCTGTCAAGAGCAACTGTAGCAGACTTGCTGTGCTGATGTTGAATGAAATGATCCGCCTCTGCCGGGGATACGGTCTGGTGAGGTTAACACATGAATGCATATGTTTGAATTTTTCTATGGCGTAATGCTCCATATTGAATGGGAATGCTACGCAGTTTGAGGATGCAATGATCACTAAAGTGCAAGAATGCAAAAATGATGAAAAAACTCCGGCTGGGGAGCCAAAACTGATCGGGTACTCCAACTCTACGGGGAGACTCTGCAGGGAGAGCAACGACTTCTCACTCATGTTGGAGAATAGCACTGCTGCTGGGGAAAGGTAAACTCCGCTGGGGATATCCTTCAGTCCACAGATAGGATAAATGCTGGAGATAAATTTCAATGAACCTGCCTCACTCGGGGAGGAAATCGGCAAATACAGGCCTGCTGGGAATAGGCAATCCTTAGATCTGTTGGGGAATAGAAGGCACTATCCACAGACGTCTCCGCAGGGGAACATAGCTCTGATAGCTTCCAAACTTGCTTGGGGAAAATATCTGCTGAGGAAACGTCCTCACAGATGCCAACCTGAAAAACAGCACAACAAAATGCCCCCAGGGGATACATGGACAAGATACGCTCAAGTGTCCTCAACATTCAAAATGATTTTCAAATGTTTTATCTTTCTGCACGTTATTGTGTAGCCTTCATGTTCTTAGATGCAATGCTTATCAAAAATTCGGACATTTTTGCAAACAAAACAGTAAAAATAAAAACCAAAGAGCTATTTATCTGAATAACGACTTTTATTGATTGAAAATGCGCCTGAAGAGGCAAATACATTGGGAAGCAATTCCTAGAAAGAGGTAATTGCGCACAAAAGGAAAAATCTATCCTAATGGCAATGTGAACACGGCATCCACTATTTCCCAATTCTGTTATAACTCACAGATCATCAGTTTTCCTCCCAACTCCTTGCTTTCTGAGAAGAATGACTGGACGGATCACATCTTTCGAGATGGCAGATGACAAAGCTTGATGAAGTACAGACAACTCAGACTGTAGTCTTCGCTTTAATCCCTCTTTTGGCTGGATCGCCCTTTCGGGTTTTCAATCCACCGGGATACCCATTTTTGCCTAAGCCGCCCTTGCGGGTTTTCGACTTACCGGGTGTACAAATTCTTTTCATTTTATCCCTAATTTTTGCCCGAACCTTTTCTTTCTGTTTTTTGGTTCGTCGGGATGCCCTTTTTTTGCCTGGACTCTTTTAGTCTTTTTGTCCAGCGGGTCAATTTATGCGAAGTATTTTTTGACTACATCTGAGTTAACAGGAGACGGAAAATCTTCACCATCCATAGTTGTAAGCATCAAGGCTCCACCGGAGAAGACCTTCTTCACAACATACGGACCTTCATAATTAGGAGTCCACTTGCCCCTGTTATCTGTACCGGGAGGGAGGATCCTCTTCAAAACTAGATCACCGATCTGATAGCTTCGAGGACGCACTTTCTGATCAAAGGCTCGCTTCATCCTTCTCTGATACAACTGTCCATGGCATACAGCTGCTAGCCGTCTCTCCTCGATAAGGCTCAACTCGTTAAACCTTGTTCGAATCCACTCGGCTTCGTCCAGCTTGACATCCAATAAAACTCTCAGAGAAGGAATCTCCACTTCAACAGGTAGGACAGCTTCCATACCATACACAAGGGAGTAAGGGGTTGCCCCGGTCGACGTACGTACTGAGGTACGGTACCCATGCAAAGCGAAAGGCAGCATCTCATGCCAATCCTTGTACGTAACGACCATCTTCTGCACAATCTTCTTGATATTCTTGTTCGCCGCTTCTACAACACCATTCATCTTCGGTCTGTAAGGAGAAGAATTGTGATGTTCAATCTTGAAATCTTTACAAAGCTCTTTCATCATCTTGTTGTTGAGATTCGAACCATTGTCAGTGATGATTCTCTCAGGAACTCCATAACGACATATGATTTCTTTCTTGATGAACCGGGTAACCACTTGTTTGGTAACGTTAGCATAGGAAGCTGCTTCCACCCATTTGGTGAAATAGTCAATCGCAACCAAGATGAAGCGATGTCCATTCGAAGCAGTAGGCTCAATCTTCCCAATCATATCAATGCCCCACATGGCAAACGGCCAAGGCGAATTCATGACATTCAGAGGGCTTGGTGGTACATGCACCTTATCAGCATAAATTTGACACTTATGGCACTTCCGAGCATACTTGAAACAATCGGATTCCATAGTCATCCAGTAATAACCCGCTCTCAACAATTTCTTAGCCATTGCATGTCCGCCGGCATGAGTACCGAAGGAACCTTCATGAACTTCCTGCATTAACATGTCCGCCTCGGGTCTGTCCACGCATCTGAGCAAGACCATGTCAAAGTTTCTCTTATACAACACATCATCCTGATTCAAATAGAAGCTTCCAGCTAGCCTTCTCAGGGTTTTCTTGTCATTCTTCGACGCACCTTCAGGATACTCCTGAGTCTTGAGGAAGTTCTTGATGTCATAATACCACGGCTTCTCATCAATCACCACAGACTCGGCTGCAAACACATACGCAGGCCTCTCAAGTCGATTCACCGCAACATGTGGCACATGATTCCACCAATGAACTTTGATCATAGACGACAAAGTAGCCAAAGCATCAGCCATCTGATTCTCATCCCGGGGGACATGATACAACTTCACCTTCTTGAAGAACGTCAGTATTCTTCTGGTGTAATCTCTATACGGAATCAAATGCGGCTGATTCGTATTCCAATCTCCATTGACTTGATTGACCACTAGAGCGGAATCTCCATAAATGTTAAGAGTTTTGATCCTCAGATCAATGGCTTCTTCTATCCCCATGATACAAGCCTCATACTCAGCTTCGTTGTTGGTGACGTCAAACGTCAATCTGGCAGAAAAAGGTATATGAGCACCTTTAGGATTGATCAATACTGCCCCAACACCATTACCGTTCATATTCACAGCCCCATCAAACATCAGTGTCCATTTGTCATCCGGATCCGGTCCTTCCTCGACAAGAGGCTCTTCGCAATCTTTCATCTTAAGATACATGATGTCTTCATCAGGGAATTCAAACATCATAGGCTGATAATCTTCAATCGGTTGCTCGGCGAGGTAGTCTGACAGAATACTACCTTTGATGGCCTTTTGTGACGTGTACTGAATATCATATTCTGTTAGAATCATCTGCCAACGAGCAACGCGTCCGGTGAGAGCTGGTTTCTCAAAGATGTACTTCACTGGATCCATCTTAGAAATCAATAAGGTAGTATGGTTCAACATATACTGCCTCAGTCGGCGAGCAGCCCAGGCCAAAGCACAACAAGTTTTCTCGAGCAGTGAATATCTTGTTTCACAGTCGGTAAACTTTTTGCTAAGGTAGTATATGGCATGCTCTTTTCGACCAGACTCGTCATGCTGTCCCAATACACACCCCATCGAGTTCTCAGTCACTGACAGGTACATTATCAGAGGTCTCCCTGGAACTGGAGGTATAAGGATTGGAGGTTTCTGTAAATACTCTTTAATCTTGTCAAAAGCCTCTGACAATCATCATTCCACTTGATCGCCTGATTCTTTCTGAGCAGTTTGAAAATTGGTTCGCACGTGGCTGTTAGATGAGATATGAACCTTGCAATGTAGTTCAACCTCCCTAAAAACCCACGGACTTGCTTCTCCGTTTTTGGTTCAGGCATCTCTTGAATAGCTTTGACTTTTGCTGGATCAACCTCAATCCCTTTCTCACTGACAATGAAGCCTAAAAGCTTCCCTGATCTCACCCCAAACGTACACTTGTTCGGATTCAACCTCAGCTTGAACTTTCTCAACCGGTCAAACAGCTTCTGCAAATTAACCAGGTGCTCCTCTTCTGTCTGCGACTTCGCAATCATATCATCTACGTACACTTCAATTTCTTTGTGCATCATGTCATGAAAGAGAGTCGTCATTGCCCTCTGATAGGTAGCACCAGCATTCTTTAGCCCAAATGGCATCACCTTATAGCAGAACGTGCCCCAAGGTGTAATGAATGTCGTCTTTTCCATGTCCTCTGGCGCCATCTTGATCTGGTATATCCAGAGAAACCATCCATGAAAGAGAATACCGAGGATTGAGCCGTATTATCAACCAATACATCAATGTGAGGTAATGGGAAATCATCTTTCGGACTCGCTCTATTCAAATCCCGGTAATCGACACACATTCTGACTTTACCATCCTTCTTCGGCACAGGAACGATGTTGGCCACCCATGGGGGATAACTTGTAACAGCCAAAAACCTGCATCCCACTGCTTCTGAACCTCTTCCTTGATCTTAGTTGCCATGTCAGGACTCGTTCTACGAAGCTTCTGCTTGACCGAAGGACACCCTTCTCTAAGAGGTAATCGATGCACCACAATGTCTGTATCCAACCCAGGCATATCTTGATACGACCAGGCGAATGTCTCCACATATTCTCTCAGCATCTCAATCAGCCTCCTCTTGACAGAGTCCTCTAAAGCAGCCCCAATCTTGATTTCTCTTTTGGCGTCCTCAGTACCCAAATTAACAACCTCCAACTCCTCCTGATGAGGTTGGATGACCTTTTCCTCTTGCTTCAGCAATCTGACCAATTCTGCAGGAAGTTCACAGTCTTCCTCACTCTCCTCTTCAGCTTGGTAGATGGGATTGTCGAAATCATACTGAGCCATAACAGAACTGTTCATAGTGAATGCCATAAGATCGCTTCTGCATGTTTAATGCTTTGTTTTAGAAAAAGAGTTCAATAAAGTCACAAAAAACAAAAAATTGCCATTTTTATTGTTTTTGAAAAAGGATGAAAACAAAAAATAGAAAGACAGGGATCACAAAGTTTGATTTCAAAAAATGTCCTTCATTAATGATAATCATTAAAACATGATGAGGCCCTACAATGAATCACTACGCCTTGGGCAGATCGTAGGATTTTCATGCAAAATGACAAAACAACAGAAAATTACTCTGTCAGAAGAGTAACTTGAACCACTTCTTCAGCCGTCCAGTTGTTGATAGACCCCCTGGTGCACACGGGCGAACCCAGTTGTCCAAATCACAATCACTGTCACAGTCTTCACTACCGGTTGCAGAGACGTCGCCATGATTCATCAGCCCAGCGCTGGTAAAGGTACTCGGACCCGCTTGACCATTCTGCTCTGCTTGGAGAGGCTCATAACCAACGCCAAATTTGTCTTCTTTGACAGGCAAATCCACCATCTTGCCCCAGCCTTCAGCTTTGCCAGAATCAACAACCTCCTTAGCCTGCTTGTAAGAAGTAATTGAAGCACCTGGCTTCCTCTGCTCAGCGTACGCCACTTTCTCAAGAGCCACAGTCTCAAACGCCTGGCATAAGGTTTCGTGGATCTCGCCATCCACCTCAACATATTTGAACGAGGATAGATGACTCACCAGAATCTCTTCTTCACCGCACACAGTCACAATCTGACCGTTCCAGACATACTTGAGCTTTTGATGGAGAGTCGACGAGACTGCCCCTGCTGCATGAATCCATGGACGCCCCAATAAACAACTATAGGCGGGCTGGATGTCCATAACATAGAAGATGATATCGAATACCTCAGGACCTATCTTCACAGGCAAGGTAACTTCCCCACACACAGAACGTTTGGATCCGTCGAAAGCACGAACGATCAGGTCACTGGGAGTAAGCACAAACCCTTCCACATCAATCTTCTTCAGAATCTGCTTAGGCAACACATTCAGCGACGACCCGGTGTCTACCAATACGTGAGACAACACTGCCCCCTTGCACTCCATGGTGATGTGCAAGGCTTTGTTATGGTTTCGCCCTTCAGGCGGTAAGTCCAGGTTGGTGAATCCTACACCATGCCTGGTGCTCACATTGGCCATCACACCCTCCAGTTGATTGACAGAAATCTCCTGAGGCACGTAAGCCAGATTCAACATCTTCAGCAAGGCGTTACGGTGTGCCTCAGAGCACAACAACAGTGAAAGTATAGAAATCTTGGACGGAGTTTGATTCAACTGATCTACAATCTTGTAGTCACTCTTCTTGATTATTTTCATAAACTCCTCCACGTCTTTCTCAAATGACCCCTCGGGCGCTTCCTTCTGGACAGGTTCTTCCTCAACCACAGCTTGCTTACCCTTTGCTCTGGCGAGAGCCTCAGCATTATTGTCCCTCAAAGGCTGCGGTGCGAACAGACGACCGCTTCTGGTAAAACCTCCTGGACCCCCTACATTATCCACAGCCGGACCAACAGTTGCAGGAACTCTATTCGGTAACCAATTGTCACTGGAGCTTGATTCACTGGTCTCGTCTGACTTTCAGCCCTTCTGTTAACTGCGGTGAGCATTATCATACTTCCACGGCACGGCCCTACTATTCTCAACAGCCCTTCTTCCAGACGCGATAGTAGTTGGAGCACTGATGGTTACAGGCACGGAAATGGTAACTGGGGTACCATTTGTTGCAGGTGCACTAACGACCCTTTGTCCACGTCCTTCAGACGGTTTAAAGTAAATGGTGATAGTTGACACTGTCCCACGATCTTTTACAGCCCTACTGAATTGCAAACAACCCTCATCCATCATACCCTGGATACCGGCCCTTAACTGGTCGCAACCATTCTCAGATTCTGCACAGCCCAAACAATCCTCATCACAGCCCGAGTAGACACCCCCATTCAGCAGACGGCCCTTCACAACTAGCAGAGAAGTCTGAACATCATCAACATTAACAACCAGATCTTCAGCTTCTTTCCCCTCAATATTGTTCACTCTATGCCCACCATGCTGAGGCATAGGGTTGTTTACGACGTTAGGCACTGGTGCGAAGTTGATTGCTTTGGCATCGATCAAATCTTGGACCTTGTGCTGGAGAGCCCGACACTTCTCAGTATGATGCCCTGGTGCCCCAGAGTGAAAGTCACAACGGACGTTGGCGTCGTACCCAGGAGGCAATACTGTAGGCGGAGCCATTGTACGCAACTCAACCATCCCCAACCTGAGTAGTTCTGGCAGCAGTTCGGCGTACGACATGGGTAGCGAATCAAAACGTCGATCAGGCATCCTTTGTCTGGGCTGATACGGACGTTGCTGTTGTTGTTGTTGCGGTTGTTGAACTCTTTGTTGTTGTTGTTGACGAGGTTGAGGTGCCGGAATGGTTACTGCAGCAGCTTGATGGTATTCACTTCTGTTCTGATCTCTGCGGTATTGAACAGCATTAGTTTCACCCTCTCTTCGACGAGGTGCCCCAGCAAACGGCTTCTTAGAAGAAGAGGAACCAGCATCTTGGATCTTCCCAGTTTTAATCAAGCTCTCAGTCCTCTCTCCACAAATGACAACATCAGAAAAACTACCGAATGGGCAGCTCCCCATCCGGTCCATAAACACACCCTGAAGAGTACCGATAAACATATCTGTCAACTCCCTCTCCAGCATAGGGGGTTGAACTCTAGCAGCCAGTTCACGCCACCTCTGGGCATACTCCTTGAAGCTTTCATTGGATTTCTGACATAGACTCTGCAGCTGAGTCCGGCTCGGTGCCATGTCCATGTTGTTTTGTATTGCCTCAAAAGGCCTCACCCAGATCCCTCCAACAGCGGATAGAATCTCTCTTCAATTCCATGTACCAGTCCAAAGAAGCCCCAGATAGACTATCTTGGAAAAAATACATCCACATCTTTTCATCATCGGTATACGCAGAGATTTTTCGATAATAAGCCTGCACATGGGTGCGAGGGCAAGAAGTACCGTTGTATTTATCGAAGGACGGTGCTTTGAACTTGTAAGGGATTCTCAAACCTTCCACCAACCCCATATTGGTAACATCAAAACCGAGAGAATTCTGACATTCCATAGCTCTAATTTTCTCAGCAAGGGCATCAACTTTACGATCCCTCTCATCAACCCTCCCCAGAACGTCTTCGTCTTCACTGAGCAGAGTGAACATATCCTCTTGTCTGTCAACAATCGGAGCAGGATTACGGGCCGGGGCACGGACTGCTCTGGCATTAGCGGCATCTGGAGCAATAGGTTGACCGTTGATTCGAATACCCCCCAACTCATCACCTATAGCATAGTTGTTGATGGTACAGCAGCAGCAACATTGTTATCATTGACCGGGCCTCCCTCTGGCGGAGCATGGTTGACCGGTGGAATTGCAGCTTCTTGTCTCTGAACCATGGCTCGAAGTTCTTCTTGACCTTGTGCAACCCCTTGCATCATATTCATAAACTGGGCCATGTTAGCCTTCATCTCAGCCAACTCTGCTTGAACTTGATCCATACCTCTCTGTTGATTCAGTCTTGTTGAGTAGCGGTGCGGACGTTGATCAGCTATCCTGCCTGAACAGGAACAAGAGTGAGAAGTCACGACCAAGAACACCTGTTATGCAAAATGATATGAGTATGGTGCTAATGATGCGTATGATGCACATGATATGTTCATTCCTCAGGCATTCAAAGAGCCTGAGTCATCCTCAAAAGATGGCAACCTGCAGCAAGAACAACACAGAAGCACAGAAACAACATACACAAGAGTGATGAGTAAAATGAAACCAACCACCCCATCTATATGAGTAACAGGATCATACAACAAAGTTGACAAAGAAAATCCAAACAATCGGAGTACAACAATGAATCCCATCCAACAAGCCTGGAGGTGATTCTCAACATACACATCAAAGATACAAACTAAGACAAACGGCCTCTCGGAATGAGAGTCTTCAAGTACTGACACTGGTCTATCAACAGGTCACATTCTGAACATTCTGGCAAAAGAGTGATCTTCTCCTTCAGTTGTCGTCTAAGCTCTACCACTTCTCCTCCAAGGTGGTGCTCTGATGCCTGTCTCAAGTCTACTTCCTTCTTCAACTGGATGTCTCTGTCTCTGAGTTGCTTCTCCAAGTCTCTGATCTTCTTCTGATAGCTGGCCTCACCCTCTGCAGCCTCAAGCACTCCCGGTGTTCTGCATCTAACATGCTCTCCACCTCCTCGTAGGATCTCTTCTTGCTTCTCAGTCTGCTAGCATCTTCTTCTCGCACTCCTCTGAGTTGATGAACCAAGTTCCACCTATCAGCTTTGGCTTTGTACAGCTCCATCTGGGTATCTTGCTCCTTCTCTCTCAAACGGCGATTCTCCATCAAGGCTTGCTTGTAGTGCTCCGCAGGCACACTCTCAGCAAGGATCAAAGGTGGTTGCTCCTGCAACGGCTCCATCCTATCGTAGGGTAACAACAAAGTTTCTACTCTCTCCTTGACCCAATCAGTGTAATCAGGCATAGCAACGGCAAACTTCTTCCCTAAGACAGATCCATCCTTCACACCAATAGACTTCCAAGCTCTCCCTATCTGCTCCAATCTATCCGGGTCACTCTGCTTCTCAAAATACACACTTTCTGCTACCTCAGCCTCAAGTGGTCTTCCCTTCATCACAAACCCCAACTGGCGAAGAGAAAAAACCGGGTTGTAATTGATGCAACCCCTAGTCCCTATGAGTGGCACATTACGGAATCCTCCACAGCTCATAATGACGTTACGCACATCCATCCGGTAAGATTGCCACCTGATATCATAGGAAGTAAGAGACATAACCCTCTGAGTCCACTTATGCGTGCTCTGAGCATCCACAAAAGGTCCACTGACTGGCAGGAGAGACAAGAACCATCTGAGCAAAAGCGGGAGACAACACCTGATAGCCCCACCCTTACCATGCCTACTGTGAATAGCATAGTAAGTGTCAGCTAACAGAGTAGGAACTCTGATTTCCTCCAATGAAAATACTGACTGCAGCATAGTCAACAAAATTGGGCATACTCGGAAACAGACGATCCCATAGATCATGACGGCCAACTGAGCATGAAAGGCTTCCCAACTTCCCTTCTCTGCTTCTTCTCTAGCTACCCTCAACAGAAACTTCAAAGGCAATCCTACAACATCCCCACTGGACTTCCAACTATCACTGACTTCCTTGATACCCAAATGGAGAGCTCTGGCAACAACTCTGAAATCAACCTCCTTGGGCACATCCAAGAAAGGAACCTGATACGGACCGGGACACTCAGCAGAATGGAGTACTCCTCAAGAGTAGGCGCCAACTGATAATCTTGAAAGGTGAAACAATGAAGCTCTGGGTCGTAGAACTGTAGAAGAGTCTGCAACGGCACCGGATCGACTACCATCTTCAACAGTGTCAGAATATCTCCATACTGGTCAACAACCCCTTCTGGTTACCACTGGTCATAAGGTTGCTCAACTCAATCAGAGACGTCAAAGGTTCACAGGTGAAAGCTGTAGGAACAAGTCTTCCGCTTCAACTCTGGGACTGTTGCCATCTCTATCAGTGAACAAGCTCTGGAATGTACCTGAGAAATGATATGCATGCAGGGATTAGTTTTTTTTTTTACTTTTCTTTTCTTTTTTTTGTATCTTTTTTTTTATTGCGTTTTTTTTGAAAATAAACATGCTATGATGCAAATGATGCAGACACGACTGGTTGGCTGTGTCTCTCAGAACACAGGATCAAAGCTTCGGCTTGAACTCGGAACACAAATTCATCTGAAACCCAAAGTCATCTGAGACCCAAAATTCTGAACCAATAGTCACCAACAGGATCACAAGTCACCAACAAGTCACCAACAAGTCACCAACTGTACCTGTAATAATGATCATTTCCTCCCCACTCACGGGTGTCATCTAGGCCAGGGTAAGGTCGAGAGAAACGCAGCATAAATAACCTTTCGCAGAACATCATCATATACACACCCGAAGTATGTAACGATAATGCCCACCAGGGTCTGAACTGCTCGTGATATCAATGTTTCCGCTAAGTGGCGCAATACCACCCGCTTCCCATGAATCACTCTATTCCTAAGTATCCTAGATTTCACTCATGGCCTGGGTATTGGCCTTTTACCTCATGTAACTCCCACCCCAACAGAGAGAAACAGACAACCATCCAGGTGAACATATGAATATGAATGCAAACATTAATGCAAAATAAATGCAAACAAATAAATAAATGAATGCAATAAAACCACAAACCACCAAAACCCTAACCTAGAGAGCGCTAGGAGAGACTCGCTTAGGGAAGATGGACCAGCACAGGTCACCTTCTCTATAGTCCCCAGCAGAGTCGCCAGCTGTCGCATCACGCGAAAAACCCGGCGGGAAAACAAGAACAACAGAGCCGCCACCGTGCGTTATTTATCCAAAGAGGGAAAGGAAACGCTCAGAGTAAACCTGGGAAAGGAACATGGTCTCGCGACCAAAGAGAATGGGATCGGGAGTCGGTTATGCGAAGGGAAGGTATTAGCACCCCTACGCATCCGTCGTACTCTACGGGATCCACGCACAAAAGGAAGGAAAATGGTTGCTAAACACTGCTCAAACTCACACACACTGGCTGAAAGAGACACAAGAAAACAAGACTGAAACTGACTCGGCAGGAATGCGCCCTGGGCCTACTTAGTCTATCAGGCATAGACATCAGAGTCGAAGTAGTTCGGACTGGGGAAACGACACATGCTCGCTAGGATGTCGCATCCTATGCATACGTATCTCCTTGGACGAAGGAGAATCAGAGCATTCGTAGCTCGGCTGACACGCACACAAACAACCACAGGCAAAGGCAAACATGGAGCCTGAATGCCATCACTGGACTTACATCAGCATCCGAACCAAAACCACTCAAGGAGGCAAACATGGAGCCTGAATGCCAATCACTGGACTTACATCAGCATCCGAACCTACACACGCACACTGGAACCTAACTGCCACTCGATGACTTACATCAGCTTCCAAGCACACAACAAGACAAAACAAAAACACAGGCGCCGGAGAGATCAGCTCATCTCCTGCCTACGTACCTCATCTGGTATGAGGATCAGGGCGACGTAGTTCCCCTACAAGGATAAAGGACTACCTACCAATAACAGAGGGAGACACAACACTAGGGAGACTACGACTCGAGCCTAGATGTTTCATGCAAAATCAACCCTAAGTTAAGGTTTCTAGCTAACTGGCACAGGAGCCAGCCTATCCTAGTCCTGACTTGCACAGGAGCAAGCCACACACACACTTAACTTGCACAGGAAGCAAGCCAAGCAAACCTAACTTGCACAGGAAGCAAGTCTAAACTAACCCTAACTTGCACAAGAAGCAGTCACCAAACATACAAGCACAGGTACCCACACTATATACAACAAACAAGTCTCAAACAAGGTTAGGTTTTAGTCGAGGGGTCATATCAACCTCAACAACAAACCACTCTGGAACTGGGTAGTGTTAGCTCTTAACCTTGCCATTGAGGGGCTAAGGTGACGCAGATGAAAGGTGAGTGAAGATAAGACTTCACAGCTCTTATCCCTGGCCTGGGAGAGCTTAAGACCAGAATGTGTGGGTTCAGAAAGTGGGAACCCTTCTACACATTTGAAACTGACTCAACTGTACAATTGTACAAGATCTTGGGTTTGTATCTGCAATGCATCAACACAGTGGTGTGAGCAAAGCAGAAGACACACAAATAGCAGGGGATAGATTGCATATCCCTTGGGTTCTGCCAATTGCCTCTTCACTTAGGAGGTCTTTGACTCTATACAAGGACAAAATAACCACACACAAACATTGCCTCTTAAGGAGGACTTCAGACAGTTGCCTGGCCAAGTAACAGGCAGGTCTTCCAGACTACATGAGTTAGGAATATACCTCAAGCAAGTTTGCTACTTAAAGCAAAGCAAAGCAAAAGTTCACAAGAACTAAAAGCAACTAAAGTACCTGAAATCAGTCAGCACATTAGTATACAAGTCAAAGTTAAATCAGAATGAACAAAGGTTAAACACACAAGCAGATAGGTGTGTCAATGCACAAGGTTCAAGGCATGTGAGCCAAGCAACCTACCAACAAGCTATGTTAGTCATGATAACAAACCTCATCATTTGTATTGGTCTCATTGAAGCATTTGTGGCTAACCTGAAAACATGAGCTCAAAGGTGAGTAACAGGACCACTAGGACAAGCCTAGGTCAAAA